>NC_056630.2:228353435-228675935 GCF_002870075.4 Lactuca sativa
CAACAAAGTGTTAGATTAGTGTCTAAGCTCGTAACTATATTTGGTATGTACTTGACCCGGTTGTGCATGGTCTTTTTGGGTTGCCTTCACCAAAGCAACTTGACAAGGTAATTTATGGAGAGAGAGGAAATTATGATTTGTTAATATATTATATGATTAATATATTAAAAGGGAAATCATATTATTTAATTAATATTAGTCATAAATTAATTATAAATTAATTTGGTGGTTAAAAGAGATTAATTAAATATAGGGACTTAAACTGTCAAATGTGTGATAGTTGGTTTTTAAGCTGGGGAAACCTAATGGATTAAAGGGTGAACAAAATTATGATGAAAGTTCATCATAATTTCTTCCATAGGCCTTATTCCAGAAGGTTCCATGGGCTGCTTGGTGATTAAGCTGTCTGTTAGGGTTTTGACTAAAACCCTAGCATCCTACAGTATAAATAGAGACCCTTACATGCAATTTTCAGCCACTTGATTCCAAGAAAACCTTAGGGCCGATTTTTGAATCTCATCCCTCTCTCATAATTGCCTTCTTGCTTGTGTGGTGTTTGTAAGCCATTAGAGGAGTTACAGTTGTGACTCTAAGCTCCAAGAAGAAGAAGATCCAAGATTGTTCAAGAGGTAAACATCTAGATCTGGTATATCTTGATATTTTCGAAATATGTATGCTAGATTAGGGTTTGTAAGTCTTGGATACAATGCATGTCAATAGAGAAACCTAGAACCAACCATTAGGGTTTGCATGAGCACATAGGAAAGTTCTTGTGTGTAAAACTCATATGTGGTATCAGAGCTATGTTTTGTTTCTATTGTATTGATGCCTTGTTTATTTGTTCAAGCTTTGAAATCGTTTTTTTTTCTTTTGCTAACTGCCTGATGAACTCGACGAGTTCCAATGTGGACTCAACGAGTTTAGCTGTCAGACAGAAAGATTTTCGGGATTTTATGTTGTTTTTCTTAAGGATAACTGCCAAAACTGTTTTTGTATGATAAAATCTAAATTTTATTATTATTATGAGATTATCCTTACCAAAAAAAAAAGATAATTACCAATTAGTTAAATAATAAATTCTTTATATGATAAAATTTGATTAGTTGAATTAATTGATCTATTATCTTGCATGAAATTGGATTAGGTCAAATATAGATAATCACCAAATTAATTGTTTAATTTATATTATTTGTTATTTGATCCTTTATGTTTTGAAAAGTTCAAAAACTCGCCCCTCAAGGTTTGGAATTTAAATTTTTTATTAAAAGTTTAATTTTGAATTATTTAAATTTCAAACCCTTAGAATTTTACAAGTTTAAAATTCAACATTATACTTTATTTATTATAAGATTAATATATATATATATATATATATATATATATATATATATATATATATATATATATATATATATATATATATATATATATATATATATATATATATATATATATATATATATAAGAATAAGCTACTCTTATCGCTAGTACGCCTCATTCACGAAGTCGGTCTATAAGGGGGGTATAAGGTTATTGCCTATAAAATGGCACTTAATGGGTGTCCACTCTCACCCACCGCTTCCTTGATTGGTGGAGGGTCGTTAGTCAAACGGATTGGATAGGGCATTTAATTCCTCGGTATAAGTATAATGAATATTACAAGTAACTAAATGTTTTTCAAATTCCCAATCTTAGTTACTTTAGGGTAAAATGTCAAAATGATGCTATTCCATGGAATTACACTTCATACCCTTGTCAAACGTTAGTGGAGCGTGTGTGGTTAACCGACACACTAATTTAGGGTTGACATTGGTGGCGAAGGGTGGCTCGATATTTATCATAGATCAATGGGGCGTGTGTGACTAACTGGCACATTGATTAGGTGATAGTGACATTGAGTGCACCATGTTGATTCGCATGGTTATTCACACCTTGTTTGTGATCCTCGGTATCCCAGTCACAAACTTGAAGGGCATATCAAGATTTAAACATGCCATTGAAAAGTTCAATGAATCTCAAAGATCTAGGAGTTTTCAAAACATTTAAAACATAATTTTCTTTAGTTTTTCATGGTGGAAAATTAGTGAATCGTCATTCACTTACCTTCAAGTTATTTGCTTTTAGATTACGACATCCCTTTTCTAAGTTGTATATAATGTTGTTGGATCCTAGCCCTAATTTCTCATTTGGGTGATTAATTGGGGATTCATTCTAATCAAACTTGTCCTTTTCTATTTTCAGATGTCTAACGCAAACAACAACAACACTCCTGCAGCTACTGGTGGATTCTCACTCATGGGTTTATGTGGGAAAGTGATCTTTAATGACAACAACTTCAACGAGTGGATCCGAAACATTCGAATGATCACTCGCTATGAGGACAAAGAATATGTACTCGACGAGAAGCTTGAAAATATCAATCCAGAAACTGCCACTGCTGAAGAAATCCCTACCTTTGAGGCACATGAACGTGATGCTACGAAGGTTCATTGCATCATGCTCGCGACTATGAATGCAGAACTCCAAAAGTCCTACGAGGACATGTATCCATTCGAGATGCATCAAGATTTAATGGATAGGTATCACCAAAGCGCGAGGCAAGAGCGCTATGAGATCATCACTAACATGATCACCGCTAGGATGGGGAGTGGAGAATCCCTAACCTCGCATCTGTAGAAGATGCAAAGGTATGTTGATCGTCTTCTTAAGTTAAATGTTAACTTTGATGAGGATTTGGCTATCAACATCATCCTCCACTCCTTGCCTCCGTGCTACAACCAGTTCAGAATGACCTACCACATGAACAAAGAAGAGGTCGCTTTGAGCAAGCTTCAAGGGTTGTTGAGGACTGTTGAGTGCAACCTAAAGGATAAATCCATTACATCTACTCCTACTTAATCGACCCCTGTATTGGCAATTGGGCAAGGAAAGGGTAAGAAGAGGAAGGCTCCTTCTAAGAGCCACCAAAAGGGAAAGCCCCAAGATGGTTCCTCTTCTAGTGGGACCAAAGTTGGTTCCGCTAAACCATCTTTTGTCCCAAAGGATGCAGAGTGCTTTTACTGCCATAAGAAGGGCCACTGGAAACGAAGTTGCCCTAAATATATGCAAGATATTAAGGATGGGAAGATAAAGCCCACCTTTGTAGGTATGTATTCATTTAAATCTAATAACTCATCACTTTCTACTTCATGGGTTCTTGATACTGGATGTGGCTTCCACATTTGTTCTAATTTTCAAGGCCTAAGAGAAAGTAGGGAAGTGGAGCATGGAAGGATAAACTTGGTCATGAAAAAAAGAAGATCGTCGCCAGTTACCAAGATCGGAGTTTATTCCTTAGTGTTGAGTAATGGGTTAGGGTTTGATTTAAATAATTGTTGTTATTCGCCAGATATGCCAAGGAACATCATTTCTTTTCATGGATTATATAGACAAGGGTTTCGATATTCATTTGACAATAGTAATCATTCTATCTTGATGTTTTTTCTATTTTAATGCACTACCTTGTAATGGAATATATGAATCTGTGTTGGTTTTAGACAACTTAGGAAATGATATGTTGAGTATTGATGCGTTCAATAGTTTGGACAAAGCATGCTTGTGGAATTGTCGCCTTGGCCATGTCAACAAGAAACGCATAGCCCAACTCCAAAAGGATGGAGTGTTGGAGTCATTCGACCTTAGGGACGATGACATGTGTGAGTCTTGTTTACTTGGGAAGATGAACAGGTCACCCTTTACTGGCACTTATGCAAGGGGTGAAGGTCTAATGGATCTCATACACACAGATGTATGTGGGCCCTTTAGATCCACCCCAAGGGATGAGTGTCGCTTCTACGTGACTTTTACGGATGATTATAGCAGATATGGTTATATCTACTTAATCCAACACAAGTCAAAAATCTTTGAAAAGTTCAAAGAGTTTAAGAATGAAGTGGAGAATCAGCTGGCCAGGAAAATCAAGATGCTTCGATCTGATCGAAGAGGAGAGTACCTAAGTCTTGAGTTTCACGACTATCTGAAGGAATGCAGAATTGTTTCGCAATTGACGCCTCCGAGGACGCCACAATTGAATGGTGTGGCTGAGAGACGTAATCGAACTTTGTTGGACATGGTTCGTTCTATGAGGAGTCGGGCTTCGTTACCAATATATTTTTGGGGGTATGCCTTAGAGACTGTCGCCCTCATCCTTAACCTAGTTCCCACAAAGAAGGTTGCCAAAACACCTCACGATATGTGGACAGGGAAAGCTCCCTTGTTGGCACATATCAAGGTTTGGGGTTGCGAGGCTTTCGTAAGACGAGAGACTCACGACAAGCTTGAACCTCATAGTGAGCGATGTATTTTCATCGGCTACCCGCAAACGTCTTTTGGCTATCTCTTCTATAGACCGAGTGACAATGTTGTATTCGTTGCAAGGAGAGGGGTTTTCTGAGAGAGAGAACTCATAAGCCAAGGGGACAGTGGGAGGCAAATCGATCTTGAAGAGCTTCAAGAATCGAGCGATGAAGGAACCTCTAACACTGGCGATCAACCTGAGGAGGAAACTCATGTTGAACCTATTGACGAGTCCTCCTCTCTTAGACGTTCCAGTAGGGCTAGTGTTCCACCCCAGTTGTATGGATTCCATATTACTACTGAAAGGGATACATTTATTAGTCATAGTACACTAGTAAATTTGGACGAACCTAGCAGCTACAAGGAAGCCATGGCAGGCACGGAGTCTGCTAAATGGAAAGAGGCAATGGACAGTGAGATTCAGTCTATGTATGACAACCAAGTTTGGAATTTGGTTGATAATGTACCAGATTGTTAATACGATCGGGTACAAGTGGATCTTCAAGAAGAAGACAAACATGGATGGGAAAGTACACACTTATAAAGCACGATTGGTTGCGAAGGGATTTACTCAAACTCCAGGTGTTGACTATGATGAGACCTTTTCACCAGTCGCCAAAATAAAGTCTATTAGGGTAATGCTCACAATAGCTGCGTTTCATGACTATGAAATATGGCAGATCCACGTTAAAACAACTTTCCTTAATGGGAAGTTGGCTGAGGATGTTTACATGAATCAGCCAGAGGGTTTTTTCGATGCGAAGCACCCCAATAGAGTGTGTAAGCTTGAGAAATCCATTTATGGATTGAAGCAAGCGTCTCGCAGATGGAATCTTTGTTTCGATGAGAAGGTCAAAGATTTTGGCTTTCTGCGAAGCGAAGATGAGTCATGTGTATATGTCAAAGCCAGTGGGAGTATAGTAAGCTTCCTTGTATTGTATGTCGATAACATACTACTCATAGGAAACAACATCCCAACCTTGCAGGAAGTCAAGTCATGGCTTGGGAAGTGCTTCGCTATGAAGGACCTCGGAGAAGCTGTGTATATTCTGAGAATAAGGATAGTAAGAGACAGGAGTAAGAGACTGATAGGACTCAGTCAGGATACATACTTTGATAAGGTACTAAAGCGTTTTACTATGGAAAATTCCAAGAAAATGGAGTTACCAATCCAAAGCAATACCAAGCTGAGTAAGACTCAGAGCCCGAGTAAAGAGGCAGAGATAGCTGAGATGAGCCGAGTACATTACGCTTCCGCAGTTGGCTCAATCATGTACGCTATGACTTGTACTCACCCTGATGTGGCCTTCGTTTTAAGCATGGTCAGCAGATATCAGGGAAACCCTGGTAGAGCTCATTGGACTGTAGTTAAGAACATTCTTAAGTACCTTCGGAGGACCAAGGAATCGTTTCTAGTCCTCGGTGGGAGTGATGACTTAAGGGTACGAGCGTACATTGACGCTAGTTTTCAGACGGATCGGGATAATTACCGATCGTAGTTTGGCTGGATCTTTACCCTTAACGGAGGAGCAGTGACCTAGAAAAGTTCCAAGCAAGAGACGGTAGTTGATTCAACGTGTGAATCAAAATACATTGCGGCAAGTGAAGCATCAAAGGAGGAAATATGGTTGAAGAACTTCATTGGAGACATTGGAGTTGTTTCATCCATAAAGGAGCATATGGAGATTTTCCGTGATAATGAAGATGCAGTTGCCTTGACCAAGGAACCAAGGGGTCATGGAAGATCCAGACATATCGACAGGAAATATCACTTCATTAGACATCGGGTAGAAGAAGGACTCCTCGTGGTGAAGAGGGTATCGTCAGAAGATAACCTAGCAGATCCCTTTACAAAGGGACCGAGTAGGGTTAAGCACTTGCGGCATGCGAGGAGCATAGGGCTGAAGGACGATATAAGTTTAGATTAGATAAATAGGAAACATGTAATAGATAATTTGTACTTGACATTTGATGAATAAATAAAGGTGTATTATTTATGAGTAAAGCTACTATCTTGTGTTGATTATTTATCTATTGTTTCAATTTTGCATGTTTTGACTTCCTGAATAATAAGATTATTCAAACAGTCCACAGTCGCTCATATGTTGGAAGTAGATATGAAAGAAGATTGTCATGAATTTGTTTGTAGATTGTCAAGAAGGTTTTAGGCATGGCAAAGGTTTGCTGCAAAGTTCATGAGTGCTTATGAATTGTGATTTGAGCATTGGAATAAACTCACGCTTGCTGGTATCACTTCATGGAATTTGTCATGAGTGATCGCAAGACGATAATATCATATAATCTTTAAACCTAGAGATATGGTTATTATTTATTGGTTGGTTGTGCATTGATAATGCGTAAACGCATCAGTAACTTGATGTTATAAAACATATTGTTGTGTATGATTTAGCCAGTGAATAATAAGAGCATATGAGTCGAAGTTTATTTGTTCCTTTTATTCCAAGAGGATAAAAGCGATATCTAGCAACTTGATGATTTGGTTTGACTTATATGTCGGGCCCGGTCAGGACAAAGTTGATGTGCTCAACTAAGTTCTATGTAAAACAAATCAGATATCGAGGAACAACGTGCTGAACAATAAGTATGACTATGATCCATGTGATTGTTAGCATGATATCTAGAACAGAGGATTATACGATCCCTTATCTAAAGGACAAGATTTTTTTATCAGAGTTGACAGGAGCGTATAAGAGCTACGATTGCTAACCGGATCCTGAAGTCATATGTGAGATATAGTTATCAGACTTATCCAAGTGGGAGACTGTTGTATTAGTGTCTAAGCCCATAACTATATTTGGTATGTACTTGACCCGGTTGTGCATGGTCCTTTTGGGTTGCCTTCACCAAAGTAACTTGACTAGGTAATTTATGGAGAGAGAGGAAATTATGATTTGTTAATATATTATATGATTAATATATTAAAAGGGAAATCATAATATTTAATTAATATTAGTCATAAATTAATTAGGAATTAATTTGATGGCTAAAAGAGATTAATTAAATATAGGGACTTAAACTGTCAAATATGTGATAGTTGGTTTTTGGGCTGGGGAAACCTAATGGATTAAAGGGTGAACGAAATTATGATGAAAGTCCATCATAATTTCGTCCATATGCCTTATTCCAGAAAGTCCCATGGGCTTCTTGGTGATTAAGTTGTCTGTTAGGGTTTTGACTGAAACCCTAGCAGCCTACAGTATAAATAGAGACCCTTACATGCAATTTTCAGCCAGTTGATTCCAAGAAAACCCCAGGGCCGATTTTTACATCTCATCCCTCTCTCATAATTGCCTTCTTTCTTGTGTGGTGTTTGTAAGCCATTAGAGGAGTTATACTTGTGACTCTAAGCTCCAAGAAGAAGAAGATCCAAGATTGTTCAAGAGGTAAACATCTAGATCTGGTATATCTTGATATTTTTGAAATATGTATGCTAGATTAGGGTTTGTAAGTCTTGGATACAATGCATGTATAATAGAGAAACCTAGATCCAAGCATTAGGGTTTGTATGAGCACATAGGAAAGTTCTTGTGTGTAAAACCCTTCACAAAGTTCATGCATACACCTTTTATCATCCACGGTCTTCTTTTTGTTTGCAGTTAAAACTACTTCAACTTCAACCACAACATCAAATCTGTTTTGAATATTTAAAGTGAAGGGGCATTCTTCGATTTAATGCTAAAGATCTTCATCTAAACCAGTTAGGTAATATTCCATACGATATGTCCACTGATTGTAACATTAAGGTTGCAACATTGGGGATCTAATGGCCCATCTAACTATATTTGTGTAATTGACCAAAGTTGAAGTTTTATAATCCTTCGTGATTGTTGAAAACATAAACAAAATTTCTAATTGACTTATTGAAATAAATAACATATGTGAGAACAAATTCAAATCTAGAAATAAAACATACATTAAATTCCCCCAAAGATTTAGCAACCCTGCTCTCATATCACTTGTTAGATCGAATTAAGAAGATGACAAATCATAGAATGCAAAATGAAAGATTCGAAAAATTATGTAAGTAACCTTTTTATCTATTTGATTGATCACAAGTTGGAGTATAAATTAAAAGGCTTAATTATTTGATAGATTATGAGCACAAATAATTACATCTCGTACTCGATAGTATAAACTACACCTATACTTACACATACAAAAAAGTGTAGCATAATGACCAATCATTATTAATATGTAGGCATACACATGTGATAAGAACTAACAAACAACTCGCACTAACATACAACTTCAGTGAGGAGCACCATCTTGAGCCCACATTATAACCTTATATCAAATAAGCATAATATGTTGTACCAACTACGTCGGTCTCAAAAGTATAAACCTTCACATTAATATGGTATTCACATCAATACTTTGGAGTCTTCATATAAGTTTCCAACTATCACAACTAAATCTGAATTCAACCCTGTTGAGAAAGGTCTGATGGTTTTTTCCTATTGAGCAGGGACCTTTTATCTAAAGACAGCAGTGTTCGAAATAGGTGTCCAATATTATAACTAATTGGTGTAACTTTGGGAATAATAGCAAAGCCCTTTTAGGGCTGCCCTTAAAAGCAAAAATAGCTAGAAATGCTAGTAGGAGATTGAGGAAAAGGATTATTAATTTATTATATGTTTAATAATTTAATGACAAAACTTCAAAAATGGCCCTGTGGTTTCCAAAAATATCAAGTTTAGTCCCTAAGTTCAAAAAACCTCACAGATGTTCCCTATGGTTTCAAAACTTTTAACAAATGGTCCTTCCGCCTAACTCCGTCAGCTTTCTACCGTTAAGTGAGGGGCATTTTCGTCATTTCAATACACAGGGACCATTTATGAGATTTTCTCTATTTAAAAATATATATATATATATATATATATATATATATATATATATATATATATATATATATAATTATTTAATTAAAGGGCCCCACCCTCTCTCTCTCTCTCGTGGGTCTAAGAGATGCATCAAAGCATAATGTGATGGTTAGTTTGTACTCCTCTGACTTTCAACAAGCCCAACATTGGAGAAATTGACTCCACTTTCCCATTCCCAACCACCGCCACAACTGCTGCCGTCTGAATCTCTTCCCTCGACCTCCTTTTCATCTCCAAACTCACTCCCTCTATCTGGTTCTCACTCCACCAACGAAGAGGGCCACCATAGCCGTCTGTGGCAGCCTCTCCGCCTCCTCCTGTCATGACCCACCATCATCAAACACCCCGACACCACTGCTTCCTTCCACCTATTGCCTCCATTCTAGCATCCACTTGCCATCACCTCCGCCAAGAAACACCGGTTGCTACCTCGTCTTTCTCTCTGTTTCGACGAGCAACACCAATCCCCGCTACCGTAAGTGTCGACCGACCACCAGCAGGATTCTCCCCTCCCCCCGCTCATCTTTCTCGTCGAGATTAGGCAGAAAAGAACTAGCAGAATCCCCAGAGCAGCGCTGCTGCACAATGCCGCCACAGCCGCCATACATAGCCACCACATACCGTCGTCGTATGGAGAAGATGGTGGGTCGATTAGCACTGGTCCAGGTCATAAGGGGGAAACAGCGGAACCCAGATTGAGTTCGTGAAATCCGGGTTTGTTGGTATTACTAGCATCGAATATAATTGATTGGTGGGTAGATGTGGAATTTTGATTAAGAAGGAAGAGACAAAGAAGATGAAGTGTTCATCTTGGGTAAAAAGAAAAAGGAGAAGGAGGTGGGGGTATACGGTGGAGAGAGAGAGAGAGAGAGAGAGAGAGAGAGAGAGAGAGAGGGTAGGGCCCTTTAATTAAATAATTATATTTTTTTCTTTTTTTTTAAATAGAGAAAACCTCATAAATGGTCCCTTGTATTGAAATGATGAAAATGCCCCTCACTTAACGGTAGAAAGTTGACAGAGTTAGGCAGAAGAACCAATTGTTAAAAGTTTTGAAACCACAGGGACCATCTGTGAGGTTTTTTGAACTTAAGGACTAAACTTGATATTTTCGGAAACCACAATGACGATTTTTGAAGTTTTGTCTAATTTAATTAATAACTAGCTCAAATTAATTTGGAATTAATTTAGGATTAACTTGAGGTACAAAGATTGAATGTTAATTGTTCAATAGTTGAACAAAGGGACATTCTAGAACCCCTTCTACGTGGACGGTTTGGGAGCCTCCTTGGAGGGTTCCAGAATTGTTACATTCAACAGATAAGGCAGTGATTTGAATATTGATTAAATCTGAATATTTAATTGATTCAAATCAAGGTTATCCTGTCATCTGCTCAGCTATATAAAGAGGCATAGGGGAGCTCATAACTTGATCCATATACTCCTCCTGGAAGGCTGCAAATTCCGATCCCCCTCTCTCTTTAACCTCTCTCTTATATGTTTTAGGGTTCTTGGATTTTGGGTGTGAAACATTAGAGGTACTCTCATTGGGTACTAGTCTTCCGAGGAGCAACAAGAGATCAAGGAATCAAGCATCAATAAAGACAAGTTTATTTTGTCTAAGGTATGTATTCTAATCCCTCTCTGATAGGTTGATAAGTCAATTTTAAAAGTACGTTGCTATAATAGTAAAACATAGAATCCTAAGGTGCATATACACTTAGGATAATTATTGAATGTTTTCGTTTCCGTCTAGTGTATAGTTGCATAGAAAACACAACAAACAGGTCCAAGGACTGCTGGTCTAAAGACTTTGAATAAAGGAGTTGATTTATGAAAAGAATAAAAAAAATTATTTCGTGATGATCATCAAGAAGAAGGGAATTTGAATTTGTGATATAAAGCTTGTAGTGGATATATGGGTTTTTTTAAATTGTACTATATGTTAAAAAGGGTTTTAAACTAAAAAAATGTTTAAATGGGTTTAAATTAAAAACCGGTATTAAAAAGTGAAATGTTCAAAATGTTTTAGCTAAATCAGGTTAGGGCCAAAGGAGATGTTGGATAGGCATGGAAGAGAAACAAGGATGGGTGGTTGAGGGGGGTGGACTTTTGTAACATCCATAAAAATCAGGCCAAATTTGAACTTTTTAAAACATTTATAAACTAGCAGTTATTACCAATTTAAGTTCAAAACAGTTCTATGTCAAAGTATCCCATAAACATAGTCATAAAATGTGAGGAGTTGTACGATCACGCCCTTGCCTTCCTGCGATCGTCTGATGTACCTGAAACAATAAACTGAAACTGTAAGCTCGAGGCTAAGTGAGTTCCCCCAAAATACCGATACACTACACATAACACATATACCAATAACAACATGTACTAGGTCCACAGCTTTACAAACTGGAATACCCTTGGGCCCATAATGTGAGTCTGGATTGCCTTCTGAGCCCACAGCTCACATCTGGATTGCCACCGAGCCCACAGTACGAGTCGCCCTCAGCTCGTATCTGGAATGCTCACATCTAGATTGCCACCAAGCCCACAGTACAAGTCTCCCTCAACTCGTATTTGGAATGCTCCTATCTGGATTGCCACTGAGCCCATAGTACGAGTCTCCCTCAGCTCATATTCGGAATGCTCCTGAGCCCACAATACGAGTCTGGCATGCCCCACCTGGCCCTCAAATCCTATTTGTAATGCTCTCGGGTTTATTGGTTACCGCACGGAGTAGTATCACCTCAACCCATCCCACATAATATGTCAATATATAACACAACTAATGTGCATACAAATAATCACATAACAGCACAAGTAGTCCTACATATCTACCTAACTGGCATAACAACTAGCATGCAACACTAAGTCATACTCAACATACTATCAACTGCTAGGATATCATATCCAATGGGTCGGCCTTGGTGCCTTAGACCCCTTAGTATAGTGAGGATAATTCACTTGTCACTGCTAAAGTCCCGCGGATGAAACTCCAGCTGCTGGTTGACAGATTCCCGAACTGCCAACATCAAACAATACCCAATTAATAATTAGGTTCCAAGTCCAAGGTCCAACTCACACTCCAAAGGCCCAATAGTCAAGTAATGGGCCAAAGCCCAACATATGGCCCAATTTTTCAAATTGGGCCCAAACCTCTACATGGTCTTTCCTTAAGGCCCATCCAATTATTCTAGTCCAACCTCTTGGTATTCCCATGACCTAATACCACATAGTCATAAAGGCCTAGTTATGGCCCACCAATGGCCCAATTTTCCAAATTGGGCCCAAGTCCTTCACATGGGCCTTACCCTAAAACTCATCCAATTATTTTGGTCTATTTAATTTGGATAGCCCATCAATAGTCCAACCACCAAGGTCCAATAAGAAGGCCCAAATCAGGGCCCAAGTGAAACACATGAAATAACGATTAGGGTTAAGTGTTTCTTACTTAACCCATTAAGGACTTAATCCATTAAGTCCAATATTGCCTTAGGTTAATTTGCCAATGATTATTATTTAATATTTTAAGTTTATTAAATAATTCTCGTGTGTGTCCCGATCAATTCCCAAAAATTAGGGTTTTATGCCATTAGGGTTTTCCAAACCCTAATTAGGGTTTTGTCACACCCCCGGACCAGACGATGGAAATGTCTGGAGGTGGGTGACTTCATTGTGCAGTATCATAACAATTGAATATAAATGAAACATAGCAAACCCAAACATCATACATTGAGATAACAAACTTACATTGTTTACATATTGTATTTGTTCTTCAACTTACACAAAAGAAACATAAGTAAATAAATTTCCAAACTATAGCAAAATAATCCTGAATCCGCGTTCCTTTAACCTACTTACTGATTTCCTAAGAATACAAGTCGTTTGAAAAGCGTCAACATAAAATATGTTGGTGAGTTCATAAGCATTTTCGTATAAAACTTTCTGATAGTTTAGAAATCCAGAAAATTCCAGTGTTTTCTTATCAAAACAGTTGTAAGTCTTGTTTTCAATCTAGTATATTTGCATGTGCGTACTTTAGTTTATCGTCTTTCGAAATTGTGAAATCGTTTACTCTAGAAAATCCTGTATTTTCTTGTATAAAATAATCATGAGTTCTGTTTCCAATTGAGTATAGTTACATGTGTGTGTTTTAGTCTATCGTTTTCAAAATCATATAAAATCTTTTACTTAAGAAAATCCTATATTTTCTGATATACAAATGGTGGTCTTAAAACCCTAAGACTAGAGAGGCGTGAAAAATCAATAGTCGATTGTGGACATTTTCGCGCAAGTTGAGTGGACGGTCAACACAACAAATGCGGACCATCACTACCATGCATAGGGGAAGTTAACACAATATGCCAATTTATTTGTAGGGTTTTCCCTACATAAATAACATTATCGTATTCTAGTGAGTCGTTATAACCATACTAATATGACGGAGGCTTGTCTTGGTATTTCTCAGGCGTCCAGATCGATTAAAGACATTTGTCACCCTAGACTGGCCGGTCTAGCTGTAGCGAACAATGAATGTACAGGTTGTCAACCCTGTATAGATCTATACACAAATTCCCGCTCTCCCACCAGGAGACTCTGGTTATAACTGTTTACAGGACTTTAGGCGTATAATAATATATATATATATATATATATATATATATCTATATATATATGTACATTGGAGATTCGTCTAACTAGAATACCAAGTGGTTTTTGAGCAAATTGAGGACATCCGTTATTTAATAAATAACATTAATTGTGCTAGTTGACTAGGTCTATCGTTTTCGTTTATTGAGGATAACTACTTGGAATCATAATTATCAAATATGACCCAAAATTATCGGCGTTGGCAAAATAGCCCTTCTTTTTATAAATTATCAAGCAAGACCCATATTTGCCAAAAAGGTGTCATAAGTAACCAAAACTTGGTGAAATGTGTGAAAATGGCCCATTTCTTCTAAAATGTTCATTTTAGACTTACATTTGAGAAAATATTCAAAAGGCCATTGTTTATCCAAAAATTTCATTTTTTGGTCCTTTAAAATTTAGGTGTCCAATGATTTCCCCAAATTTTATCCCATAATCAAAAATAATCCTTGTAATTTTATATGGCCGAAAATGATCCCCAAAATATCATTAAAATTCCAATTTAACCATTTCCAAAATATTATGTTTAACAATTTGTTTAAACAATTTTTGGAGCAAAACCTTATGATTATTGATATAAAAATTTATGATTTATATTTCATAAACATATTAGTTTTTGTTTCTAACTTCTACTTTTTGATATATAGTTCAAAACCTTGAGACTTGCTAAAAATCTCAAGTTCTTGAACCAATATATATATATATATATATATATATATATATATATATATATATATATATATATATATATATATATATATAGGGTTCATTACTTTAAGCACATAAATCATATCATTCATGCATAAACAAGAAATTATACTAAAATTTCACAAGACCCTTGACTTGTATCCTCCCCCAAAACCATTAAAACATCAAAAAGAGGGGTATAAAGCTCACCTTGGATTGATTTGGTGGGTGTTTTGGAGAGGTGATGAGAAGTTCAAGTCCTAACACTTGAAGAGTTTGAATGAACCTCTTGAGAATTTTAGCTAGTATAAGATTATAGACACATAAATTTATGTGTGAGTTGGATTTTAAAATAGCTAATTATATGAAACCTTTACTAGTCATAAAACACTTACAAGAACTTAGGAGAAGTGATGAAGAGAATGGTTCCTGGAACTTGGATGAAGCCTTAGGAGAGTTTTCGTTGGTTTACAGAATGCAGATGTGAGTTGTGGAATGAGGAAATGGGGTTCACGGTCCCTAATATAGGACAAGGGGTTGATAAGATGCTTACTTTGATTACAGTTGGGTAATACATGAATAACCAAGTTTTGCATTGGAAATCTATGCATTACAAATTGCATCCACCGTGAACACCATTTAATTGGAAGAGGTTCACGATCCAAATGGACCATAAACTATGGTTTATGCTCAAAGGAATCCCCCTAAGGGGTTTACGGCCAAAAGGGATCCACTCAAGGTGGTTTACGGCCTAAAGGTGGCCTAGGAAGGTGTTCATGGTCCATGCTTGAAGGCTTAAGGTGGTTTACGGCCAAAGTGGCTTATTGAAAGTAGTTCACAGCCATGATTCCTTCATTTGATGGTGCTCACGGCCTAAGTGCTTCCTAGGATTGAGTTCGTGGTCTTAGGTGGGTCCTATGGAAGTGTTTATGACCTTAGCTAATAGGAAACCCAAATATATTGTCCTTATAATTCAAGTTTCCAACCTGTGACACAATTACAAGTTATTGTGTCTACACCATGTGATCCTTGTTTGATTGTTTGATTGCATTGTAGATTGAATTCTCAATTTATTTGTCCCACTTTGTCTTTCTTAACTTGTTTACTTTTCTAAGAGATTACTTTACGTGCAACTTTCAAAGTGTATACTTCCTTATACATGCACTTATGCTCTCATGGTTTTCAAGGTTCTTATTGTAATAGGGTTACAATTTAGTCCTTGCATGGTCCAAATAGTTTGGGTTGTCACAGGTTTCCTACCAAATACTAACCCATTAATCATATGGTTGGGCTTTTAGGTCAATTAGGGCTTCGTTGGGCCAATTAGGGTTTCATTGGGCCCATTAGGGTTTCGTTAGGCCCATTCTGTCCAAGTATCCCAAACGAGTCAAAACGTAAACTACTCACACCACCCCCAACACGGCGGCTGGTGGCGGTAGGAGGCGGCAACCACCACCTTACGGTGGTGGTTAGGAGTTTCTTTTTCATTATTCCTACTCTATTACAATATTACAATGCAATCTCAAATAACACACACACACACACAACCACCTTGTGATGGCCGGTGGTGGTATATGGTGGCAGCCACCACCTCACGGTGGTGGTGGTGACTTCTTTCCAGATTCCGGCCAATGGTTGCTTACACACCCTACATCACACACACTACGCTATACACACATCCTTTTTGCTCGGAAAATAAACCCAACACCCACCTATGGTGGGTGGCGACGATAGCAACGCACTAGTGGCAGAAATAGTGCTGACAGCGACGGCCACAATGGTCAGCCGCCATGGTGGTTCTTCTTGACTACTCACGACGTCCGGCTACATCAACTTTTTCATCCGCTCGGAGTGGCGGAAGTGACACAAGGAGGCGGGCAGCAGCGACGACAGAAACGAAAGAGGAGAAGGGATATGGTGGCAGTAGATGCTCATGGTGGCCACCAATCTCGCCAGAAGGGAAACAGTCGCAAGGAATGGGACGACGGCATATGCTACAAGTCGGAAAGGACATGAGGGCAGACATCGGAGTCCATAACAAACAACATCAACTGGCCGTCGGCATTGGCGATGACTTCGTTCTTCAACGGCCAGGCATAACGGCAGCCTCACTTAGGTTCCCAATGGTCCTCAACGCCAACAACAAGTGTCACACCCCCAAACCAAGGATGACAGAAACGTCCGGGGGTGGAGGACTTCATGTATAGTATCATAACAACAATTGCAATAGTGATCAAACTAAACATAACCAACATAAATATAATTGAAAAAGTTACACCATAGTATGAGTTTACATGTTTCCAAATCAATTACATTGTGTTGACAAAAATGAAATGTTTGACACCTTAACATCCCATCCTCAAAAGCACTTGGTTACCTGTTTATTGATTTCCTGAGAATACAAGTAGTTTTGAAAGAGTGTCAACAATTAAGTTGGTGAGTTCATAAGCTTTTGAATACAGTATTAAAAGTCTTTTTCCTTGTAAATGTGGTATTTGTTCCAGAAAAATCCAATATTTTTCTTAAAGTGTGAAAGGTAGTCTTAAAATCCAAAGACCGAAATGTACAAGTAATTTCCCATACTTATAGTAAAAACAATGCAAGTTAAAATGGACATAAACTCATTTGATTTAGTGAAGTTCCCGTAAATCCTATGTTGTCTTAATACTTGTTGTGAGTTATTATAACCATGCTATGACCTAGTTGGCCTGAAACGACATTCTTCAGGCGTCGGAAATGTTATGACATTTGTCACCCGTAGACCTCGAGGTCCCACTGTAGCTAACAGCAAGGTGTGGGGTGTCAATTACAATATAGATCTATATACAACTATCATGCTCTCCCTACAAGAGACTCAGGTTATAATACAGGACTTAAGTGTATTACTTGAAAAGTAACATGAAGAGAATGTCTCACATTTAGTCATTAACGGATTTACATGTAGTGTAATGAAAACCCTTTTTGTATAAGTGAAACCTTTTAGTAATGAGTTTGCTATGTAAATGAATCATAAACTATACCTATTATAGTTTATCAAAATAATGGTAGTGGTAGTGAACATAAACTAAACTTTCAACAGTTTATCAAATTTGTTTGTAATGCAAAGGGGTATAAACTTTGTTTATATTAATTTATTACCACACTTGTGAAGGTAAAAATCCCTTTGTTTTCTGATGTATGCCTAATTTACCAAGACAAAATGACATATAATATAACAACAAGTGTTCATATAATGATACATACCTTGCTCAACATATTACAAGGTGTAAATGAAATTGATAGCATTTTTTTAATTATAACATTTCTATTCCTGTATTAGAAAATTTATATAAAAATCATCAAAGGTCCAAATCAGAATCCGTAAATTCTGAGAGTTTGAAAAATGAGTCTAGTTTGTTCATAAAATTTA
This sequence comes from Lactuca sativa, assembly GCF_002870075.4. Classification (NCBI taxonomy): domain Eukaryota; kingdom Viridiplantae; phylum Streptophyta; class Magnoliopsida; order Asterales; family Asteraceae; genus Lactuca; species Lactuca sativa. Next base: position 228,371,412 of record NC_056630.2, read on the forward strand.
TTATGATTTTTGGTGACCTCCAACTTGTGTGAAAAAGTCCATATTCACATACTAGTCCAGAATTGTTCTTGAAATGATATGTTGTTTTGTAAAAATACCATAAATTGTAGAAAAATCGTATGGGGATGTTCAAGTATCCATTTTAAAGGTATGAACCTGAACTATTTGCACCTAATACAGTTTTGAAAACTAAAATGTTTAACTTGTCCAAAACAGTGCGTGAATGGAGTGGAATTTTCCTGATGAAATATGTTGAGTTTAGTTGTGTTCTTGGTGTTTTAACTTGTATTCCCCCCATAAAACTTAAGAAAAACATGAAAAGATAGGGGTATGAACTCGCCTTTTGTGATTTCAGTGGATGGATGTTGAAGAAAGGAAGTGTTCAACTCAAGAACACTTAGAAGATTGTTTGAAGATTCGAAGTTCTAACAAAAATATGATGAAGTTTGTGTAAGAAACCTATGATTTGAGTAGAAAGAGGTGGAATAATCATATGAAGGATGATGTTACTTACCAAAAGTAGATGAAGAATTTGAAAATCAGCCTTGGAATCTCGAAATTTAGAGAGAGAAATGAGAGAGAATGGAGTTTGTTCTTTGGTGGAGAATGAGAGAAATGAGAGAAATGAGAGGAGAGATAAGAGTTTTTCCAGCCTTTGACTAAGAGTGTGGCTGGAAAATGGTGGGAAAAGGACAATGAAATGACCTGGTATGGTGGAAGGGCAAGGGCTAGTCATGGAGTGGGCATGGGGTGGTTGCTTGTGTCATACACTAAGGCAAAGTCAACACTCCACCACAAGTATCTCACCCACTAATCTTGGATAAGGAGTGCACTCAAAACGTGATTAATTCATGAAATATGGGTTTTATATGTTGAAATATGATTTTGGGTGAAAATATTGCGTTAAAATAATCAAAAACAGGCTTAAAACGCAAAACTAGTCGAAAACCGGGCAAAAAGGGCCTTTCTGCGAAGCTTCTCGCATTGAATCGAAGATTCGGTCCCTTGTGGCCATGGAACGAAGGCGAATTGGGTCGAGATGGACCAAAATAGAGCGAAGGCAAAAGAGGGAGGTTCGGTCTGAAGGCTAGAGCCGAAGCTCGGTTCAGTCCCTGGTGTGAGGTTCGGGTTCGGTCCTTCTTATCTCCGGGTTTGGTCCTGGTCACTTCGGTTCAGCAAGGTTCGGTCCCTTAAGGGACCTTCGGCTCTAAGAGGGTTCGCCCCTTAAAGAGGGGTTTCGGTTCCTTAAGGCTATTTTACCCAATATTACCCCGTTATAAGTGGTTTTTGACCCGGTTAAGGGTTGGGATGACCCAAATGATTACAAAAAGTTAAAGGAACTTTTGAGAGAGATTTGGGAGAGATTTGGGGGAGATTTTTAATAGAGAGAGATTGAGTGAAATAGATTGAGAGGGACTTCTTTTGTGACCTTTTTGAGTGTTTGGCTTTGTAACGCAAGGTTCGTAAACCCCGTTAAGCCATGTTTAAGAGTCCTACACACCCCCGAAGGGTATGTAATAGTGTTTTATCGCTTTGCTAGCTCACTTACCCCGATTAGGGTTAAAGAAATTTTAAGAATACGAATTTTCCAAGTGATGAATTCTTATTAAAATAGCAAGTTGTACAGTAATTACATAACGTAAACCCAAGTATACAAGGGTTAGTTTAGTTGGCCGGTTTGACTTGTTGACTTTAGTTGACTTTGACTTGACTAGAAATTGACTGTTGTCACAACAAGAGTTTCATGGTGGTTTGTGACTCAACAGCGGTGAGGGGTGTAGCCGCGCCGGAGATCGGAGGAATAAGGGGGTGGTGGCGGCTAGAGGGAGGTTGGAGAATAAGGAGGGTGACGGCTGAAGTTTAAAATGGCTAGGGTTAGGGTTTGTGAAGGTGACGGGTTCATATACCCGATCCATTCAAACTTCTTTTCATAACAACACATTTGGTCCCTCCTTAACGCTTTTCTTTCAATATCGATCCAAAATTTACCATTTCAACCCCTCATTCTGAAAACCCTTACAAAACAAGTCTTAAATCTTACCAATCAGCCCCTTGGCCTCAAAAATCTTTTCAAAAGAAGTCCCAGAAGTTAACATTTAGTCCCTGCCTTCATAAATACTTACAAAACCAATCCAGAACTTACACTTTTAACCCCCCAACTTCAAAATTATGCCATTTGGCTCCCAGAAACCAACTCCCCGCTAAATATTATTTGATTTTGGACTATAATAATATATAAAAATTACTTCTCGGGGTTTTGGGTTTATTATTTAATTATCCTATTTTAAACAGGATGTTACAATGTAACATCCCAAAATTCAATGCCAAAAATTTCAATTTTTTAATAAGTTATTATAAAACCGACAGTATAAGAAACATCCATCATATCATGTCATGTCAAAACCAAAGTCGAAATAATCAAAACATGTTATCATAAACAATATTAGAGTGTAATACTAAAGATCTCATGTACAGAAAAACCATAGTGTGATGCGCTGCGATCAAGCCGACTCCTTTCCTTTGAAAACGAAGTACCTAAAACCAAAACTAAAAACTGTAAGCACGAAGCTTAGTGAGTTCCCCCACCATACCACATACCATACAATCACATAGCATACATACTGTCGGGCAATTCTGGGGTGCCCGACCTACCCATGTCAAGCCATTATGGGGTACTGACTACCCGTGTCAAGCCATTCTAGGGTGCTGACTACCCGTGTCAGGCCATTATGGGTATTCTAATGGCCCAATACCACATAATCATAAAGGCCCAAACTATGGCCCATCAATGGCACAATTTTCCAAATTGGGCCCAAATCCTTATATGGGCCTTACCTAAAAGCCCATTAATAATTATAGTCCATTTGCTTGATCTGAGATGACCGGTTAATAACCCAATCATCAAGGCCCAAAAGAAATGCCCAACAATAAATCCAAGTGAAATTAGGGTTTCACATAAAATAACGATTAGGGTTAAATTCTTCTCAGTTACCCCATTAAGGACTTAATCCGTTAAGTCTCACATGGCCTTAGGTTAATTGAAAATAGTTATTAATTAATATTTTAATTTAATAAACGATTTTATTGTGGGTCCCAATTGATCCAAAGCCCATATATCCAAAACTAGGGTTTTCTAAACCCTAATTAGGGTTTCCAACCCATTCATAGCCCAATAAGCCCAAAACCAAGTCCTTAAGCACATTAGGGTTTCTTAGTCCCATTAGGACTTCACCAGGACCATTAAGGATTCATTGGGACCCTTAGGGTTTTAAACACCCCAACAGAATCAAACACAACAAGGCAAAGCACACCGCCACCCGACACGACGGTCGGTGGTGGCAGGAGGTGGCAGCCACCACCTCACGGTGTTGGTTAGGGTTTTGTTTCATTATTCACATTTCTAATTACATTTTACAATGCTAATCTATAAAATAACTCACACAACTAAGCTAAACACACACACAGCCACCTTGTAGTGGCTGGCGGTGGCTAGTGTCGGCAGCCACACCTCACGGTGATGGTGGTGGTTGTTCTAGGTTTTCCAGCCAAGAAAGTTACACACATAACACACACTACAGGAAAACGAACACCCATATGCTTTCTTGCTTGCAAGCGGATCCAGCCACCCTCCTAGTGGTGGTTGGCGACGGCAGAAGCACAAAACAGCGGCAGCAACGGCGGCACCACCGACGATCTTAGCATGTGGCAGCGGATCATGGTGGGACAACAACCCATGGACACCACAACATCTTCAACTTAACTATCCACGAGAACCGACAACGCTTTATTTTCACGAAAACGCACAGCGATGTTATTGGTCAGAGATAGCTGCAGCGATGGCGTAACGGCAGGCGAGGCTAGCGAAATGAAGAGAAGAAGAAGAAGTGGTGGCAGTGGACTTCAACCGATGGCAGTGGCTCCTCCAGGGCTCATTTCTCCGGCAAGGAAGGTCACGACGTCCGGCGGTGGATGCGTATTCCAGCAGCAACAACAACAACATGGTGGCTGCGACTTGGCCCTCTCCACATCCGACTGCACAAAGCCCTCCACCGGTCTTTATCTCCAGTTACAACAGAAAGAGGGCGACAATGGAACTTGGATTGGCGGCTAGCAACCTCGACACGGTGGTGGCGATGCCGAGAAATGGAAGGGAAGGCGGCGACTAGTGGGAGGCATAAGGGGTGACGGCTGGAGGGTTTTTTATTAGGGTTAGGGTTTGTATGGGCTTTATACCCGAGCCCTAGGAAACTTAATGCCATAATGGCATAAATGGCCTCTCCCATATCATTTTCTTACAACATTAATTCTATATTTACCAAATAAACCCTTAGCATTAGAATCCATCACAATTTAGGTCTAATTTTTACCAATTTCACCCCTACTTCCATAATTACTCCGAAATTCGATCCCTAATTTATTAAACAGCCCCTTAGCCCCAAAATCTCTTCCAATGAAGTCCCAGAAGTTACCATTTAGCCCCTGCCTTCATAAATACTTACAAAACCAATTCAGAACTTACACTTTAAACCCCTAACATCTAAATTATGCCAGATAACTCTTCAAAATCAACACCTTGCTATATAATTATGGTTTTTGGGGCTATTATACATTAATTAATTAATTAATTTATTAAATAAACGGGGTGTTACAACTCTCGCCCACTTAAATTGGATTTCATCGTCAAAATCATTCCTTACCATTTCTTATGCCTCATACCACTCGAGTAATATGGTCACCATCCTGGGTACACCCTAGCCTTCCTAGTGTAGCCATGTCCAATCTTTGCAAGGCCCTAAAATCCACAGGTGAACGAATTCCTCGCAACAAGTTCACATATACTCCGCCTGAAATCTGCTGTCTTGAGATGGTCTGATTCTCTAACAGACCACTCATATTGAATCATCATTGTCCAGTCTAGCCCTTTTATCCCTCAACAGGCTACTCAACTTCTGATAGCTCGAGGTTCCCACTATAAAACAGGGTCACAGACCTAATTATCCCTGCATATCACTTATACTTGGCCAAGGCTCAGCTAATTCCGCTGTGAGTGACTTGTCACTTCCCAATCAACCAACTATTCTGTTTGTATATGCAACCTAAAACACACATATTAAGACCGCCCAAATGATGAAACTGCTTGAACACTGATCTGCCTGAAGCAGTATGCTGCTACATAGATGCTTCCTAAAATCTATCGAGACCTCCCTGGTCTCAATTCATCCATCAGTCATCTGAAATACTGGGTTCCAGCCTGGTTGCTGAGCTAAAAGGGCTCCCACTTAGTCGTTTCACACAACTTCTAAACAAAATCCTTCTCAAGAACTAGTTGCCACTAGTTATCATGTCACTGAGGCTCTAACAACCTCCTGATCCAACCGATCGGGTCTATGCATCGAATCCTGATGTTACTATACCATGGCTAAACGTAATTACTACATGACCAATTGTAGCCTTATATAACAAGCTACCTTAAGCAATCCATTGCTTCCTCGATCTCAAAACTGCAGTGGCGTTCCTACAGTCTTATCACTGGCTCAACTAGATCTAATCCATCCAGATAATTCTGAAATCCAATTCGTGGATTTCCATATCCTTACTGCTACACCCGAACTGGTGGGGTACTACTGTTCCTTTTGCGTCCTAACAACGCACTCATGCTATATACCAACCTAGTGAATGCTACAGCTACATCCGCAAACTTACAACACTCTATCGCTATCTGGCTGCTAGTGAATGCTACGGCTAACCCCGCAGACTTACAACACTCTAATACTATCTGACTGTTAGTGAATGCTACGGCTACACCCATAGACTTACAACACTCTAGCACTATCTGGCTGCTAGTGAATGCTACGGTTATACCCATAGACTTACAATGCTCTAACACTATCTGGCTGCTAGTGAATGCTACGGCTACACCCGCAGAGTTACAACACTTTCCATACTGGTTCGAACACGAACTCGACCTAACACATAACTGAACTTGAATTCTAACTGGAGCTCTACCCTGGTTGCTGAAACTTGTTGTCTGAGAGTCTCGAAGGTTGTCTGCTGCTTAGGCCCCCAACAAAAGGCCACCAACTTCTTGTTCAGTCAGGTCAAAGGAACCGTAATCTCAGAAAAGTCTCGTATACACCTTCGGTAATATCCCGCTAGACCCAGGAAACTTCGAATCTCAGTTGGAGACCTTGGAATCTCCCACTACATCACGACCCCTATCTTGGCCGAATCGACCAGAATAACCTTCTGGTTGACAAGGTGCCTAAGAGATAGCACCCCACGCAACCAGAACTCACATTTGGAGAACTTTACAAAAAGTCTCTCCCCTACTTAGATTCGAGTAAGTCTTCACGGTACATGAGAATTGAAGGATTCCCAATCCTTCTTACTTCCTAATAGTCCACTGCCGACAATCTGAGCTTAACGATCAATCACCAGTTACACCCTAAGATCTCCCATCCTCTGAAATCTTAAAGAGTACTCTTGAAACCTGGTCAAGTCGGACACCTCAGTCTACCTCTCACGCCGACCATTGGAGGCCTTAATTCTCACCCTGGCTGAGGAATCCTCGTTCTCACTTCCAATCTTGTAGCACCACTGAACTCTAACTGAACACAACCCATGCGAGAAATGCAATTGTCTTGAACATCCATTGACCAAACACCCATACGTATAACACTTGCAACTGACTCCACTATCTTCATGCTACCAATCCTTCCCTAGCAACGGTAGTGCCTTGAACTCCAAAGTTCTTCCATAGACAGCTAACGACCATACCCAAACAATGATAGAACCACTGAACCCTGACTTCACTAGAGATATATCGCTCTACTCCTGACCCAATATTCAATGAATAATACTCCAGCACAGATCCCGACAAAGATTAGGGATGAGAATGGTCACGCGGAATCCACTCTGCGAGATACATCCCTCTGTAGGTTCATCAAGGACTTCCGGCATGCATATTGGCATATGACAATCCTTGATAACCCAGACAGTAGCAGAAACCGACCTAATATCTCAATTGTCCAAACTCACTCAAAATTTTAAAGTGGTACAGATTCCCGATATCCATTTGAAGTGGCAAAAGATGACATACCCGCGAACATCTAATGAAATCCTGGTCTTGATGACAGGGACCAACTATAGGGTCTCCTTTCCCGAAGGATTCTAAGGGTCCACAGGCCTTGGGTTCCAAATGAACCCATAACTCCACCCCCCCCCTCCCGCAACAAATCGGGCTCGAAAGGCCCCGAGACGACTACCGAGGGCTCCCAAAGTCTTTTCCCTGACTGAACAAAAGACCACTAATGTCCATTCCCATAACTCTGCAAGTAATCTTCGATGAGATGAACTTCTGCGATCGTGCATCGACTGGTTCAGACTCTGCTCCTGAGCCGGAACCCGAATCTGAGTTTCGTTCTTGGGTGCTTAACACCATACCGAACTGAAATTCTAAAGATCCGAATATACCCGAGAATCCTTATCACCTTTTGCTGAGATGACCAACCCTGCCACATCTGTAGCAGCCTAAACCCTTGGAGTGACAAACTCCCTTGTGCACTTTCCCGTACGTGCTGAACTAACTCCGGCCCTGTTGGCCTTTCACCTGATGATCAGAAATCATGGGTCTCTTCCTGGGACCCTTTACTATATGCACCTAGCACGAACTCCTCTTCTCAAAGTGCTCCAAATCGATCTCGCATCTGCAACCTCGTGGAACTCATACCCTTCAGGGTCTGACACCCTGCCATGCTCACTAACTCACTTGCCAATGGGTAAGCTGCAACAACGGGAACATCCTCTGTCTCGAAACCGGGTCACAAACTCTTCCCTAAAGCTTCTCAAATTCTCCAAGACTCTCACCGATTCGAGTATGGATCTTGTGCTTTCAGTACTATGGGCCCAATACTACCTTCCACACCTATCCATACTTTCCTCAGCAATCCTCCCAAATCCTCCAAGTCACTTCCTCAAACTAGTACACCCAAGTCTCACTGAACCTCACTACTAACCCATTGAAACGTATCCTAGGCTTTCCTAGGTTCCCGAACTCACCCAGTCATCGTCTGCTGAAAGATTCCCAGTAATGTTAACTAGCTACCTCATGAATATACCTAGCTCACATTACTAAGAGTCCCACAAAGCACAAAGCAATCCGCATTCAAACAATGGAAAATCTAACCATCATATTCCAATCAAGCCTTTCTATCCTCTACTCAGGGATTTGTACATGCAATTCAAAGGCTCATACAATCAGGCATAACCTAAAGAGGTTATCCTATTACTGATTGATCAGTACTAGCATGCAAGTCTACCAGCACATACAATAGGCATATAAGGCATCCTTCCTAGATCCTCAGCCCTAATCTAGCATGAAATTCTCATAATCATATAATATCATAGAATAACATAAGATAACATGTATGGGTGTCTTAGGGAAAGCTTACTTGAGCTCGGATGATTGCACGCATCACACACCTTGTTCTTTTCAAAGTTCTTTTCTCCTTCCAAAATCTTTTCAAACTCTTTTATAAAATGATTTTCTTTTGAAAATTTTCATACCAAGTCCTTGGTTTGAGTTCAGACACACCCGAGAGTGTGCTTGAATCCCTCAAACCAAGTCTCTGATACCAACTTGTAACATCCCAAAATTCAAGGCCAAAAATTTCATGTTTTAAATAATTTATTATAAAACCGACAGTATAAGAAACCTCCATTATATCATGTCATGTCAAAACCAAAGTCAAAATAATCAAAACATGTTATCATAAACAATATCAGAGTGTGATCCTAAAGATCTCATGTGCGGAAAAACCATAGTGTGATGCGCTGCGATCGAGGCGGCTCCTTTCCTTTGAAAATGAAATACCTGAAACCAAAACTGAAAACTGTAAGCACAAAGCTTAGTGAGTTCCCCCATCATACCACATACCATACAATCACATAGCATACATACTGTCGGGTAATTCTGAGGTGCCCGACCTGCCCATGTCAAGCCATTATGGGGTGCTGACTACCCGTGTCAAGCCATTATGGGGTGCCGACTACCCGTTTTTGCCATTCTGGGGTGTCTGCCTACCCTCCGGTCTATCTCACCCGGTCACCGGGACTATTTCACCCCCTACTACTATCACATAATAACATATCATAAACATGTTGTTAGACATATTTGGGGTGTCCGACCTACCCTTCGGTCCTAACAACCGATCGGGGGACTATTCCCTTCTTACTACCACTATCACATAGACAATCATCTCAACTGTGATAAACTACTAGTAGGTCGGCCTTGGTGCCTTAGACCCACTTCTACTGGAAGGTAACTCACCTCACACTGTTGAAGTCTCGTAGACACAATCCCAACTGCTGGATGACAACTTCCTGAATTGTCAATATCAAAACATCACCTAATTACTAATTGGGTTCCACTACATAACCATAAGTACATACTTAGGGTCATTACTACATTACCCCATGCTTGGCTTTATTCAAGCCCAAGGCCCAATCCATAGGCATAAAAGTTTAACCATGGCTCAAAGCCCAACATATGGCCCAATTTTCCAAATTGGGCCCATACCTCTATATGGTCTTATTCTAAGGCCCAACCAAAAGTCCAGTCCAACATTTGGTATTCTAATGGCCTAATACCACATAATCATAAAGGCCCAAACTATGGCCCATCAATGGCCCAATTTTCCAAATTGGGCCCAACTCCTCATATGCGCCTTACCTAAAAAGCCCAATAATTATTCTAGTCCATTTTCTTGATCCGAGATGGCTCGTTAATAACCCAATCATCAAGGCCCAAAAGAAAGACCCAACAATAAATCCAAGTGAAATTAGGGTTTCACATAAAATGACGATTAGGGTTAGGTTTTTCTCACTTACCCCATTAAGGACTTAATCCATTAAGTCCCACATGGCCTTAGGTTAATTGCAAATGGTTATTAATTAATAATTTAATAAATGATTTTAGTGCGGGTCCCGATTGATCCAAAGCCCATATATCCAAAATTAAGGTTTTCTAAACCCTAATTAGGGTTTCCAACCCATTCATAGCCCAATAGGCCCAAAACCAAGTCCTTAAGCCCATTAGGGTTTCCTAGGCCCATTAGTGTTTCAAGCACCCCAATTGAATCAAACACAACAAGGCAAAACACACCGCCACTCGATACGGCGGCCAATGGCGGCAGGAGGCGGCAGCCACCACCTCACGGTGGTGGTTAGGGTTTCTTTTCATTATTCACATTTCTAATTACATTTTACAATGCTAATCTCCAAAATAACTAACACACCTAAGCTAAACACACACACACAACCAGCTTATGGTGGCCGACTGTGGCTAGTGGTGGTGGTGGTTGTTCTACGTTTTCCAGTTAAACAAGTTACACACATAACACAAACTACAACAAAATGAACATCCATACGCTTTCTTGCTTGCAAGTGGATCCAGCCACCCTCCTGGTGGCGGTTGGCGACGGCAGAAGCAGAAAACGGCGACAACAGCGGTGGTGCCAACGACGATCTTGGCATGTGGCAGCGGCTCACAGTGGGACAACAACCCACGGACACCACAACACCTTCAACTAAACTATCTACGAGAACCGGCAACCCTTTATTTTCACGGAAATACACAGCGACGATATTTTCCTGAGATAGTGGTAGCGATGGTGTAACGGCAGGTGGGGCTAGCGGAAAGAAGAGAAGAAGAAGAAGAAGTGGTGGCAACAGACTTCTACCGAGGGTAGTGGCTCCTCCATGGCTCGTTTCTCCGGCAAGGAAGGTCACGACGTCCGGCAGTGGGGGCGTATTCCAGCAGCAGCAACCACAGCAGCATGGTGGCTGCGACTTGGCCTTCTCCACGTCCGACTGCACAAAGCCCTCCACCGGTCTTCATCTCCAATCACAACGGAAAAAGGGTGATAGTGGCACTTGGCTCGGCGGCTAGCGTCCTTGACACAGTGGTGGCAACGCCGGAAAATGGAAGGAAGGCGGCGACTAATGGGAGGCATAAAGGGTGACGGCTGGAGGGTTTTCTATTAAGGTTAGGGTTTGTATGGGCTTTATACCCGAGCCCTAGGAAACTTAATGCCATAATGGCAGAAATGTCCCCTCCCATATTATTTTCTTACAACATTAATCCGATATTTACCAAATAAACCCTCAACATTAGAATCCATCACAATTTAGGTCCAATATTTACTAATTTCACCCTTTCTTCCATAACTACTCCCAAATTCGATCCCTAATTTACCAAACAGCCCCTTAGCCCCAAAATCTCTTCCAATGAAGTCCCAGAAGTTACCATTTAGCCCCTGCCTTCATAAATACTTACAAAACCAATTCAGAACTTACACTTTAAACCCCTAACTTCTAAATTATGCCAGATAACTCTTCAAAATCAACACATTGCTATATGATTATGGTTTTTAGGGCTATTATACATTCATTAATTTGTTTATTTATTTATTAAATAAACGGGGTGTTACATACAACTTTTTTTTTTTTTTTTTTTTTGGGGGGGGGGGGGGGGGGGGGGGGGTAAGTTCGAAAGGTATAAGAGTGTTGGTTCGGGAAAAAGGTTGGGTTTATTCTGAGAGCATGACTTTGGTGGGTAGTGAAGGTTGTGGTAGAAAAGATTGAAGGAGAAGGCGTGTCAGTCATGCATGGAGAGGAGCATGAGGAAGATAAGTATGGTTTAGTGGGGTGACATAGTTTTAGGAAAATGAGATGGATATGGGGGGTTACATTGTAGTTTAGGAGAATGGATTTGACCCAAACTAGGATTGCTTGTCAATAGGAGAAATAGATCGTGGATGGAATGTGTTGGGCATAAAAATGATTGTAAAAGTTTTTACCTACTCTCTGAAGAGTTCAATTGTCATGTCACAAGGAGATACCACCGACATCGTTTTTTTTCTGTATACCAAGAAAATACTCCAAAGACGATATACTTTTTTATTTCGTTTCCACAACGCATACATATAGTTATTTTTGGAACTTTAGGAACTTTTAAGAAGTCCAATTTCAAGAATTATAATCTCCATAGAAATTTTAAGAGAGATTTGGAAATTATAAGTTATTTGGAAGAACTAGATTTTCCTTTGATTCGTAGTTAAAGAATCTATGCACACACAAAGGTGTAAGGTGGTTACCTAGGAGCCATAGGTTACCTGGGAGCCATATCTAGGAAGTTTTCATTCCCCATTTTTTTGGAAAGCCGAAAGATTTTCTTTTTTTTATATCTGACTTGATCAATCTATTTTTCATTTTAAAGATAGATCGGGTAAAAAGTCATAATTCAAAATTTAGATCAACAATTCCAAATTAAAAAATAACCACGAAGACACAAGAGAATTCTTAGAAAACATTCCATATGCACAAAAATTCGCATTTAAGCTTATTTGTGAAAAATATATTATCCTCATGACGTATTTTTGGATTTTATTCACTAATTTGTTATTAAAATAACAGGTTTATAATAAAATGTTTTTTACTGTAAGGAAAAACAACATCAGGAATTCACGAATTTTTCTTAGTGATTTTGATGATAATTTTCTGATAAAAGTGGTCATATGGTATATATATATGTCACCAAAATACTTGGTGAATAAATCTACAAAAAAAATAAGTAAACGACTTGGCATTTGTAAATTCTTTTAAAATGTCATTTTTCTCTAGTTATATAAGGATCCCTTAAACTTTGTCCTTAATCATAATTGTTAGGCCGTTTGGTTCTTGGCCCGGCCTTTTTAACATTTTAATCATAATTGTTGGGCCGTCCGGTTCTTGGCCTGACCCTTTTAACATTTTCTAATGTATAGTAGAATTTTTTAAATATAATTTAATATGGTAAGACAGTAAGTTATATATAAATTTGTTTTATTTTTATTTGAAGAGAATTATTAAAAAAAAAAATCAAGAAAATGAGGAGAGGGACTTCATAATTTCAACTTTTTACAATTTGATATTATTTATTTTTTTCTTCTCAAAATATGTCGTTTATTTTTCAAATGTTTTTTAATAGGTGTTTTTATATTTATAAATTTTTAACTCTTCATGTATATTGGTATACATACTTGAATCAAATATTTTAATTTTTTATTCGAATCAAGTGTTTAACACAATATCATCAAATTTTTTGTTTGAATATTTTACGAATTTTACAATTTTGTATCAGTTATAATATGCTTCCATTATTTATTATGAGCAAATTCATTTGTAAGACATTGACCTTAATTATAATCTGCTAAATCGTCACAATGAAGATTATCATTTAATGAAGAATAAAAAGCACCCAAAAAAAAGCACCACTGCTTTAATGCCCAAAAGCAAGGTCTTATTGCATCAAGCACATTCACATTTGTCCTCTTGGCGTCGTGCATGATTATTTGAGAGATTGTTTATAACATGGAGATCATGTGGCTATGTTAATATGACATGAATGATTTGTCAAAGTATGACAACATTGCTCAATGACGAGTAAATTACATGAAGGGTCCCTATGGTTTATGGTAGTTTACATGTTTGGTCTCTAACTTATTTTTTTAACTTGGAAAGTTCTTATAGTTTGTTTTTGTAACGTGCCGGGTCATTGTCTTATCTAAAAAAACTATTTTGCCATTGATTTTTTAATTTATTTAAGTAAACACACACTCAACCCCACCCCTCACCTTACCTTATATACTCCATCATTTTTTCCTATTTAAATAAGACAGAGACCAAACGCGTAACAAAAACAAACAGTAGAGACCAAGCCTGTAACAAAAAAACAAACAATGGAGACTTTCCGAGTTAAAAAAATAAATTAAGGACCAAGCATGCAAATTACCTCAAACCATAGAGACCATTCGTCTTTGATATTCCTACCAATTTGATCGGCAAGTACTTTGTCCATGAGTCTTTGATAAGTAGCGCCCGCATTCTTGAGTCCAAACGTCATTTTCTGGTAGCAGAAGGTACCCTTTTCGGTGTGGAAGGCAGTTTTCGCTTCTTCCTCTCGTTTCATCTGTACTTGATGGTAGCCATTGTACGGGTCAAAGAAACATTTGAGTTGAAAGCCTTCAAGCGATTGGACCTTTTGATCGATCTTTGGAAGAGGATAACAATCCTTGGGGCAGACATTGTTGAGGTCCGAATAATCAATGCACATTCGCCATGTCCCATTGGTTTTCTTTACAATGACATGATTTGTGATCCATGTTGGGAACATGACTTCCCTGAGGATGTCGGCGTTCACCAGATCGGCCACCTCTGCGTTTATGGCCTTATTCTATTCTGCCGCCCGACCTATCTTTTTTTGCTTAACCGAATTGCTTCCAGACGTGATACTAAGGTTGTGTTCTATAACCTGTCGATCAACGCCTGTCAGATCTGTTGGCTTCCAGGAGAAGACGAAGGAGTATTACTTTAGGAGCGCTACCAGCCGTGCCCTAGTTTCGTCTGATAAATGAGCGCAGATTCGCACGAGATGTTTTGGATATTCCAAGTTCTCTAGTGCTGCTTAGTGAAAAATCCCTCCTTGGACTTCTTTGGCGTGCGTACGAGTTCTGCGACGGCTATGATCTGATGGTAATGTTGTGCCCTGGTGTTTGTGGCGAGGACCATCGTCGATCCCTGGCGCGTGCTAAATTTAACGATGTCATGGATCGTCGATGACGCAAGGCGCAGTAAGGATATTGCTGATCGTCCGAGCAGAATATTATGTTTTGTTGGGTACCGGACAGAGAATTCAATTGTTCTTGTGATTCAGTCCCTCTCGTCGTGACTTACCTGTCGATCAACGTCTGTCAGATCTGTTGGCTTCCAGGAGAAGACGAAGGAGTATTACTTTAGGAGCGCTACCAGCCGTGCCCTGGTTTCGTCTGATAAATGAGCGCAGATTCACACGAGATGTTTTGGATATTCCAAGTTATCTGGTGTTGCTTAGTGAAAAATCCCTCCTTGGACTTCTTTGGCGTGCGTACGAGTTCTGCGACGGCTATGATCTGATGGTAATGTTGTGCCTTGGTGTTTGTGGCGAGGACCATCGTCGATCCCTGGCGCGTGCTAAATTTAACGATGTCATGGATCGTCGATGACGCAAGGCGCAGTAAGGATATTGCTGATCGTCCGAGCAGAATATTATTTTTTGTTGGGTACCAGACAGAGAATTCAATTGTTCTTGTGATTCGGTCCCTCTCGTCGTGACTTACCAACGTTAAGGGCAACGAATAGTATCTAGTGACCATAAGCTATGTCTGGTGAATCCTACCAATGGTCCACCAGTTGGGGGTTGTAGCCCCTCCTTCCATGTATTTGGTAGTTGCCGGAAACAGTGCTCATAGAGCATATCAGAGCAATTATTATTGTCAATGTATATTCGGTGGACTTTCGTGTTACGAACGAATCCTTATATAAGGAGTGGGTATTGTGGGTCCCAGTTTGATGGTCTGGAATTGCTGCTCGATAAACTGATGTTGATTAGGTTTCTCGAGAGTGCCTCAATCTCGTCTTTCGCATAGTGAGGTGTGTTCCTCTTACGGGGGTTAGAGATAGTGAGTACCTCAATGCCGTCATATGGATTTGGGATGTGATATGGCCATCTAAGGCAGTGAAACATTCGACGACAGTTGTCAGAAACTGCTCTGGAGTACTGTCTCTGTTGTTCCTATCGTAATCGACAGGATTTGTGTCATTAGCACCTAGAGTGGTTCCCGTGTTCTATGCTTACGGTGGTTGTTGTGGGACGTCATCGATATTCTAAACAAATCTCCTACTACCGTCCCAGATATTGTTGGGCTTAGATCCCCCTTTTGCAGAGAACCAGCGTCGTCGATCGGCAATATCACTCTGAGGATACGTCCGGATGGCGCCAAATGATGTGACATGTTCCACATGGGTTTGGATGTTGGATGATGGATCTGTCCTGGAGGCTTTCCTGAGAACACAAATACAAAAGAATCGTTAAAGGAAGTCCGAGTGTTCTCCCGAGACGTCGCTCCGACGATCAAGTTAGTTTTATGGGAGAGGTAATTTTAGGGTAATCTTCGTGAGAGAGAAGATGGATCCCTTCCTTGAGACAAAAAAGATCCTTTTATACATGTTTCTAACGGATCATGGGGACCTCGTCCAATGAGTGTGAGACGTGGCCTCCTCTGACTGGGAGAATCACGCCCACGTTAACTAACCACCTGGTGAATGAGAGGATCACGGGGAATATTCTTTTCTTGTGAAGGAAAGTGAACTGTCGCCCTGGTCTTGGCTCTCTTAGGCCGAGACCGGGTCTTGGCCAAGGTTCTGGCGCAGTAACATCTTTGTTATGTTTTCCATTACATTTATCGTGGCCCTTTGTGGCAACGTTAACACACACACACACACACACACACACATATATATATATATATATATATATATATATATATATATATATATATATATGTGTGTGTGTGTGTGTGTGTGTGTGTTAACGTTGCCACAAAGGGCCACATATATATATACATTTATCGTGGCCCTTTGTGGCAACGTTAACACACACACACACACACACACACATATATATATATATATATATATAATTTCAAAATTAGCATTTTGATACATAATTATAGCATATGTTTTTTTTTTCACTTTATCATTATAGGGTACATTTTTTTTTGTATATCATAGTGCTGAAATTTGAATTTTATGAACGTTCGAATCTACACTAATTTAATAAAATGTTTTCTTTTCTATTCAACTTTATATTATTAATATTGTTCGATTTTGAAATTAATTATACATTGTAATCTTTATAAATCACCAAATCAACGACAAGATCCGTTTGATATCTCTCAATACTAAATATCACCAACATACATAATTCAACCGATTTTTTATTCATCCAAATAAAATAATTAACGGCTTTACATAAACGAATAAAATATCCGTATACGTATAATTTCGTTGATGTTTTAATCAAAGTCCATAATGTTGATCGAAAAGTCTATTACAAGTTTTTTCATTTAATCATCTACAAAAGTTTTGCTGCATTATACGTATAGATTTATGGTTTATGACATTCATAGTCTTGTAATTAGGTTATTATTAATCAAAAAAGTAGGTTAATAGTGTGGCAAAGGCAAATCTATAGTTAGCTTCAGATTTACTACTTAACTTAATAATACAAGTTGTTTTGTTTTCTTCTTCTATTTTTTAAAAGAAAAAAAAAATATGCATGTAAAATAATATTTACATTTTACATAATATGTGTACTGATTTTATCAAAGTAAGTGTAGGTTGGATGGTAAATATGATGTGACAATGCATAAGGAAAACATGTGGATATGAAGATTGAGTTCAAGGGTATCCACATGGGATCATTCTCATGAGATCTCCATCACAATCTCTCTAGTCTCTACTCTCATTTTATAGTATTTCTATAAACAATACTAGTTGTTATTTGTTCATGCTCTGGTATAAATTATAACCTGATATTATGATGTCATTCCAAGTAAAATGTATCATTCAATTTGGATTATCTATGATTATTGTAGTATTCAATAAATTATTCTTAAAAAAAATCTCATGTCTTTATCCGTCGTCGGGGATAAGACATATGTAGTATAATTTTAATTAATAGAACATGTATTTAGTACGGACTTCTATGGAGATGGTTCACCATTTTGAGAAGATACAAAGACGTCTTATCTTGCATTTATAAGCAATGATGCATTATCCTTTCATGACAAACTCCTTATTGAAAACCTAAAACCGTAAAATATTACTTAACCTTTTGTTTTTGTCTTTTTATATAGAGAGTAAAAATTGTTGGTTATTTTCCAAAAGAAAAAAAGTTAAAAAAGTTATTTAAAAAAAACATTATGGCGTTGGCAATTGCTTGATGAAATATAAATGAAATGAAATCATAATTTTTTGTATTATAAAACTAGAAGTCTTAGGTGTCGACTCATTGATCCATATGTAAACACAGTTTGGCCCTTAGCCTTTGTCCTTTAGACTTTTAATTCAAATTAAAAATAAACGATAAACAATATAAAATATAAATATATAATTTAAAATTTTATTTGGGATGGGTTATAAACGGAGTGGATCGGTGATGATCCATACACCAATCTTTTAATAAATGGTTAGCTGGTACATGCCATTAATGGATAAACGAATCATAAATTACGTTTCAAACTCATATGATTCTTACAATTTCAGTTAGATCAGGGTCAAAACTTACTCCATTGGTAGGTTTACTTATACCATGTTTTTTTAACTTGTTAAAAGACAAAGATAAAAATTCGGTGAGATTATTTTGCTTAAACTTTAAAATAAAATAAAATGCCTTATCCCAAAGATCAAAATGTTAAGCGTTTTTAGAAATAATCTTTTTTTTTTTCAAATATAGGGTAATAATAGTATTTATATTGATAATTCCAATAACAAACGAATAAATAATAATAATAATAATAATAATAATAACAACAACTAAATATGTTGCCCATTCTCCGCATAGATCGTGTGCGTCTGATTTGAGTGTCGTTTTTTTTAGATTAATAGGCGTCGTTGTTGATTCTTTTAATTGACTTTGGATTATTTTCTTTCGGATAAACAGTCGGAGACGGATAGATAAAGGGCATGAAAAAAAAACAAAAACGTTAAATATGATGACCAATATAGAAAAAATATACAAAAAGAAGAAAATAACAGACACAGAAAGTGCAAAGATGAAAACAGTCAAAAAAAATATAAGTTTCAGTATTTCTAACTCATTGTTGACTCTTCTAGCGAAAAAACTCAGGCTTTACCCCGAGCCATTTTTTGTGTTTTTTATGAAAAAATGTAAAAGTTTTGACTGCAAGGACCAAAAGTATCAAAATGGCTAAAGAATTAAAAGAGTTGAAATTAGCAAGTTGTTAGAAAATGGACCAAAGTTTTCAATTCCTTAAAGTTTTATGGCCAAACTTTGAATATTAAAAGGTTCTAAAAGAATATATAAATTTTGATTCCAAAGACTAAAAGTGTCAAAATGGCTAAAGAATGAGGCAAAGTTGACAAAAAATGATGTAAAAGTTTTGACTATAATGAACAAAAGTGTCAAAATGGCTAAAGAATTAAAGGGGTTGGAATTAGCAAGTTTTTAGAAAAGGGACCAAAGATGTCAATTCCTTAAAGTTTTATGGCCAAGCTATAAATATTAAAAGGTTCCAAAAAAATATAAAAATTTTGATTGCTATGACCAAAATGACAAAAGAATAAAGGCCAAAATTTATAAAAAAAAAAATACAGCTTTACTATTCCTAACTTTGAACATCTTTAATCTATATATATATATATATATATATATATATATATATATATATATATATATATATATATATATATATATATATATACACACTAATAATAATTATAATAATAACAATAATAACAACAACATATTATTATTATTATTATTATTATTATTATTATTATTTTACGATTTATCAATTTCATTGCTGACATGGATCACCTATTCATTGAATGAGCCAGAAAAATCTCAATTAAAATCTTATTATTTTATCATAATTTACAAATAAGTCATAAACTAAAATTTATTTATGAAAAAACATGAATTACAGTTTGATCATTTCCTTCATGTAACATACATTTTATCAGTTATATTATCTACCTGAATGCCTAACAATTAAATAAACCGGTAAGATGAATATGATGAGTTATATAATGTAACATTTATAGTAAAATTTTATATAAATATCATCAGCTCATTTAATGACTAGACGTCCATGTTTACAATAAAACTGATAAAATGTGTATTAACGGGAAATACAGACGGAAAATGAATTGGTGAGATGAATATGTTGGATTACATAAAAATATCAGATAGATATTTTGAAATTTCTTATAAACTTCAAAAATAATGAAGTTGTTGCTACTTTATATAATTAGTATAGTCTTTGATGGTTGTATTTAACATTCCAAAAAATATACAATGCAACAGGATAACAAATTTTACGATAAAACATATCATTATATAACTCATCATATCCGTCTTATCAGATCATTTAATGACTAGACGTCCATGTCAGTAAAGAAACCGATAAAATGTGTTACAAGGAGAAAAATGCTAAATTATCATTTTTATCGGTAATTCATATTTTTTTTATAAATAAAAAAATTAGTTTAAGACTTATTCGTAAATTATGATAAAATAATAATATTTTATTGAGAGTTCCCCCACTTATTTAACGATCAGGCGTCCAGGTCGGCAATAAAATTGGTAAACCGCGAAAAAATGCTAAATTGTCACTTTTATCGGTAATTTATGTTTTTTCATAAACAAATTTTAACTTTGGACTTATTTGTAAATTATGATAAAATAATGGAATTAACGGAGATTTCCTTTAATATTAAAGAAAACAACCTCTCTCTCTCTCTCTCTCTCTATATATATATATATATATATATATATATATATATATATATATATATATATATATATATATATATATATATATATATATATATATATATATATATATATATATATATATATATATAGGTCATTCTAGGACCATAAAAAATAGTGAAATAAAGGACATGTGTTGCTGACATTTTGGATTCGAGATTACAAAATTTCATTCGAAAAGAAAACTCTGAAATTTTAAAAATATGTTCAAAATACAATGAATGATTCCGGAATTTTAAGAAAATACTTCTTTTTTCATTAAAGTCTAACAAAAACTTAAACAAGCATAGTAAATAGAAAAGTATATACACAATACAATGACTTCAAACCAAACATTTGATTGAAAAATGCTTGATTACTTCCGAATATAAGTAGAGAGATTTTCTTTGGAAAAAAAATTAGAGCAAATGAGAAAAATAATCCGAACTTTCAATAACAAGTTCGGAATTGGATATTCAGGTTAGTTTAATTAATATCCTTATTATTATTATTATTATTATTATTATTATTATTATTATTATTATTATTTGTATGTGCTGTTCAATTAAAACAAAAGAGCTACTTAATTGAATTGCTTAAATAGTTGAAGCATAATCATGGCAATTATTATTATTATTATTATTATTATTATATTCTTGTTTGTATGTGCTATTTAATTAAAACAAAAGAGCCGCTTAATTGAACTGTTTAAATAGTTGAAGCATAATCATGGCAATTTAAAATCATAAATTCAAACATTATATCTATAAATTAGTCAATAATTGCTATAGGAATTGTTTGTACGTATTGCAGAATTGATGGCAGCTGTATTATTATAGGTAAAATAATTAAATCAAAAGAAACGACTAAAGAGATATTTGTGATTTGCATGTGAGATTTTCTGAACGTGTAAGATGATGATATCCGAAGATTTCATACAAACCACTTAATTATATCAAGTTTGCACTGTTGCACATGCCAAAGTAAGGTTCCATGGTGTGCTCATGGCATACCACCATTCAATCTTTTGCATATGGATAACATGTTGGTCCTACTTTCATATGCTATTTTTCATGAATCATACTACATTGTGTGTAAAACTTTATAAAATTCTAATAATTGTAATCAAAGTTATAAATTACATGAAAATATCATATAATAGAATATACATACGGTATACAATGCTTAGATTTTATAAATGTCACTATATAAGGATTTGGAGATAGAGAGGGGTTTAGAAAGATGAAGATTAGAAATTGAGAATTTACTTTGTTAAGAGTGGCAAATGTGGGTTGATTACTAAAAACAAAAGCCTAAATTTAAGGTTGTTAATGGGAATGTGATTTTAACAGCAATAAGAAACAAAAGCCTAAATTTGAAGTTGTTAATGGAAATGTGGTTTTAACACCGATAAGAGTTTGACAGCGAATTTTTAAAAAATTTCAACTTAGTTTTTGAAAAAAATAAAAACAAAAAAGTTTCGTTGCACGAACTTTTTTTTTACTATGTTATTATCTAAAAGATATTTCAAATAGTGTAATATGGATGTTCGTTTGGATGGATCGGTTTGATCCGATCCAATCAAGTAAATCCAAATGGATTTCGGTTTTCAAAACATGGATCCAAATAGTCCAAATTAAGTTTAAATCCGATCCAATCCAACCAAATTACAGTTCGGTTGGATCGGTTTTTAAGAACCAAGACATTTTAAATAATGTATAATTTAAATATTAGCTAACTCTTTAAAAGTAACTAAATAAAACTTTTTAGCTATGAATTATAATTTATAAACAACTATTATGAAAAATTAGCTATAGTTTAATCTTTCATTGACAAAAACTCTTGATAAGTATATATTAAAGTACTATCTTGGTTGAAAGATTCTAATAATTAAAAAAATTATTTAGTAAATTTAAAAATGATTAAAAATATATATTAAAAAATAAATAATAAGTTGTTATTCGGTTTTTTTGGACTATTCGGTTCTTATTTTATAAACCAAAACCAATCTGAAAGCCAAAAATAATAATTCGGTTTAGTTTAAAACCAATCCAAAAATCCAAATATCCGAACCAAATAGTCAAATCCAAATTGTCCGATTGGACAATTCGATTTTAACCAAATAATAAACAACCCTAAGTGTAAGCCTTTAACTTTTATGTTTTACGTAATTTTACCATTATTTTGGTCTAGGACATGTTCGATAAAACTAGCTGGTAGCAGGTAGCGGTTAGCGGGTAGCGTTTAATTTTGGAGTGTTTTATTTAGGTTAAAAGCTAAACGCTCCTGTCGACGAACGTGACTTTCTTTTTTACTAACGTTTTCATAAAAGCCAGAAACTATCAAACGCTGCATGCCAAACATGCTCCTAATATTTCACAAACAAATAATCTAACAATTAATTTTGTAAACTAATATCGAATTGTAAATAAAATTAAAAGCAATCAAACCGACAAATAATTTCGAGAATTATATAATAAATCATTAGATATAATAAATCATATAATTATTACTTAATTACCAAGTTTCATTTAGAAATCAGATTGATCTTTTGTGATCGGTTCTAATCATAAGAAATATAGAAAAAGATTGTTCCATTGTACGGGAGAATTAAAATGTGAGACAAAACCCATGATTTAATGAAAATTATCGTTCTTTCCAACAACTATGGAAACTCTAATAAACAGAAAGTGCATACTAAAAAACTTGGAATAACTAGAATTGCTTGCTTGCAAATCGTAGAGAGAGAAGTTGAAGATGAGATCTTGATTTTTTGTGAGGAATACATCTCCAGGAGAGCTGTATTTATAGTTGTAAAAAACTCACGACCGATGTGGTGTGTAAAGTGAAAAGTGCGCCTAAATCATGTAATTTAACGAACTTCATGTCTCGCGTCCTCATTCTGACTAGGTGCGTGTCTAGACTTGATCCATCCCTTAACATTCACTAAAGCTTTAAAGGCTTAAGGAAAGGAAATCAATATATGCTCACTAATAGTTTGTCCTCCTGCCTATGTAGGATAATAGAAAACTTGACAACTTGCATTTAACCCATTAAATTTCCAACAACCCGTACAAACTAAGGAAGTTTCCTATAACTAAAACAAATGATTTCCCATGAGTGTCACGAAGATTAAACCCTCGTTTAATATTGAAAAACAAGAAGAGGCCGATTTAATGGTATGCTTATGGATTTAAACCAAGAACTTTGTGACCTGTCTAGCTTACCCCACACATCACCTTCCAGCTTTGGGTTCTTACTGAGTGCGAAACCATCGTGTGTTGTAAAACTTTTTCATGACCCTCTAGAAGATAAGACATAAAAATTTCCTACAGATGAATATCCAAAAGTAGATCTTTAATCCACTACGCTTCTTTTCCTACTGATGCTAAGGGAATAAGCTCAACCTCCATCATCGAGCGAGCTATACATATATGTTTATATCTCATCCCCAAGAAATAACCCCTCTACTAGAGGATAAATCCAACCACCCATGGATTTTGAATCACATGTGTAAGCTTCAACGTGAAACCCATGATTTAATAAAAATTATCTTACTTTCCAACAACTATGGAAGAATCGATAAAGACAAAGTGAATACTCATAAATTTGGAAGAACTAGAGTTTAATGCTTGCAAACCGTACACACACACACACACACACACACACACACAGAGAGAGAGAGAGAGAGAGAGAGAGAGAGAGATCTTCATTTTTAGGATGATAAATACATCTCCGGAAGAGTTGTATTTATAGTTGCAAAATCTCTTGGAGACTCCAAAAAAACATGGGCAAATGAAGACGACAACCCTACCATGACTTGTCACGTGTCACATAGTTTGACTAGGTCAAACACTAGTTGGAGCCCCTTGCTCTCCAAGCAACATGTTTTCTGGATGCTTTTAAATGCTTCCACACGCTTATCACGAAACCAACATTGACCGGGTTGATCCAACCTGAACCCTGCTAAAAATAAAAACTCTTCAACTCCCACTGACTGATGAAGTGCAAAGTGCGCATAAATCACACCATTTCGCAAACCTCACGTCCTACATCCTCAGCTCGACGAGGCGCTTGTAGGCTCTTGGTAAATCCCTTAACATTCACTAAAGCCTTTAAAGACTTAAGCAAATAAATCGATATTAAAGGTTATGCCATTTTTTTTAAACGAGCAAATATAATCTACTCATAATTCCATTTATGTCTTAGACGAGACTTGAATCTCCCGATCTCAAAAAAATGACAACACTTGATACTGCTATAAATTAAGCTTTTATTAATTCAGTAAATGATTTATGTTAAAAATAAATGTTTCAAATCAAACTATCAAAAAATCATAATCATAAACATATATAACCAGAACAAGAAGGCAACTGTATGTCTAAATTTAACTGTTGCAATTTACAATGCATGAATAAGATTGTGACCTCACTTACTTAACTTTTTTTTTTCTTATATTGACATAAAATAAAGTTCACATAAATCGAATTATAAAACATCAATCCACATATTATAAATAAAACTCACATGTTATATATATTAAAAGAAGAAGAGAAGATACAAAAGGTTCCATTTAATCCAACATGGCACAACAAACTATAATCAACAAACCATACAAAAGGCCAAACCCAACCCACCACGCCTACATAAAAAGACCAAAAGGTCCTCACACCCTAAAAGCGTTTACATATATTAATCCAAAAAAAAAAAAAAAAAAAACAAAGAAAAAAAAAGGCGCGCTCACTCTCCCTTTGGAGAGGGGCTGCAAAATACCCTCAAACAGACACTAAATTACAAAACAACCACTTGACTTAACAAATAACAACACTATATATTATATTTTATATATATATTATATAATTAAATACCACAGAAAGCCAAACGGATACCCACTCCCAACGGTTACTTCTTTCCCTTCTCCATCACCAAAAAAAACACCAACTGATATAACGGCTCCATTTGATGTGATAGGTCTTAGCTTAAAATTACCCTTTTGACCTTGCGATGGAATAGGTGATTTGGGTATTTTTGCTTTCTTCTTATTTAGGAATGTCAAAATTAAAAGGGGTAAAAAGTAAAAACATATATATATTTTTTCGGAACCAAACTTTTGAACCTTTCGACGAGTGTTAATACTGTTAACGGTTAAGGGGAAAAGTTAAGACGGGACGTATAAGTGGCTTTGACTGCCCAATTTCCGGGAATCACATCCCTTGCTGACAGAGTCCTTTTGGTGGACAGGGTGGTGAGTTTGACGGAAAATGGTCCTCTGAGAGGTCCTCGAACTATCACCCAGTTCGCTCCCCAAACATGGCTCATTTCTAGCCACTCTGTTGACCTCGCCTGTGTTTAACACAGATAAAACGTTAGATTTGTATTTTGGAACATGTATTTCGTTCGTAAGTAAACCGGTATAGATTCTTTTTAACGTTTATAAAAACCATTTATTACAGATAAAGTTATCTGGTTTCGATAATTTGATGTCAAGAAAAAAAATATGGCAAACACAATATATATTTATTATTTTATAGATTTTGATAGTGAATTATTATTAGAAAATAATAGCTAAATGGATAAAATACTAAAATAACTCCGTTTCTGTGTAATTTAACCTTTTTGTAAGGAAAGTTATCCATATAATTTTTTTTGTCTTACACAATAATATATATATTTTAAAGAATCGTACAATCCGTATAGTATACAGATTGTTTGCAGACAATATAAAACGATAATATTTTAATAAAAACACTTTATTTTTTTACTTGACTATTTATGTTATAAAAATATAGTATTTTAGTGACTAAAAAATAAAATGAAACATAATAAAAATAATTTAATTTTTATTTGTCAATATATATGTAAAATCATATTTATATTTTCTTTTTATATATATAAGAAATATCTTTGATTGATTGGACAAGCTATAATGGGTGTCGCAGCATTGTTAGCACTAGGGAGTAGAAAATAATTGAAGATGAAATTTGGGGAAAATGTTGATTAAAACTTGAAATAAGTGCTTTTGTTTTATTTTAATTAAATAAAAAATTCTCCAAAAGCGAAACCATTATCAGAATTAACTACCACCAACGATATTAACTTCACCAATCAATCACATAACGTTTTTCTAATTATTTTAATTGCACGTCTATTTATGTAATCGTGTATGCTATAAAATGTTGGACACTGAGTTAAAAGGGTGTTATATTCTGTATCCGACACATTCGGATTTCTCCATGCTTCTTTTATGCAAGTGTGTGTGTGTATGTGTTTTTATAAAGCTGATCAAAAGTACTTTCTTTTGACTATTTTGCCCATCTGCCCGCCACCACATTTTCCATTTCTTTATTCGTCTTTTCTAGATGCATTTTTCTCCCATTACATGTTTTTTTAATTCCCACTTCTTGTCATTAACCTAAGATTTAAGATTAAATCTTGATTTTGTTTTATCTTTTTATATATGTATCTTTTATTTATCAAATTGATATATAAAATAAAATTAATATATATTATATAGAAAATTATACCTCTCTGATATGCATCGATCCAACATCCCCATCTCCACCCTCGAATTCGACCAGAAGTGAAAGCCAGTAATTTGTAGATCCTTCGTTTACGTGAAATGCAATGTTTCTTCCTGGATATTTGCATGGTGTCCTATATTTTATATAAAAAATAGATAAAAATAATTAATATGTATTTGGAATAATAATTATGTTAAGTAGATCGGTGTAATTCAATAACATTATTTTAAAGATATTAAATTTTCTCTTTTAAAAAAGAGATTAAATTTAGTTTTAAACAGTTTCAAGTTTGTTCAACCGATGTGAACAAACTTAAAACTATTATAACAATATAAACATAATTCTAGAAATATTAAATTTAGTTTTAAATAGTTTTAAATTTGTTCACAACTGTTATAACAATATAACATAATTATATATATATATATATATATATATATATATATATATATATATATATATATATATATATATATAAACATAATTTTAATAAACTTAAAATTGTTATAACTATAACATAATTTAGTTTTAAACAATTTTAAGTTTATTAACTATGTGAATAAACTTACAACTGTTATAACAATATAACATAATATATATATATATATATATATATATATATATATATATATATATATATATATATATATATATATATATATATATATATTAACTTTAAACAATTTAAGTTTATTCACCGTGTGAACAAACTTAAAATTGTTATAACTATAACATAATTTTAAAGATATTAAATTTAGTTTTAAACAATTTTAAGTTTATTAACTATGTGAATAAACTTACAACTGTTATAACAATATAACATAATTTTAGAAATATTAAATTTAGTTTTCAACAGTTTTAAGTTTGCTCACTGTGCGAACAAACTTAAAGGTCTTATAACAATGTGATGAGTTTCAGGGATTAAAAAATTATTCAGATTTTTTTTTAACTTTATAAAGATTTTGATGGTGAAAGTGTCTCTTAGCATATATTGAAAGTACATGTTGTAAGAACTAATTAGTTATAAAAAATAAAAACTAAGGGGTGGATGTTGTCATTTTTGAATAGTGGTGGGGGCCATGTAGCATTTATAGAAAGATTGATCCACGTTAATTAAAAATATGTATTTTTTAATAAAAATCTGAAACCAAACTGACCAAAAAGAAAAACAAACGACTGTTAATTTAACTAAAAGCCGTTAAAGGACTGCGTGAATACCGGCGATAAACGATGTTCAGTACGCCGCGGTTACGGAGCTGGTTGTGATCGCCGGAAACCGCCATGCGACCAAAGGCGGCGCCGCTGAGGTCAAAATGGGTGTTTCCGCCGGAGCAGTAACCGCCGGGACATTCGTCGGTGATAATAACGGTCACCGCCCGGCGAGAACAGATTGATTTATCTAAACACTTGACTTTATAACATGCCCCACATCCTTCACCCGCCTTAAACAGAATTGGACTCACTGCTCCTACACGCGCTCTAAATGGCTTCACATCAACCAGAGATCCGTATCCACACGCGCCACCTACGAGAGTGGAATTACATTATTACAATTTACACACACTCACTCAGGTTTCATTCACTGATTTCAGTCAACAAATTGAACAGAAATGTACAAATCAAAGAAGCATAGAGGACAAGTCACTTCTGCGTAAAAAACTAGATTTGTTGCTTTAAACAGAAATCAAATCACTCAAATTACTGAAATTAGTAAAATTAGTAAAATTAATGAAATTACCATCGCTTCCATCGCCTTCTGGACTGCCGTACCACGTCGCGGTGGCCGGACGCCAATGTGAGTTGACGGAGTTCATAATCGGCCCACCGGAGATCTCCAAACTCTGAAACACCACAGCCGCAAACCACCACGTCATAGCAACACATATTTTGCCAATGTAGCTGTTGGTGTATGATATAAGCGCCATCGTGGAAGGAAAAACACAACCACCGTGTCGGCCGGCGGCGGAGTACACGAGGTACGTATAACAAACAAGTTTTAGAGAGAGAAAAAAGATGAGAGAGAGAGAATGCCGACACTGGGTTTACAGAGTTGGATTTCCACGGTGTTAGGACTGAGCTTTTCACATCGGTATATAACGAGGCTCAAAAAGGCGACAAAGGAAACACGGGTAACATACACTGGAGATTGTAAGGATGAATTTACAGTTATACCCTTGCTGACTTCAGTTATTTACGGTCGTACCATTTTCCCTTTTGTATGGGTCCTACCGGCAGTTAAGGCGTCAAATCCGGACTATTCACTGCTGGGTGTCGGTAAGGTCGGGTCGGGTTTGGGTTGCTCATTTTCTTTTAATATTATATTGTTATTTATGTATCGTTAATCGTTAAAGATTTGTTGGATGATTCTAAACCGGTTTTTCTTTATGGGGGTTTGTGATCACGGTTCTTTTTGCAACTTTACCTTTATATTAATAGTTATCTTTCCGGTATTAAAATGAAAAATATACCTTATTCACATTTGTTTTTTCAACATGTTTTTGCACAAAAATTATCATGTATATTAGAGCTTTCACAAAGGCAAACTTGTTTTCATTAAGCCTTTGAATTATTGGTTATATTATAATGATCTTATTTTGAAATAGCATATTTTGTGTTTAAAAACTAAAAAACAAATTCCCTAGTTGATACGGAGTGGGGGTGAAGAGAGTGATTCGCTCGACCAAAGATAGGTTATTCTTTGTGTTGAACCAAATGGTCATAAGTTTCCACGTAAATTTGAACACAAACTTGCAAGGGACCTTTATTTGACATAAAGCAAACCGATAATGTTTAGCAAGATTATTCTACTCTTCACATATACTATTTTAGATAGTATTAATGATTCACTATCACCATTATTTCCTGGCGAGTATTATTGATTTGATTGTTCTCAGCGTGTCGTTCAACAATACATACTTGCAGTCATAAATTTTATTACTAAATCGTAGCAATGAACCTAATTTCGCCTAACCCTGTCGCCATTTACTCTATATGTCTAAGATGAAGGTTATCGTAGAAAAAAACTAACATACATCTTAAAAATTCTTTAATACTGCGATTCATGTTGAAGAGAAAACATCAACGCTGTAGATTTCCCAACATCCTTTGATAGGATCCTATTTAGCAAATAACAATCATCTTGCGAGTAGTTGGTTCGTTTCACTTGAAAAGTTTATTTATGTTCTTTTCTCCCCCATTTTAAAAGTAAAAAATAGATTTGATAAATCATTTCGTTTATGTTTGTCTTTTTTGAAATAGGTGTGGAGTATAGTCGAATACATTACTCTCCCCGAGCAACCTTAAGAGATGCAAGTAGAAAATACTTTGGTTATGGACGACACTCATTTTTCTTGAGGATCCCTTGGTGAACTCCTCCAAGCCAAGTTTGTCAAAGAGCCTATAGGCCAGTTCATCTAAGCTTGTAGAGGACATTAAGGAGAGCATGATCACCATGTTTAGCAGGGCCCACACTAAACGTAAAAGCGATCTTGAGTTCTACCGACAATATGGCTGATATTGGCGAGGCCAATATTGGAAAGCAGGTATAGAGACAGAGGATGTTAGGTAATGTTTTGGCTGGTGCACCAGGTGATAGGTGTAACATCCCAAAAATCATAGTAAATATTTTTATTTTTAAAACCATTTTAAAGATCCATAAATCATTCAAAACATTGTTTCAAAATCCATAATCGTTAATCAGAGTATTCCAAAATAATTTATAAATAAAATATCCAAGGATTATGTGCACAATCGCGCATTCACCTTTCCCCGATCATTTGATGTACCTGAAACCATGAAATTAAATTGTAAGCCTAAGCATAGTCAGTTTTCCAAAATACCAAACGCATCAGAAATACAATTACAGTGCATGCGTATAGGGTTTGTTGGCCCATGGCCTCAACCTAACCATCCTGGGTTTGTTGACATAGAGTCTCAACCCAACCATCCGGGTTTGTTGGTCCATCGCACGAAGCAGTACATTAACCCACCCATCCGGTTTTGTTAGCTTCCCACCTTAACCCAACCATCTAAATGATGGGTTTTATACAAACAATCCTATGTGTGCATGTAACCCTAGAGTTGGATCTATGTTTTCACTATTAGTTATATAACTTTATGAACACAAAAAGAAACCTAGCATGCTACTACTATTTTTGAAATCCACATAAAAGAATATAATACATACCTTTTGTTATTATATAGTAATAACAACTAGTTCCTTGAATTTCCTTAGCTCTTGAAAGCAAGTACCACGAGTGTAGTACCTCTAATGGCTCACAAACACACTTTAGGTGAGAGGATGAATATGAGAGAGAGGAATGAAGGCAAAAGGCTCTAAAATTAGACCCTAGTAGGGTTTCTCCAAGGGTTAGTCGAATTTAGTGCCTTAGGGTGCTATTTATACTTAAGGCTAACTAGGGTTTCAAGGTGGAAACCTTAATCCCTTAGCTTAGGGCCTAAGCAAGTCCATGAACTCCTTTCCTTAAGCCCTTGGATGAAAACTCCTAGACCCTTCTAGGATTTTCATTCAAGCCTTAATAAAGGTGATCCAATAGCCCAAAGTCTCAACTATCAAATAATTACAAAACAACCCCAATACTTTTAATTAATTCCTTTAATCCTGAAATTAATTCCTAATTAATTTCTGATTACATACTAATTAATAATATGATTACAAATTAGTATATTATTCATATAATATATTAACAAATCATATTTATACCCTAATTTATTATTCTTAACAATAAACCAGCCTCTCTCCTCAACAATCATCCTGTCTAGTCATCAGTGTGAAGGCAACCCAAAAGGACCATGCTCACAATCGGGTCAAGTACATACCAAAATAGTTATGGACTTAGACACTAATCCAACAGTCTCCCACTTGGATAAGTCTAATAACTATTCTACGTATGACTTCAGAACCTGATCATCAATCGTAGCTTTCAAAAGCCGCTGTCAACTCTGATCGTATCAGAAGCGTGTCCTTTAGATAAGGGATCATATATTCCTCCATTCCTGATATCGCATAGACGCGAGGCATGGATTGAAGTCATTCTCTCAGTCTATGTGTTGTTTCCCGACTTCCGATTTATGACGACTGACAACAGACTACAATTGAACACATCAAATTAGTCCCGGCTTGGCCAAGTGCTTAGGGTGTTATCACTAAATCATCGAGGGGCCCACAAATATCGCTTTTATCCCACTTTGGGAAAAAGGAACGGATAAACTTCGACTCAATGCTTGCTTGTACTTACACATCGAATCACACACAACAATAAGTTTTATAACACCAAGTTACTGGTGCGTTTACTTATCATCAATGTGCAACCGACCAGCAAATAACAACTCACACGTCTCGGTTTCAAGAATATACAATATTATCAACTCACAATCACTCGTGATAAAATCCATGAAGTGATTTTTGTGAGCGTGGGTTTAATCCAATACTCTAATCTTATTAAAGCACTCATGAACTCTGCAGCAAACTTGTGTTATGTCTAAACTCTTCAAACAATCTACAGACTCTTCATGACAGTCTTCCTTCATACCTACTTCCAACGTATGACCGACTTTGGAGGTTCGAATAACCCAGTTATTCTGGAAGTCAAAACATGCAAAGAGAAACACAATGATAATACTTAATCCTATATGACTCCAAACTGGTGAGTATAAATAAAACAGTTTTATTTAATCACTATCTTGATTACTCATTATTCATTATTTAATGTTTCAGATAATCAACTTTATAACTCGAATTATAACCACAATTGTCCCATGCTCTAAGCATGCACACTTTGGTTTCCTATGGTCCATACTTTGTGAAATAGATCAATTGAAAAACTTTTCTAATGAAACTCATTTCATAATCCCCAATCCTTATAATTAGTGTAAGAATACCAAATTCTTGCCACTTTTAGAATATGTTAAATTCTAATATTTTATGCAATGATCCTTTTGTGAACTCACGGCACAAAAGTCACAAAGACTCGGCCAATGAAATCACAAGGTACTCTATCAGAAAAACAATTCTATAGATGTGATGTCTCTCACTCAAAGTACATTCCTTTGAACATCCTTTTTGCATAAAATTTTCTAATCTAGACATAAATTCTAAATTTCCAACTCCCAATTATGGAAACATTTCCATATTTGCCATATGACAACTCATTCTAAATAGAATCTTATCTATTCATAATAATGTCGATATGGTCCATCCATTACTATACTTCCAACTACTCACAAGCGACCAATCCTCAGCAAACTTTGGATCGTCCTTTGATAGTTGTTTAATTATTTCAGTCAAAACCGGTTCAAGTCCCTTTTCCCTCTTAATTACCTTGGCATTTGGAAAATTTTAGAACGGTAAAATATTATAGCATATGCAATTGTTCCTATACCCGAAGCGTATGGGACATGATGCATAATGTCTTACATAAATATATGATACTTTATCAATCTTTTGCCATAATATTTTATGTGTCACGTTCTCATTATTCGAACTATGAAGAGGGATGTCGTAATCATAATAAAAATTTGAGAACACACTATGTATCATTTGACTAAATTTATTAAAATTTCTCAATCTGAGCTTTAGATTTTGAAACGAAGTACAATATATTCTCCCTTAATTATAGCAAAACAACTTTTCAACCCTTACGACTTTGCAAAGTATAACTCTTGTTTTCTATAATTAATATTGCTAACTTGCAATACTTACCATAATAATCATGCTCCCACTAACATGATGATTATTTCCATATTGGCATAACACTTATGCTCCCACTAGCTTTGATATGTATTCAGAAAACAACTGAACTTCCAGAAAACAATGCTTATTGAATTCCTTAAGTTCATATTTCTAATACCATATGCTTTGATAATCCTTTATCTAAGCTTCTTAAACTCATACACCTTTTCTTAGGAAGCTTACATGTGTGTCTAAACAAATTTAGAACTTATGTTACTAAGTCCCAAATGTTCAAACTAATTCTCAAATCTCACAATTCGAACTATGAAGAGAGATGCCGTAATCATAATCGAATTTGAGAATACAATTTACACAACTGCTATCTCCTTAAAATCTCTCTTGGTGAAAGCATTTCCTCACAATCATTTTCATGAAGGAGGGAAACCTTATGACACTTAGATTTATGATGTATGCGTTCCTATCCATGTAAATTTGTCATAACAACAATCATAAGACAATGTTTGTGACAAATCCATCTCATATGGAAAAAACTTGTTTAATCTAAATTCCCTGCCTCATGGCGGCATAGTTGCCCACCATTGCTTCCAGGTGGTTTAGCAACTTATCCTTACATATCAATGTACTTTCCATTGATCAACGTGCTTTGTCTTTATGCATTCAAATGAGAACTCATAGAACTCACATGCATAATTAACTCAATCGGAATGGCATAGAAACAAAATATTGTCAACACGATAGGTTGTAAACGTCAAGTCGTGTGCTAGTAATGATCGATAAGGTTTATTCTTGATTTGTTCTTGAAACCTTTCAAGACCATTAAGACTCCTACTGACTCCTTGACATATAAGATTCTCTTTTCAAGAAACATTTCTTGACAAAACAAATATTCAAGAGTTAGTGTAGTTCTTATCAAGACAAAACACTTCACATAATTGGTCCTAGTTGGTCTTTGTCTTATCCAAGACAACACAACTTACCAATTTCAAATATGCAAGAACAAGAAAACCTTTTTCCAAATTCCACATTTGATGAATGTTATAAACCTTCTTTAGACTTGTCACTCAATGTCATAATCTTAACTCTAAGACTTGATTTTGGAACGAAGTATGATTGACTTCTTGATTTAAGCATTTCTTCAATTCTCGATTCCTCTTCTTAGACATATAATTGCACTAAGACTCACTTAGAGGATCAATTGAGATATGGTTCTTAATCATTAAGACCTATCATAAAACATAATAAAAGGTACTCTCCTTTCTTTTTAGAATAGAGAAACTTTTATCTTTCTGCCTACTTGATTCTTCTTATTCGTTCTGCTATTGATTGAAACTGTTTTAATCAACTCAGAATTATACTCAATCTTATAAGTATAACCATATTTACTAAACTTTAGTAAATAATGATGAATATCTTTGTCACTCTTGTGGTAGACTTGATCAATGTACGACCTAGTGTACTCGATCTCCTAGTCCTTCAATTGACACTTTGTCAAAGAATTAGTTTAAATTTCCCAAATGTGAAAGTTTTCATTCATCATACAATACTCGTTGCATGATTCCAAGTTTCTATCCACTTGAAACTTGGGCGATGAGAAACTCTCCCTATTTGGTAAACTCTTGACACTTCCACAAATAACCTAATTAAGAATCAAATCCATTTTGCTAATAATAGAAACATTCAAACATCAATTTTTCATACACACCATTGCAAGGATAAATAAATAATATAAAACCAAAATTTATTTCATTGCGGAAAAATTTGTCCTTACAATGCAATTCAATTGAAAAACTATGTTATTACATATTTCTTAGCAATCTATTCTAACTCCAAGTAGTAGCTCAAGAATCTAATCTTCAAGCAATGCGATCGAAATCCATTTCTTCACGATTAGATTCAACTCACTTCTTCCCTTAAGCTTCCTCTCTTTTCTTTGATCCTACAAAACATCAAAATGTAATCTTATCACATCATGTATTAAGAATCTAGAATAGGAACTTAAAAGAGTTAGTTAATGGATTTTACCTGAAGTTAGAGTCATACGTCTTGACTCTCCCGTCTCTTAGACCTCTCAGGTAAATAGGGCAGCTTCGTCTCCAATTCCCCTTCTTTTGGCAATAAAAGCAAATGGACTCTTTTGGAATGGCACAAGGAACTATCTCAGAGTTTACCTTTTCTGGATTTCCAATGTCACCATTTTCAATGTTCATTGAAGTTTGGGATTTTGATTCACCAGAAAAATTTGCTTGACTAGTACGCCAAATCATTTCTGATTCAACAACTATAAGCAAATAGGTGGGATCAATGAGGGTCACGTCATGATCCATCATATAGTACTCTCTTACGAATTCACTATATGATTCAAGAAGCGACTGAAGAACCCAGTCAACAGCCAACTCACCTGAAATCTCGACACCCAACATCCATAACCTATCAATGTGTGACTTCATCTCTAAGACATCTGCACACACATGTTTCCCATCTTCGTGTTTTCTCGCCAAAAGGGCTTGAGTGATCTTGAACTTTTCAAGCCTTCGAACTTGTGGGTTAGGGAGAATAATCGGAGGAGGTGGAGGAAGCGAAGCATGATCTCGTGCTCCTCGATCGAATTGTGGAATATCATCTTCATGTGGAAAGCTTGTTCCATGGGATTTGGGAAGACCATAGTTGTCATACTTTGACATCTACAAAACAGGAGAAAAAAATAAAATTCAAGTTAGTTGATTGATTGAGTCCTTAATAAATCACCCAAATGAGATATTAAGGCTAGGACCCAACACAATGTTCCACAACTTGGGAGAGGGATGTCGTAACCCAAATTGCAGAACATTTGAAGGTAAGTGAATGACGATTCACTAATTTTCCACCATGAAAAACGAATAAGAGATTAGGTTTTAAATGTATTGAAAAATTCCTAGATCCTTTAAGATTCATTGAACTTTTCAATGGCATCTTTAACTCCCGATATGCCCCTCGATTTGTGACTGGGATGCCGAGGATCACAAAACAGGGTGTGAATAACCATGCAAACTTACATGGTGCCCCCAATGTTACAGTCACCTTTTCGATGTGCCGGTTAACCACACACGCTCCACCGAACTATGACAAACATTGATTCACCATTTGCTACCTTTGCTTAGAACCATTTAGTGTGCCGGTTAACCACACACGCTCCACTAACGTCTTCGCAATGGCACAAACTGTAATTTCATGGAATTACATCAATTCACTTTTGCCTAAAGTAACTAAGATTGGGAATTTTGTAAAAACATTTAGTTACTTTATACTTCATTATACTTTTAATGGAAAAGGGTTTGCCCTATCCTACCCGTTCGGCTAACGACCCTCTACCAATCAAGGAAGCGGTGGGTGAGAGTGGACACCCATTAAACGACCATTTTATAGGCCATAACCTTATACCCCCCTTATAGACCAGCTTCGTGAATGAGGCCTACTAACGGTAAGACTAGCAGTTTAAGTTATACATATATATATATATATATATATATATATATATATATATATATATATATATATATAATATTAGACTTTTAATGTTATATATAGTATAAGGGTGTATTTTACGCTTTTAAAATACTAGGTGGTTTAATTTAATAAATTACACTTTTAATTTGATTAAATATAAACCATATGATAATGGATTTATTAACTCTCTTTAATTATACTTTTAATTAACTTAACAAAACCATAAGGGTGTAATTTGAACTTTTTAAAATTAGGGGTTTTAGAATTTAGACTTTCAAAATTAAACCTTTTAATCAAACAATTTAAATTCCAAAAATTGAGGGCAAGTTTTTGAAACTTTTCAAAACAATTAGGTTTTAATTTTATTCAAAATTTTCGAAAAATTTAAACCCTTAAATTTTAAAATTTTAAATATTAAAACATTGATTTAATAATTATCCAAAATTAAACAATTAATTTGAATTATCAAATCTTGTAGGATTATCTATTAAATTAAACAATTAATTTAATCTATCCCATATCCCCTAAGATTTGAAAATTTATGGAATGGGATAATTTCATATGATCTTTAATTATCTATTTAAGGAATCAAGGATAATAACAAGATATGGCATTATCCAAATCCCTAAAATTTGGGAATCCTATCTAGGGGACAAGGCAAATTTCGAAATTCTAGGGTTAGACAATCCTAAAATCGAAATCTTGGGGCCAAAGAAAAAGGTTTAGGAAACCTTACCAAAAATTTCGAAATCTAGGGTTTAGAAACCCTAATTTCGAAAATCAAGCCTCTAGGGTTTATTAACCGTAAACCCTAATTGTCATATTCATACATTTGTATCAAATCTAATTGAAAACAAAAACCAATGGCTCTGATACCACTGATGGGTTTTATAAAAACAATCCTATGTGTGCATGCAACCCTAGAGTTGGATCTATGTTTTCACAATTAGTTATACAACTTTATGAATACAAAAAGAAACCTGGCATGCTACTACTATTTTCGAAATCCACATAAAAGAATATAATACATACCTTTTGTTATTATATAGTAATAACAACTAGTTCCTTGAATTTCCTTAGCTCTTGAAAGCAAGTACCAGAAGTGTAGTACCTCTAATGGCTCACAAACACACTTTGGGTGAGAGGATGAATATGAGAGAGAGGAAGGAAGGCAAGAGGATCTAAAATTCGACCCTAGTAGGGTTTCTCCAAGGGTTAGTCGAATTTAGTGCCTTAGGGTGCTATTTATACTTATGGCTAACTAGGGTTTCAAGGTGGAAACCCTAATCCCTTAGCTTAGGGCCTAAGCAAGTCCATGGACTCCTTTCCTTAATCCCTTGGACAAAAACTCGTATATCCTTCTAGGATTTTCGTTCAAGCCTTAATAAAGGTGATCCAATAGCCCAAAGTCTCAACTATCAAATAATTACAAAACAACCCCTATACTTTTAATTAATTCCTTTAATCCCGAAATTAATTCCTAATTAATTTCTGATTAAATACTAATTAATAATATGATTACAAATTAGTATATTATTCATATAATATATTAACAAATCTTATTTATACCCAAATTTATTATTCTTAACAATAAACCAGCCTCTCTCCTCAACAATCATCCTGTCTAGTCACCAATATGAAGGCAACCTAAAAGGATCATGCTCACAATCGGGTCAAGTACATACCAAAATAGTTATGGACTTAGACACCAATCCAACACTAAATATGTCGACATATGCAAATAACAATTAATCATATAAGGGTCCTACATCAAGTACATAACACAACGAATGATCCGACCTTGGTGCCTTTGACCCATAGGCAGTGTGAGAAAACTCACCTCAAAACCAAGATGATAACCGAAAAGAAAGCAACTTCGAATATCGACTCTACAGGTCACAATGGTCCAGCAATAATTTAATCTTGTTGGATCTGTACTTGAACTTTTCTTCTATACACTTTGCCACCACCTTGCACTTTAAGACTCAACCTTCCAATGGAGAAATAAGCTCATAAATGATGCCAAGGATAAAAAAAACAAGTAAGAGGAGGCTAGGGTTTCTCAAGGAATGTTCTTAGGTGATGGAGGCTGGTAATGAGAGGGTTTCCCATAAGTTAGAACCCTTAAATAGGGCTCAAAACCGAAGATTTAGGGTTTTGATCTGCCAAGATTACTGATGGGTTTTCTAGGTTATAAACAAAAATTACATGTGGCAGAAAAAAACACTTAAACCCTTAAGTTCACATGCAACCTAGAATGGATCTATGTTTTCTCTATTGATAGCAACTAACTATCAATATCAAGAAAACACTAGGAAAGAGGCTATGAAATCGAAATTCATATATAAAATTAGGTTTACATACCTTTTGATTATTATTCTAAATAATCAAAATAGAATCCTTCTTCTATATCTTGGAAAGCTAGCACCAAAGGAATTGGTGCCTCTAATGTGTCACACCCCCGAACCAGACGGCGGAAACGTCCAGGGGCTGTTGTGACTCAATTGAATACCATCACAATGAATATACATGAAACATAACATCATTCATCACCAACATTTGAATATTACAACTGATAGTGTTTACATCCATTACATTGTTCCATAATATTACATGCCCAAAACATAATATTACATGCCCAAAAGTAAATTGTTCGATACTAATTAAACAACAGCAAAACATCATAGAGTACAATTCTTCCTTCACTTTATCTGTTACCTGAGAATACAAGTATTTTGAAAAACGTCAACATATGAAATGTTGGTGAGTTCATAAGTAATGTTTGAAATCCAATGTGTTGTATTGTTTTGAAAACCACCAGAAAATCCGATATTTTCTGAAAATAGTATAGTATAAAAGGTGTGAAGATCCATAAGTATGCTTGTTTGTTTCTATAAATGTAAGAGTACGATTTGTAAAACTCGGTATGTAGTTCGAAGGTGTATTAATTGAAAACCCTAGGAAAACCCGACGTTTTCCTATCACTTTACTTTAATTAGTTTATGTGTTGTTATTTCGTTACGATAGGTGTATTCGTTGAGCTCCGGAGACGTTGGATTAATAGTGGGTTGTGAATTGTTGTAACGTACATTATTGAAAACGACCAGTTGACAACCGTACAAACAATCCCTTAGGCATCGCTTGCACTTATTCACTTAACCCCCCCCCCCCCCCCCCCCGGACTCATGTAGCCCCACAACTGAGGGGAAAAAGAGGGTGCGAAGCCCCCGATAATTCCCTACGTCGTTCAAGGCTATAGTGAATGCGAAGGGCCCTTAGCTCAACTCGCATTGGTGAATTCTCGACTTTGCTAGCAGTACCGAAGGACCCTTGGGGACCAGCAGCATGTTTGCCATTGAAAGTCCTTTTACAAGGAATTAAGTCGTATTAGACCCAACTACATGTAAGCAAATTTCCTTCGGGCCTAAAGATCATGCCATTGGGCTAGCTAGGCCCAACAAACATGATTTGAAACTTTTGGGCCCAAAGACGGTGTATCGACGTCTGGTGTATTCCCGCGTGTGTATTGAATTCCCGAGAGTATAACATCCCCCTCTGGCATGTATCACAATATTGTCCGCTTTGGGCCACTCGGCACGAGGACTTCCCAGGGGGTCACCCATCCTGGTACTACTCCCGCCCGAGCACGCTTAACTGCAGAGTTCTTATGGGATCTACTGCCCTCACGGCTTTAAAACGCGTTGTGATAGGGAAGGTATCCACACCCCTTATAAGGAATGCTTAATTCTCCTTCCCAGCCGATGTGGGATCAGATCTAACCCACTTTCACCCCCCATTATAGGGTTCGACGTCCCCGTCGAACACATCGACCCGTGCCCTAGCTCTGATACCAACTTGTAACACCGTAATTTACAAAATAATTTTTCACAATTTATAAAAAACATTTCCCATTAACTTTTCATAAAATAATCAAGTTTAAATCCCAATTTTCATTATACAAAATCCCAAGATCACAAGTATAACAAAATCCCATGCGTGTGTACAGATCAAGCCGGCGCCTTCCCACGGTCATCGCTAGTACCTGAAACAACAACACTAACACTGTAAGCACAAAGCTTAGTGAGTTCCCCAAAATACCACACATAAAACACATTTTAGCTACTCGAGGCTATAACTCTATGGGTCCGTGCACCCAAACTCTGTGAACCCTCAGGTTCTAACTCTAGGAACCTTCCGGTTCCAACTCTGTAAACATGCACAGCAGTACAACATATAGCATACAATACTCTGTCACATAACTCTGGTTACCTACTCAAGGTAAAGTGTAGTAAGAAGACTCACCTCGCGTATCTCGATGACTCACAGATCCTGAAATTCCTCGTGCCCGATCCTCCGAGCTGTAATCCTCCTATATCATCATATGTCTCTAATTAACACTTTTTATCTCTAAGGTTGACTATCCCTAAGAAGTGAACACAGGTCAACTCTGGTCAACGGTCAACGGTCAACTTTGACCAGACTCGGCGAGTGCACGAGGGCAACTCGGCGAGTCTAGACGTTTTCACCAACTCTCTAGGATTCCCTTCTTACACGTCGAGTACTCCCCCTGACTCGACGAGTTCCACCTGGAAGAATCGCGGGGCCACCCCGACTCAACTCACCGAGTCTCAAGAACAACTCGGCGAGTCCCAGCTCGACTCAGTCCTCTTGACCACCCTTCCCTACTCGCCCTGACTCACTGAGTCAACCCATGACTCGACTGGACCACTCACTGCCCGATCCAAGGAAATCTTCAAGCTACTCGCCGAGTCTGCTCATCGGACTCGACGAGTCCATGCCATGCAATCACTCAAACTCGCTTCTAAGGTCAGATCTGTTCTATCAATTCATAGATCTGGCCTTCCTAGACTGATTCACCACGTAAAGCCCCAAACTTGGTGTACATACCACCTCTATATGTCCATATATGAAGAATTATCAACAAGTATCACAACTCAAAGTCATAACCTCCATTGTTCTTCATAAAGTTTGATGAATGAGGCTCTCTGGACCTCTATGGATCCAGATCCAAAGCCTCATCACTAGCAAGGGACTATTTGGCCATCAAATCAACCCAACAAAGGCCACAAGAAACCCTAAATCCTAAT
This sequence comes from Lactuca sativa, assembly GCF_002870075.4. Taxonomy (NCBI): domain Eukaryota; kingdom Viridiplantae; phylum Streptophyta; class Magnoliopsida; order Asterales; family Asteraceae; genus Lactuca; species Lactuca sativa. The sequence goes on from NC_056630.2 coordinate 228,413,649, forward strand.
ATACTTCACAAAACAGAAGATGAGCCGAAATCATACCTTTAGATTGATGATCTAAGCTTCCAATCCACAGAATAGCAACCTCCTTTGCTTCCTCTTGGCTAGAACCTCCCTCTTCTTTGCTAAACAACACACAAAGGTCAAGAAATGCTTCCTCTCTCTCTCAAATCGCTAAAGCACTCTAGGGTTTCTCTCTATGGACTGCTGGGTAAAAATGACGGCCATAAGGCCCCTTTAAATAGGTCCCAAACTCGAGAAATTAGGGTTTCATTAAACAGCGCGGACTCGCCGAGTCCATATCCTGGACTCGCCGAGTCCAGGCGATCCCGCGTCCAGAATCGCGTCCCTACTCGGCGAGTCTGAGCTCCAACTCGCCGAGTCCCCTCTCAAAACACCAAAATCATAAACAATAAAGATACCTGGAAATCCGGGCTGTTACAGAGAGTTTCATGTGTGTATTGAAGTGTCGTCGCGTTAGTAGTTTCGGATTTGTTATTGATTCGAGACCGAATCAATTCGTTTGATAACGATTTTTGGTGTTGAAGGTGTATTATAATTTGCCGATAGTCGAGATGTTAGAATTTCATCATGACGGATTTATTGTTTACAACTTTAGGATGTTTCATTATTGCAGCCCCTTTTCTTTTGGATAATTTACACATTTAATCCTTTATATAAAATAATTTCTATTTTAGTCCTCAAACTATTTTTCTTGACACTTTAGTATCAAAACTTGTAGAAAAGTTATTTTTCAGCCCAAAGTTATTTGAAAAACAGTTTTAGTCCCTCGAAATGAAACTTTTTTGGCTGGACCCTTCATTTTCGCAAATTTAACACTTTTGGCCCAAAATAGAGAATTTTTGCATTTTTGGTCCCTTTTAAATGTGAAAAGCATTTTTAACCTTTGAAATGGACTTGAGGCACTAGTAGTTCCCTGTTTTACAGAAAAACGCAATTTCAGCCCCTCAACTTTGGATTTTTCGCATATTGGGCTTTATTGGGCCGAAAAGTTCCCTTTTAGCCCATTAAGTTTAGAAATTTACATTTTAAACATTCTAAAGTGTATATTTCTGGAAAATTACTATATGAAACTTTTTGGACACATCTTAACCTCCAGAATTTGTATTTTGACATTTTGGGCCCTTAAACTTCATGTTTTTAACATTTTAAGTCCGAAAATGTGATTTTTAGCCCAAGATGTTCATCTAAACCAAGTTGGCTATTTTTCTAGAAATGATTTGTGTATAGCAATATGTTTAACACTTGTTTCATACATCCTAATGCAAATCTCGATTTTAAGGGCTTTTTGACTAGTTTCAACACCATAGTCACATATAAACATGTATATAAGCATAGAAATCATACAAAGCATACATATACTCATAGATCTACACATTTGCTTGTATTCCCCCCCACAAAACTTGTAAAAACCGAAAAATAAGGGGGTATGAAGCTCACCTTGGGTGTGGTTTCGGTTTTGGAGAGGATTGGAAGAAGTTTGAAGTGATTTTCGGCCCTAGCAACTTTTCCTTGAAGATCTCGAGTTTAAGGAGTTTTCTAGGAGTATGATCACCAAAAACTTGTTTAGAATAAGTGATCTTATATGAGAGAGGAGTTTTGTAACTTAGACATGGGAAAACTTACCAAAGGATGATGATTATCTTGTGAAATCCTCTTGAAACACAAGCAAAATTTCGAGATCCTTGGGTGAGGAAGAAGAGAGGAGTCTTGAGTGATTTAGAGAGATTTTTGTTGTGAAATGTGTGTGTTTGGGGAGACTCTCGTCAAAGGAAAAGAAAGAGGGGGAAGAGAAGTGAGTGAAGTGATGTGTGCATGGAAACATGAGTTTGTGCATGGAGATCCATGAGAGAATAAAGAGGTGGCAATGAAAGTCAACCCCCCTTCCAATTTGGGTTGTTGGGCCGAGATTTTTTTTTAAACAAGAAGAGAGTGTTGGGCTTTAATGTTCTTAAGCCCACATTAGAGTTAGGTTGGATGATTTTTGACCTAAAAAAATATAATATGATTTTTACACTTTATTGGGCTAGTTTAGGTTAATTATGGTTCAAAATTATTAATTTATTTCCTTCTAGGCCCAATATGGCCCAAAATGTTGAAATAAATGGATGTGGGTCCAATTAGAGCCCATTTAAAGGTTCTAATCCCATGATAGTCAAATTGGAGGCTTATTGGCCCAATGAGTCCAATAAGGAAGTCCTAGTCCCAAAATGGACCTAAACAAGAACTTCTAGGGTTTCCAATTGCTTATTAACTATTAGTAGCACTTGTATGGTGCACTTGTTTGAAAATTAGATGTCATAGAGTAAGCATCATACATGCTCTTTGAGTTTTTGATTCTACATTTAACTTGAGTGTATAGATTACATGACACAAAATTTCTAGTTGTGACATCATCCCCCTGTTAGAGGGAATTTCGTCCCGAAATTTTGTTTGAAGGATAGATTTGAGAATGCTAGAATAGGTGAGGGTACTTTTGCTTCATTTGGTCTTCGCACTCCCATGTGAATTCTGGCCCACGCTTCGCGTTCCACCGTACCTTCACGATCGGGATGCGGCTTTGCTTAGTACGCTTCACCTCCCTGTCCATGATTTCAACCGGCTCTTCAACGAACAGGAGATTCTCATTGATTTCGATCTCGTCAAGGGGAATGACGAGTGTTTCATCCGATAGGCACTTCTTTAGATTAGAGACATGGAACACTGGGTGTACACTGTTTAGCTCTGCGGGTAACTGCAGTTTATATGCCAGGGGACCTATTCGGGCGACAATCTTGAAAGGCCCGATGTATCGTGGGTTCAGTTTTCCCGGTTTTCCGAAACGAATAACCCCTTTCCAGGGTGAGACTTTCAACAGTACTCGATCCCCGACCTGAAATTCTAAGGGCTTTCGTCGTTTATCGGCGTAGCTCTTTTGTCGGTCGCACGATGCTTGTAATCGAGCTCTGATTTGGACGATCTTTTCCGTGGTTTCACGAATGATCTCCGGTCCCGTTAGCGACTTGTCCGACATATGTGTTTTTGCTAGTTGAGTATCACTTACCTCAGCCCAACATAACGGTGATCTACACTTACGCCCGTATAGTGCTTCGAAAGGAGCCACCTTGATGCTCGAATGATAACTATTGTTATACGAGAATTCGATTAAAGGTAAGTGGGTATCCTAAGACTTCCCAAAGTCTATCACGCATGCGCGGAGCATGTCTTCGAGCGTTTGAATGGTTCGTTCGCTTTGACCATCCATTTGCGGATGATAAGCGGTGCTCATGTCGAGATGAGTTCCCATTGCCTTATGAGTGATTGCCAAAAACGTGAAGTGAACCTACGGTCCCTATCCGAGATAATAGATTTTGGCACTCCATGGAGTCTCACGATTTCTCGAACATATAAACGCATCAATCTCTCCATCTTGTAGGATTCTTTGATTGGAAGGAAATGGGCAGATTTCGTCAGTCGGTCGATTATTACCCATATGGTGTCTAGTCCATCCGACGTTTTGGGTAGCTTGGTCACGAAGTCCATAGAAATCCCCTCCCATTTCCACTCAGGGATTACCGGTTGCTGTAATAACCCTAAGGGCTTCTGATATTCCACCTTTACCTTGGCACACGTAAGGCACTTACTAACATAGGTAGCAATTTCCGCCTTCATGTTAGGCCACCAATAGTGTTGTTTAATATCCAAATATATCTTGTCTGAACCAAGATGAATGGAGTATCGCGTCTTGTGGGCTTCCTTCATAACTACCTCCCTATATCCTCCGATTTTAGGGACCCAAATACGGTTCATGAAGTAGTATACTCCATTCTCCTTTGCCTCTAGGTTCTTCTCCATCCCGCGTAGTGCTTCGCTTGTCCTGTTTTCTGCTTTCATGGCCTCCGACTGGGCTACCGCAATTTGAGTGACTAGGTGAGGTTGAATGGTTACAGAGAGAGTTTTCGTACGACGATTTGAGTACTCCTTTCGAATTAATGCATCGGCTACCACGTTGGCCTTGCCTGGGTGGTACTTGATCTCACACTCGTAATCGTTTAGTAATTCAACCCATCTTCGTTGCCTCATGTTCAACTCTTTCTGGTTCAAGATGTGCTGGAGACTCTTGTGGTCCGTGAAGATGGTGCACTTCGTACCATACAGGTAGTGCCTCCAAATTTTCAAAGCAAAGACCACGACTCCCAATTCCAGGTCATGGGTTGTATAATTTACTTCGTGCATCTTTAGTTGGCGAGATGCGTAAGCTATCACTCTTCCACGCTGCATGAGAACGCAACCTAAGCCCTGATTTGATGCGTCACAGTGGACCACGAAATCTTCCGTTCCCTCCGGTAGTGATAGTATCGGGGCGCTACAGAGAGCTTGTTTCAGGGTTCGAAATGCGGCTTCTTGTTTGTACGTCCATTTGAATGGTACGCCCTTTTGTGTAAGCGAGGTAAGTGGCTTGGCGATCTTAGAGAAGTTTTGAATGAATCTCCTATAGTAGCCTGCTAGACCCAAGAACTGACGGATTTCCGTAGGTGTGGTCGGGATTGCCCATCCTTCAACAGCTTTGACTTTTGAGGGATCCACATGAATTCCATCTTGGCTAACTACATGACCTAGGAAGTTCACACTCCGGAGCCAGAACTCACACTTGGAAAGTTTTGCGTATAGCTTTTCCGATCGCAAAGTTTCTAGGATTTGTCGGAGATGTTGGCCATGCTCTTCTTCGCTTCGGGAATAGACGAGAATATCGTCAATGAAGACGATGACAAAGTTGTCGAGGAATGGTCGACATATTCGGTTCATTAGGTCCATAAATGCAGCAGGGGCATTTGTTAGACAGAAGGGCAGTACAACAAATTCATAATGTCCGTAGCGAGTTCGAAAAGCGGTTTTTGGAAGATCCTCTTCCCGGACTTTGAGTTGGTGGTATCCGGACCGTAGATCTATCTTAGAAAAATACCTAGCTCCTTGGAGCTGGTCAAATAGATCATCGATTCGTGGGAGTGGGTAGCGATTTTTAACAGTGAGTTTATTTAACTCTCTGTAATCGATGCACATCCTAAAAGATCTGTCCTTCTTTTTGACAAAGAGGACTGGAGCTCCCCATGGCGAGTAACTAGGGCGGATGAATCCCTTGTCCAAGAGTTCGCTGAGTTGGCTGGATAATTCCTGCATCTCAGCAGGAGCTAACCGATAGGGTGATTTAGCGAGAGGAGTTGCTCCTGGAACGAGGTCGATTCGAAATTCCACTTGTCTCTCCGGGGGTACTCCTGGAAGATCTTCAGGAAACACGTCTGGAAATTCACATGCTACGGGAATGTCTTGAACGTTAACCTCTTCCTTGATTTTGTCCACTATGTGAGCCAGGAACGCCAAGTTGTTCTTTCGTAGATGTTTTTGTGCCTTGATGCACGAGACGAGGCGGAGGTTCATGCTAGGTTTGTCTCCGTAAATTACTAGGGTTTCATGATTGGGGAGGCGAAGGCGAACGGGCTTCTCATGACACATAATTTCAGCATGGTGGGGGCTTAACCAGTCCATGCCAATAATCACATCGAAACTCCTAATTGATATAGGCATCAAGTCTATTCGAAAGACGTGTTGATTGAGGGTTAGGGTACATCCGATGTAGATTTCCCCGGTGGATTCGGTTTTCCCATTGGCCATCTCCACCGTAAAGGTTTCATTTAGCTTCTAGGGCTGTTGTTTTAATAAATGTTTAAACTTATTGCTTACGAAACTTCGCTCCGCTCCGGTGTCAAATAGGATGCATGCATAAGTGTGGTTTAGGAGAAACGTACCGGTCACAACTGCGGGGTCCTGAATCGCCTCTCCCTGACCCATGGTCAGCATCCTTCCTGTTCCTCCGTTTCCTGGATTGTTATTGTTAGGGTAGTCTCGGCGGAAATGCCCAGTCCTCCCACACCCATAGCAGGTGTGGCTAGGCCCTGCATTGTTGCCGCCGGTGGTGACGTTGTTGTTGTTGCGATTGTTGTTGTGGTTGCTGTTTCCCTGTTGTTGGTTTTGGGGAGGGTAAGTCCTGCAGTACTTCGCCGTGTGTCCCCTTCGGTTACAACTGGTGCACTGTAACTCCTTGCATTCCCCATTGTGATGGAAACCGCATTTGTTGCACTTGGGAAGATTACCAGAATAAGGGCTGGGAGCATTTGAAGCAGCTGAGGCTGGAACATGTGGTGTGGCTGGAACCGGTGCGGTGACAGCGTTAACTACCACTGTCTGCTACTTTTTAAAAGTCTCGGGGCCCTGACGCCCCTTCCTCTTATTGTTCTTCCCCTTCTTGCCATCACCTTCCTTCTTTCCTTCAGCCTCCCCCGGCTTCTCACCCTTCTTGTTGTTATGGTCATACAACTTCTTTGCCAATCTTTTTGCACTGTCAAATGTTTCGGGGTTTGCAGCTATCACATTTCCTTGAATTGGTGATGTTAATCCCCAGATGAATCGCTCAATCTTCTTTCCTTCCGAGGTGATCATACCCGGGCACAACAGAGACAGTTCACTAAATCTCGATATGTAGGCATCGATATTCGCATTCTGCACAACGAGGTTCCACAACTCTTGCTCCATTTTCTGAATCTCCCCTCATGGGCAGTATTCAGCCATCAACATTTCTTTCATCTCCGCCCATGGCATGGAGTTGGCTACAGGGAGTGTCATGGCTTCCACATGTCCGTTCCACCAGGTGAGCGCTTGATCGACAAAAGTGCAGGCCGCGAACTTCACTTTCATCTGCTCAGGACAATCGCATATCTCGAATACTGATTCCACCTTCTCGATCCATCGCTTCAGAGTGATCACTCCTCCAGTGCCGTTAAAAGTTCGTGGTTTGGCGTTCGTGAAGTCCTTGTAGGTACATGTTTTGGTAGGTCCTTGATTTATCCCGTTGTTCGAACTCCCTGCCCTTTGCCCGTTGCCTCCTCCGTTATTCCCTTGGTGGAGTTGTGCCATAGCTGCGGTGACCGCTGCAGACACGGCCGCCTGGAATGCAGTGGAGTCAACTTCGGGTGGGGTTGGTCCAGGGTTTCCGCGAGTAGGTCGGCGAGGCATCTTTCTGTCATGACACTACTAGAAAAATAGCCTTTTACGACGCTCATTGCGCGTCGTAAAAGGCTCAGACGACGTGCAAATGCGCGTCAAGGAAGGCCCTGTCATAAAGAGAGACGACGTGCATTTATGACGCGCGTATACGACATGCAATGCGTATCAAGGAAGGCCCTGTCATAAAGGAAGATGACACGCATTCGCGTGTCGTAACCTTACGACGCGCGTGTTAATGACACACAATGTGTATCAAGAAAGCCCCTGTCAAGAAAGGCCATGTCATAAATGAAGATGACACACATTTTTGCGTATCATAATTTTAAATGTTTAAAAAAATATTATTTATAGATTTACTAATTTTCAAATTAAATAATACATTAAAAATCTCATAATACAAAATAAAATACCATAAATAACAAAGATAATTCATTTCACTAATATGTCAAGTACAAATAATTATTCCAATAGTGAGTAAATGTTATTAAAAAATGAACTCATTTATATACAATTGCATCATCTAGCTTACTATGTGCCAACAACTCTTTGTGTGCCAACAACATTAGAATATATTCGGATATGGGGTTACAACGTTTTCCTGTCTTCATTCTCGAGCATGTAGAGTTGAACCATCAAAATGGTATGCATGTAGCCGGTTGCAGGAGCTTCATGGGGAGCTATTCGCAATCCTTGGCTTAAAATACCAACATAGTTTGTCAAACGAGAACCTATTAAGAACAATAGATTTCATTAACATCCATGCAAAAGACAGTAATGCCCTTCTCATCTTGCATGAATGATATAACTTAACAGAAAAGGTTTGAAGCTACAATACCATGCTAAAGGAGAATCTTGTTCTTGATTGTATTTTTATATGGAACAAACTTATCAAACCTATGAAAACTTCTTCCAGCTCAAGTGCCCAATCCTACATTTTACAAAGTACAAACAAGGCCTCCTAGCAAGTTTTTTCCTACAACCAGAGTACAATGTCAATTTCATGTCAGATATTATAAAAGGACAAAATAAACAAATCAAGAAACATATGACTTCATTAGAAAAGGAATCAGAAAAAGGTTTACCTGTAAAATTCAGCAAATAGATCTTTATCACTAATGTAGGCAAGCAACTTTACTACCTGCAAATTAGTTCGAAAACTCAATCACTTCTGCTTACCATTTGCTGCACAGGAGACTTTCGATGATGATGAGGGCATTTACGTCTTTTGAGAAAACAAAATTTTAACATACCTTCTCAAGCGTGTCCTCAACGGATTCATCGTTCAATTTCTCACTTCCACCATTTTAAAGAATATTATCACAAAATGTAGCAAGTAACTCTGCACTTGAACTTCCAACAACACCCTTGTCGCAGAATATTTCAAATGCCTCTTTGAAAGCCTAGAGGGGAATTCATTCAAAAGTAAGACCAGGTAATTTTGAATGGCAGGAGTGTTTATTTTGATGAAATTACTATACTAACTTGTGGAAAAGAGTATGGTTCCTGAAACAGTCATTTACATATGCCAGGTACTTGCCATGAAGCTTAATAACTTTTCTAACAAAAACCTGGAGCAAAGTAAGTAAACATATATAAATAAATAAATAAATAAATTACTAATTTATGCAAATTTCATGTTCTTGTGATTTTACCTGTTACTGTAACCCAACCACATCTCTCTTTTTAGCCTGGAAAAAACAATAAGTTCAAAGTTATTCATCATTGCAACTTTATTTATAAAATTCAATTCTGAATATCTGATAGGAATATGGAATATGGGAGTAGAAAGAAAGAAACATTGATACATATGTAAGAGATAAAACTAACATGAGTTATGAACACCATGTCAGATGTCAAAGAAAGTCCTTCAAGCTTTAACTGAGAAATATATTCCTAGAATAGGACATTGATCTTTGCCCTAGGCTCTTCCAAACTTTCCTTGATGGGAATAGGAATACGGTCCAAAAGCTTTGCAGGTTCCATCTTCGCATCTTGTCTTACTGTTACATATTTGAACTCCTCACTCAGTGAAAATAATCTGCAAAGCTTAATACCTCAAATAAGTACTAAAATTATAAGATTAATATTTTGGAACAATTTTTTTTTGTAACTTATGCTTCTATATATTTCTACTTTTATGTCGTGTGATTACTTTCACTTGAAGATCTCTGAACTAAAGAATTGTGTTGTGCATCAACAGAGCAGACATCTGGTCATTTGGAATCACAGCACTTGAACTCGCTCATGGGCATGCACCATTCTCTAAGTATCCACCAATGAAGGTAATTCTTTTGTTAAAATGACCCTTGTACCCTTATACCCTAATCCCTCATGTCTCGTTTTTTTTTGTTGCAGGTTTTGCTCATGACTCTGCAAAACACACCATTAGGTCTTGACTATGAAAATAGCCACTTTCTATCATACTTCACCAGATTGTTTTTATCCAGTATTGTAGCTGCAGAATGGACCTGCAAGAAACAGTAAATAGCAGTATTTTTAGACAACATTGTTGTAGAATAAATATTTATATGGGGTAAAAAATATCTAGTAGTAAGTGAAGGATTATATATAAAATATGTAAAATAACTCTCATTTTTACTGTCCATGTAGCTGAACTTATTGACATTGCTTGATCTTATTTCAGTTTCTTAGATTTTTGTCAATGAGGGTGCACATACATACACACTTACACAGAAAAGTATTGCTGTAAAACACTTTAACTAACATTCTTCTCTATTGTACTTCACTTTTTTCTGTGATTGTCTCCTTGATCCACCAACCATCTACAAGTCAACACAACAAGGGTAAAATTGTAATTTATGCTTATTCACACGGTTGATTTAGTCCAAAAAAGAAACAGGCTTTGTTCATACAACACTTACTCTAGACATACATTAGTGTGCTTTCAACATTTAAACTATTTTTGATACTTTCCTATTTTCTATAGTGATTAAACCATTACACTTTTTTTGACTGTTTAAGAAAGAAAGTTTTCCAGCTTTCCCGGATCTGATATCAGGGAAAAATAATATAAAAACATGGATTCGAGTTCATTAATTATCTCACAAAAGATACAAAACATTTTATAGATGATTATCTAGGTTTGAATTGTTCTCAAGTAGGGTTTAGTTCTTTCGTAAGAAATACTACATTAGGATAATTTAAACAATTTGACATTATATATACAAAGGAAATATATTTAACCTTGTAATAAAATGTATCCAGAATACAAAACTCCAGCCATTTTTAGCAAATACATGCTTATATAGTCGATCCCCTATCAGCTATTCTGATGTCCAGCTAGAAAGTGCTTCTAATCATGCCTATTACATATATCAGGTATCTAATATTAAAGACTGATCATCGGTAACAAGAATAATGAAAACTCAAAAATTGTAGACAAATAACTACCATATAAACAAGAACTTACTTCTATATATTTGAGGATTCTAGAAGATAATCAAAAGAACTTCTCAAAATTTGTCAGAAGTAAGATCTAATTGAAGTATGAAATCAAGTTCTTTTTCATTTTTCATCTCCATTTTGCACTTCCATGGCTTCAAAGAAGACTTAATTGCAGAGCTTAGTGAATCCAACTGCTCTTACCTGCAAAGAGTCGAAGGAGGATAATGTATCGTTTGGTCATCATCTTAATTACGAAACAAAAAACTAGGCTTTAAACAAACATGATACGAAAAAAAATGGACAAGGTAAATATTATTAATTAAATATGATTGGGAAAGATGGATAAGGTAAGGAGATTGCATATGGTGGGGTTTAATGATCCCAACATTCAAGAGATACCACAACAGAATCAAGAGGCTTATTTGGAGCCCACTTAGTAAAATATATATAATCACACCAGCACTCTAAGTATCACATTCTTAATTATAAAACTTCCTCAACGCCTCTTGGTCCAACAACCGAGATGGTCCAACAATTGAAAAGGGAGAAGAAAAATCAAGAAACAGGGGTTATTGGTAGAAATTGCTTCGAATATTCAACTTTAAGTAAAGGAATGTGGAAATACACGAACCTTATGGATGTCAGTACCTTTTACCGTAAACTTTGTAAGATATAAAGCTCCATAACTAGAATATTTTTCACCTCCGTTACCAGTTTTTAGTCTGTGTGTTATATCGATGTTATCAGAAATCAAAAACACACGCAATATGTATATGTATTTATATAGGAGAGAGAGAGAGAGAGAGAAAGAGACTTGTAGTTGGTCGTGTATTACCTGTATCAAATCAAAATTGAGGGAATGTTGATTTCATAAGATGACTTTGAAATCGCAATATGTATATGGATGTCCACAAATTTGTTACTAAAACCTAGAGAATCGACCTAGGTTTTCCCTGATTTGTGTTTGAAAAACCATTTGTGGTGGGTAATGGAAGAGAGAGAGAGAGAGAGAGAGGTTTCTTATAGATAGGGCGGGGCGGCGAACGCGTTGTTTGATAATAATGATAAGAAGGAGATCGAGTAGAGATCCGATGAGAAGATTAGCAAGCAGCGGAGAAGCAGATCCGGGACGAGAGAGGATGGAGAGGGGAGAATCAATTGAAGGTTGAAAAGAACAAGGCGGGTTTTCAAAATTTTGGGGATTTCATTTTCCCCCGTATCTACTAAAGGCGCGTTCATTAAAATTATAAAGCGACACTTATAGAGGGCGCACATTTAAGATATAGCGCCCTCCGTGTTTTTAATTTTTTTTTTATATTACACTAGTTTAAGGGCACTCAGTAATGCGCGACCTAAATCCTTAAGATTTTTGAAGAGATGACACTTTTTTAATGTCGCTCTCTAATGCGTAACATAAATCAAAGAGCATCGTGTTTTGCGCGTCGTAAAAGGGTCTTTTTCTTGTAGTGTGAAACGGAAAGATGTTGAGTGTTTGGGGTTTCGGGAAGGTTGTGACCCTACGGAATAGGTGTAATGTACGTACTAAAACATTCTATCATTCAACATACAATCATAGATTTCTCAACACATAGCAATTTGTAATATCATAACAAGGCACGTAAAATTTTACTAATATTATCCGCATTTGATATATGAAAAATTTGCTCGTAAGAGCATACATGAGTGACACTAGTTTGACAGCATAACAACTCTATGAGTAGTGTAGTCACTTAAACATAGAGTCAGGGTACATAGCATAGTTCCTAACGACCTACTAAGATAAGTCTATCCCTAACCGCGACGATCTGCGTCCTACGTAGTGGCGGGGTCATATGCCGAAATGATGCGCCAGTAACTGAGCCATTTCCGTCATGTCTCCAATAACCTCATCCCTCTCATGCTCAGCTCGCACTGCCCGAGCCTCCATAACATACAACTATTGTCGCAGTGCGGTGATCTTAGCTTCGGGGGAACATTAATTCTGACCAATAATCATCTAGATCCATAGTGTGTCACTATGGTTCTTCCAAAACAATAGTATACTTCTAACTGTCCACAGGCAACAAATCTTCAGTAAACCTCATAATATTCTTGACAGTCTGTTTCATAAGTCTTGTCACTTAAAATTCTAGTCTTTTTTTTTCTCACAATGCTCAGAGCATTTGAAAAATTAGAATAAACAAATATTACAACACATGTAATCGATCCTATATCCAAAGCATATGGGACTCGATTCAATATTACAAGGGTCCAATATCTATTCAATTTCTTGCTATAATATTTCCATATATAGAATCTCCAATGTTGAAGCATTTCAACATGCTATTCATATGTGCCTTTGACTAATTTCTATTAAACTATACAATCTAAACCTTTAGATATGTAACCAATTATGAGTGTCATCTCCTTTATGTTCACTATATCATAATAGTTCCTAGCTTTTGCAACTTGTACATTAGAGACATTGTTCCCTATCGATAGTATTGTCAACATGTAATACCAGGCATAACAATTATGCTCCCACTAGCTTTGATAGGTACCCAGAAATCAACTGGACTTCTAGAAATCAATACCTTTTTTGAATTTCTCATGGAAGTACAAATTCCTATTCGCGATGCTTCGTTAATCCTATAATTAGGCTTCTTAAGCTTATGCACTTAATCTGGATAATGTATGTGTTCAACCTCTTTCAAGACGTGATAAACATATCTCCTGAAAGTTTAAACAATTCCTTGTCATTCCTCACAATTCGAAATATGAAGAGGGATGCCATAATCATATTGTGAATTTGAGAATGCAATTAACACAACCAATATCCATGTTGATCTTTATTAGATCCTTAAAATCTATCAGCGAAAGTGTTTCCTCATAATCATTTTCATGAACTAGAGCGAAACCTTTTGTCACCTAGATTCGAAGGTGTATATGTTCCCATCCATGTAGAACTTTATTTTTCAACCTACAGTCATAAGAAAAGGTTTAGGACAAACCAAAATCACGTTTTATTTCTCCTTCATGGACTGAACTTCACTTATTCTAAATTTCTTGCCTTACGGCAGCTCAAGGAGCCAAACAGTGATTTCATGTTGTTAGCAGCTCACTTATATTGATCAGTGTACTTTCACTGACCAACGTGCTTTGACTTTTGTATTTAAATGAAGAACATAGAACTCATAGGCACTGACAACTCAACTGGAAATGCACAAAAATTAGAATAAAGCACAACAAGTTATCAACCTCAGGTCGCGTGTTAGTGATAACTAAAAGGATCACTGTCGGTTGACTCTTGAAACTATCAAGATCAATAAGACTCCCATTGACATCTTGACATATGAGTTTTTATCTCAAGAAGAATTCCTTGATGAGCTAAAACAAGAATTCAAAAGTTCGTGTGGATTTCCGACAAGAAAACACTTCATAGAATAGGTCTCATCTTGTTTTTCGATCAACGAAAACATCACAACTGCAATTCCAAATGTGCGAGAGTAAGAAAACATTATTACTCCACATTTTACGATGTTTTGTTATCCTTCTTATTTTTTGAAATGAGTTTCAAGATATGATTCATTGTTACTAGAGCATGGCTCTAAAACTTTGATTAGGAACAAAGTATAACTCATCTTATGATCATATCATTTATAACAATGTTCTATTTCTCTTCTTAGTCATATAATTGCACTAAGATGTTCTTGTAGGATTTATTCTGATATAATTCCACAATTACTAAGACAATCATAAAACATGATACTAAATCATTCTCCTTTCTTTTCAGATTGGAGTATCTTTTATCTTTCTGCCTGGCATATTCTTCTATTCGTTCGGATACTCTTTGAACTTTTCAAAAGTATTAGAATTATGTTTAATCTTATAAACAAAACCATATTTGTTGAATCATCAGTAAATCACGAAGAATAGAGTTATCGCCCTTTGTGGTGGTTCTGAAAAGTGCATATCAACATGTATTAGATTCATTAGTCCTTCACTTGCCTCACATAAACATGTGAACAATGATTTGAGTCATATTTTTCCAATGAACAAGAATATCATATATAATACAATTGGAATTGTACGATTCCAATTATCAGTGATGAGATTTCCTTTCACTTGGTTAATTATGATATTACCACAAGCGATATCATAAGAATCATATCCACAATTAATATTGCTATTATTAGAAACATAACCAACACTTTCATTAATGCCATTGCAAGGAAATAAGATAAGGCAACTATGTAACCCAAAACTTCATCTTACTGCTAAAAAGAAAATTGGAACTTGTCCTTACAATGCATAAAATTAAAAACTATATTTCCAGACATCTCTGAAGAGTAATAGTAATCTATTAAATTATCCTAACTCCACAGTAGTAGCTCCAAATTCTGATCATCGAACCATGTGACCAAAGTCCATTTCCCACGATTAGATTTAACTCACTTCACTTAAGCTTCCTTCTCCCTTTTAGATCATGCTATACCATCAAAATGTGATCATCACATTATGTACTAAGAGTCTAAGAATAGGAACTTATAAAACAAAGGAGTTAGATATTGGATGTACCACACGTAGATTCATACAAATTGACTTTACCATCTCTAAGATCATTCAGGTACTTTAGGCAGCTTCGCAACCAATGTCCCTTCAATCGGCAATAAAAACAATTGGACTCTTTGGGTTTAACACATGGAACGATCCTAGAACAAGCATTTCTCTTAACCATACGATCGAACGGTTTGACCTTAGACAACCCCTTTCCATTGGGAAGAGAAATCTTTTCTGGATCACCAGTGTCACCATTGCCAATGTCCATGGAAACCTTGGAATCCGACCTAATAAGCATCTATGCTTCAGATGTGTTATTAAGCATTTATGCCTCAATAACCACCAACATTTGGGTCAGATCTATTAGGGTCACATCGAGATTCCTCATATAAAAGTTCTCAACGAACTGACCATACGACTTAGGAAGCGAGATAAGAACCAACTCAATGGCTTGATCCTTTGGAAATTTGACACCCATTGTAACATCCCAAAAATACGGTCCAAAAATTTCATTTTTAATATACTAATTATAAAACCATTTGTATGAAAACAACCATAGGACAAAATCAAAGTATCAATAGTAAAAACTGTTGGATTAGGTATCTAAGCCCATAACTATAAATGGTATGTACTTGAATTGATAGTAGCAATGTCCTTTTGGGTTGCCTTCAAACCTGGCAATTGAATAGGATTATTGTTGGAGAGAGAAGAATGATTTATTAATTTATTACTTGGTTATTAAATAAATTTATTAATGTATTATGTCTATAATATATTAATTAGAAATCATATTGTTTAATTAATATTTAATCATAAATTAATTTGGAATTAATTTTGGGGTTAAAGGAATTAATTGAAACTGCAGGGACTCAAGGTGACAATGTTCAAAAGTTGATCATTGAGAATTCTAGAACCTCCCTTAGAGGGATGGAACGAAATCTAGAGTGTCCTAGGGTTTCCTTGGGCAGTAAGGATGCCTTGAAAGCCTTAGGGAGGAAGTTAAGGGATTAGGGTTATCTAAGATACACCTGTCTTATCCTAAACCTTCCTTATCACCTATATAAAACCTTATAGGGTTGGATTTCGTATAAGGGCACTCCAAGAGAGGCTAGGGCCGAATATTCCACTTCCCTTCTCTCTCCATAGTAATCCTTGGTTGTTAGGTTTGTTTGTGAACCATTAGAGGCGCGACACTTGTGGCGCTTGTTACCAAAGTTCAAGATCTTCAAGGATTTGATTGTTATTACAATATAACAATAAAGGTATGTATCCTAACCCTAATTATATGTTAATTTCAAAAATTACATGTGCCTCCTAGGGCTTCTAGTTTTTGTGTTCAATGCTTGTATGTCTAATAGTGAAAACATAGATCCTCAAATTAGGGTTGCACGCACACATATGATTATTTGTTTTGTATAAAACCCATCAGTGGTATCAGAGCCTTTGGTTTTGTTTTAAATTGGATTTGATACAAGAGTTTGAACATGACATATTAGGGTTTATGGCTAATAAACCCTAAGGATTGGATTTTCGAAATTAGGGTTCCTTAATCCTAGTTTTCGAAATTTTATTAGGGTTTCTTAAACCCTTTCCTTAGGCCTCAAGATTTCGAAATTTTAGGGTTTCCTAACCCTATGGATTTTCGAAATCATGATAAGGTTTCAAATCCTTGCTTTCCTCCCCGAGATAAGATTCCCAAATTTTAGGATTAGGATAATGCCATCTTTTATAATTATCCATTTAATTGTTTAAGTAGATAATTAAAGACCCTTGAATTATCCCATCCCAAATTTTTGAATTTTACGGGATAAAGGGATTAGGTTAAATTAATTGTTTAATTTAAATAAATAATTCTACATGATTTAATAAATAAATTAATTGTTTAATTTTGGATAATTATTAAATCAAATTTTTTAATATTTAAGGTTTTAAAATTAAAAGGTTTTAATTTTCGAAAATTTTTAAGTTTGACTAAGACCCTAGTATTTTGAAAAATTCTAATCACACCCTTATGGTTTTATTAAATTAATTAAGTGTGTAGCTAAAAGAGAGTTAATCCATAATGATATGGTTTATATTTAATTAAATTAAAAGGTATAATTTATTAAATGAGACCACCTAGTATTTTAAAAGTTTAAAATACACCCTTATACTATATAAATTAGAAGTCTAATATATTATATATGTATAAGTAAAGAGTCAGTCTTACCGTTAGTAGGCCTCAATCACGAAGTTGGTCTATCAGGGGTGTTTAAGGAAATTGCCTATAAAATGGTGATTGAATGAGTATCCATTCTTACCCGCCGCACTCTTGACTAGTGGAGGGTCGTTAGCCGAACGGGTAGGATAGGACACAACCTTCCATTATAAGTATAATGAAAACCAAAGTAACAAAACACTTTTATAAATTCCCAAATCTTAGTTACTTTAGGAAAAATGTGGAATTGGTGCTAATCCTTGAAATTGCACATTGCATCCTTATTGGTAGATTAGTGGAGTGTATGTGGTTAACCGACACACTCATATGGGACCAATGAAGGATGGAAATAGGTAGCTTGATGTTTATCATAGATCAATGGAGCATGTGTGGTTAACCGACACTTTGATTAGGTGATTCGTAACATCGAGAGTACCGAGTTAATTTGCATGGTTATCCACACCTTGTTTGTGATCCTCGGCATCCCAGTCACAAATGAAGGTCACAACCAAGATTTAAACATGCCATTGAAATGTTCAATGAATCTCAAAAGATCTAGGAGTTTCAATTCATTTAAAACTTAAATTTCCTCTCGTTTTTCATGGTGGAAATTGGTAAATCGTCATTTACCTACCTTCAAATGTTCTGCAATTTGGATTACAGCATCCCTCTTCCAAATTGTAGAACATTGTGTTGGATCCTAGCCTTAATATCTCATTTGGGTGTTTTATTAAGGACTCAATCAACTGACTCGAATTTTCTCCCGTTTTGTAGATGTCCGATTCTAACTATGGTCTTCCCAAATCCCTTGGAACAAGCTTTCCACATGAAGATGATATTCCATGATTCGATCGAGGAACAAGAGATGATGCTTCACTTCCTCCACCTCCTACTATTGTTCTCCCTAACCCACAAGTTCAAAGGCTTGAAAAGTTCAAGCTCACTCAATCCCTTTTGGCAAGTAAACATGAAGAAGGAAAGTCAGTGTGTGCACACATCTTAGACATTAAGTCGCACATTGACAAGTTAAGAATGTTGGGAGTCGTTGTCTATGAGAAGCTGGCTATTAACTGGGTTCTTCAATCGCTTCTTGACTCATATAGTGAGTTTGTAAGAGAGTACTATATGATGGACCACGACGTGGCCCTCATCGATCTCACCTATTTTCTTGTTGCTGCTGAATCAGAAATGATTTGGCACACTGGAGAAGCAAAGTTGATTGGTAGATCTGCCTTCCAAACCTCCATGGACATAGGCAGTGGCAACGAAAGGCATTCCATGGTCAAAAAGTTTGACCATAAGAGAAAGGCAAAGTCTGAGGTAGTTCTATACGCTATTCCAAAAGAGTCAATTTGCTTTTATTGCCAAGAGAAGAGGCAATGGTGACGAAGATTCCTTCTCTACCTTAGAGATCTAAGAGATGGGAGAGTCAAGACGTATGAATCTACTTCAGGTAAAATCCATTAACTAACTCAGTAAGTTCCTATTTTTTGATTCTTAATACATTATGTAATAAGATTACATTTTTTTGATGTTTTGGAGAATCGAAGAAAAGAGAGGAAGCTTAAAGGAAGAAGTAAGCTGAGTCTGATCGCGAAGAAATGAACTTCGATCGCATGATTCGATGATTGGATTTTTGGAGCTGCTACTTTTAGAGTTATGATAGATTTCTTAGGAATATGTAATAGCGTATTTTTTAATATGAATTGCATTGTAAAGACAAGTTTTTCCGCACCTTTTATAAATAAAATAAAATTTTGTTTTTGTCTTATTTATTTATTTCCTTGCAATGGCATGTATGAAAAATTGACGTTTATGTATTTCTAGTTTTAGCAATGTTGAAATGTATGTGATTCTTAGTTATGTTATTTGTGGAAATGTCGAGAATTCACCAAATAAGGAAAGATTCTTGTCGCGCGAGTTTCAATTGGACAGAAACTTGGAATCATACAAATTGTATTGTATGATGAATGAGAACCTTCATATTTGGAGAATTAAGACTAATTCCTTGACAAAGAGTCAAGTGAAGGACTAGGAGAACTGGTACACAATGTTGTGCGCTAGTCAAGTCCACCACAAAGAACAATAAGATTATTTGTCATGATTTACTAAAAATCTAGTAAATGTGGTTATGCTTACAAGATTAAGTGTAATTCTGAATCATTGAAAAGTTTCAATGTATGGCAGAACGAATAAAAAGAATCAATTAGGCAGAAAGATAAAAGTTTCTCCAATCTAAGAAGAAGGGAGAGTAATTTTGTATCGTGTTTTATGATCGTCTTGTTGATTATGAAACCATATCACAATTAATCCTCTAAGGACATCATAGTGCACTAGTACGGCTAAGAAGAGGAATCAGAAATTTTTGAGATGGTTAAATCAAAAGGATGAGTCATACTTCGTTTCAAAATCAAGTCTTAGAGTCATACTCCAAGATTGTGAATAGAGTGACACATCTTAAGAAGTTCTAACACACTCTTCAAATGTGAAGTAGAAAATTGTCTTTCTTACTCTTGCACATTTAAAATCGGTAAATTGTGATGTCTTGAATAAGACAAAGACCAACTAATACCAACTGTGTGTAGTGTTTGTCTTGATAAGAATCCACACTAACTATTGAATATTTGTTTATCAAGAAATGTTTCTTGATAGGAGAATCTTATATGTCAAGTGGTTGGTGGGAGTCTAAATGATCTTGAAAAGTTTCAAGAACTAATCAAGAGTAAACCTATTATTAAACACTAGCGCACGAATTGAGGTTTGTAACCTATCGTGTTGACATATCCTTGTTTATGTGCCATTCCAGTTTAGTAAACTATGCATATTAGTTCTACGAGTTCTCAATAGACTGCATAAAGGCAAGCACCTAGTTCAATGAAAGAACATTGACAAGTATAGGTGAACTGCTAAATAACTTGGAAGCAATGGTGGGACCCTTGATGGCAAGAAATCAAGTATGAACAAGTTCTATCCATATGAGTTTGGATTTGTCACGAACATTATCTTACGATGATGATTATGACAAATTCACATGGATAGGAACACATACACCATAAAATCTAAGTGTCATAAGGTTTCTCTCCTTCATGAAAATGATTGTGAGGAAACGCTTTCACTAAGAGAGATTTTAAAGAGATAGCTATTATGTAAATTGCATTCTCAAATTCGATTATGATTACGACATCCCTCTTCATAGTTTGAATTGTGAGATTTGGCGATTAGTCTGAACGTTTGGGACTTAGTAATATAAGTTTTGAATTAGTTTAGACACATATGTGAGCTATCTAAGGAAAGGTGGATAAATTTGAGAAGCTTAGATAAAGGCTTATCGAAGCATATCATATTAGAAAAGATGAACTTTGGAAGTCAATAAGTATTGTTTTCCAGAAGTTTAACTGATTTTTGAATACGTGTCAAAGCTAGTGGGAGTATAAATGTTATGCTAGAAAGGATATAATCATCATGATAGTGGGAGCATGATTATTATTTTAAGTGTTGCAGGTTGGCAATATTAATTATAGAAAGCAAAAGTTTCACTTTGCAAAGTTGCATCGGTTGAAAAGTTGTTTTGCTATAATTAAGGAAGAGAATGTTATACTTCGTTTCAAATCTAAACGCTTAGATTGAGGAATTTTAATTTAGTCAAAGGAGATATATGGATGTTACGTTGAAAATATTCAACATAAAGGAATTTGATGAGAATTTTTATCGAGTTTTGAGAAAGCAAAGTTTGATTTGAGTGATTGAAGATTTAGAACACGAAGAGTAAATATTAATCAGATCTCATATTGATAAAGACTGATTACAACATAAGCAGAAAAGAGATATCTGTTACGAAAAAGTCTCTCTCTACTTCTAACCTCAGTCCCTATTTATAGGGAACAAGAGTGTACAAAAAATATACTAAGTCTAGACATTTCACTTCGCATAAAGATGACTTAGTAAGATAACATAAAATGCGAAACTATACAAAACACCATATTCGACTTTTAAAATTTTACATCTACATTCTCCCCCTTTGTAAACAGTCGAAACTATTCATCCCATAAGCTTTTGAACAGCTGAGTGGATTGTCTTTCGCACTTCTCCATACCAGGAGATCACCTTCTTGAGATCTTTCTTGTCTCCTTCATTGTTCTTCTTGAAATTGTTCATACGAACAATAAAGTGCGTATATTGCGAAGAATTATATCTTTCCACCTCTGAGACTTTAAACAAGAACTTCTTAGGTTTCCCTTTTGTATCTCTTCCAGAAAACACCATGCTGAACAGTTTCAGACATATTTCTCCAACAACATATTTCGATAATGCTGATTGAGATAAAGTTTCTTCCCAAGGAACGTTTACTTCTCTTCCCAACACATTAGCCAGTTCTTCATCTGTAAGGGCCAAACAATCAAAGTAATTATCGATGTATGTCTTAACATGTGCGAAACCTATCTTGAACACCTCAGTCTCAGAGCCTTTGAGATTATTTTCTTCCATATGCTTCAAAATCATAGCCACTTGAATTAAATCATTGCAGTTCATCAGAGGAAAATCTGCTACAGTGAAGTCATACTGCTTGTTGTCTGCTCGGATAACAAAATAACGAAAATTTTGAAGCATGTCTTCTAACAATATCTCTTTCTTGATTGTCAGCACCATTTTGATCTTCATTAAAGACCAAACTTCATCTGGATTCTTCCCCAAAACAACATGAAATCTGATTTTCATGTGTATATAATCATCAGGATTATCAAACTTCTCAATAATCTTGTATTGTGCAGTGATGAATAGCATTTCATTTTATTGGAAAATCCAGCTGACAATTGTCTGAATTCGCAATATCATAACTTCTCTTTGGCTTCTTTTCGAATTCGTACATTTCCCTCCCCACAACTTTTGACTCTATAGTTTCGTAAGAGTAAAGCTTCGCAGGATCTCCTTTGTTCATCGTGGGAGGATCACTTGCCCTCTGCCTCATGATGCTTTGTACTTGCCTCATCCTTTCCAACTCAGCTTCAGCCTCAACTTTCTTCTCCTCCTTTGATTTTTCATATAAAATCCCTTTTCCTTTTCCCACCATATCTGTTTGAGGTTTTGAACTTGAACCTCCTTCTTTTTCTCCAATAACGATTCCTTTGGCAAACGTTTTTGTGGTTACTATGGTTGAGGGAATTGGCTTCGTAAGTATGGGAAGACTAGTTATAAGCTGAGTAGATATAACTTTTCCAACTGTCTTCGCATCCTCTTCTTTACTTAAACTTTTCTCTCCCCCTTGCACCCCTGTGAAATCAGGTGGGGCACCCTTTGGTAGTAAAAAAGTAAAACTGGCGAGTGGAGCAAGAGCTTTCTGAATTGCTTGTTCTAAAGTATTAATCTTTAGAGACAAGAACTCAGGAGTGAGAGTTTGTGTAGATGAAGATTGCGAAACCACCATTTTAAGCTCAGACACCAACTTGGTTAGCTGATCAAGCTTCTCCTTTGTTTCTTCGTTATGGGCTTCAAGAATAGGAACATCAACAAACTTTTGTACTTTTGAAGAAACCTCTGCAATATGCTTTTGAACTTCAGCATTTTGAGTATGAATATCCTGAAGCTCCTTCGCAAGTTCAGATTTTAACTCTTGAAGCTTATAGTTGACATCCTCCCGAACTTTCTTCACATCCTGTACAAAAAGAACATGACGTTCTTTTGCAACAGCTTTCAAATCCTTGAACACTGAAGAAAAATTGCTCCCTTGTGCTTGAATGCGAAGCTCATTATTCTTGTCAGATTGATCAACCTTCTCCATAATACGCTTCTCAGCACCTTTGATCATTATATCAATCTCCATTGCTGATATAGAAGACATCCTGTCGGAATCAGCTTGCGACTGAATAATAACATTCAACTTCTGATTTAGGATTTTAAATTGTTTTCCTGTCATAAGCATATGATCAAGAATATCCTCCTCCTCTGAATAAAAATGAATGTCTTCAATTATCCCTCCAAAGGCACCTCCTTCAGCTTCATTATCAGATAAAGTTTGCGAAAGTTGAGGATTTTCGGGTGATTGAGATGGAAAAAGTGTTGTAAATGGGTTTTGAAGAGCATGATCAAAAATTGATGAAGTGGTGGATAAAGTTGTAAATGGAATTGAAACAATTGGTAAAGAAATAGGTAAGGAGATTGGGATTGTGGTTGCAACACTCAGGATAGGTTCCCGCGTATCAGATACGTTGACAACCGTATTAGAAATAGGTACCTCCTCAGAAACTGATTTGGTAGTGACTATTTCGAGTGGTTTGGTGAGTGGTAAGGTGGTAGAGATTTGCGAAGTTTGAATGATAGGTAATGAAACATTTACCGTAGATGTTATTGGTGGAGTTTCTGGTACTATTTCTTCATCAGATGATTCATTGCGAATCACCATCTTTCTTCTTTTGATGAGAGTACGTTGCATGTTTTTGGAAACATCTTCAGCTCTTTGTCTTTTCTTTCCTAGAGAAACCGGAGCTGGAATACTGCGAATAATAACGCCTTTACTACTTACCTCAGCCTTGCGAATTTTCTTCAATACCCCAGACTTAGAAGGTATTATTTCTTTCTTTGATTTCGATGAAGTTTCTTCAATCTGAATATCTTCATCTTGAACTTGTTGTGAAGATGAACCCTTCGCATCCTTCTTTATGAGCTTCTTCTTCTTTGCCGGAGCAGCAACATCCAATAATACTCCAGTCTGCTCTGATTGATCAAATGTTCGCAAATATCTCACCAAGACTTTGTGAGTTTGAGATACCTTGCGAAGCATCGCATCTGGAATGCGAGCCACATGAGTAAAGATTGCTTCATCATCTTCTACTGCCTTTGGAAACTGATACAAAGATAATTCAGCAACTTCAACATCCTCCATTACTGGAATTGCTTTTTTTTTTCATAGACCTTCTCCAGAATCAAGCTCCAATATCTTGCACACGAAATCCCCTTTTCCAAATTTGTGTTTTCAAGACTCTTAACAAATTCCTTCCATAATTGGGTTGCATAATCAACGTTTATATCATAGTATATGCCCATAACCATGGCATATACTTCCATTCGTCCTCTATCTAGTCCAACTGATCTTCCTGTAAGACATCTGAGAAAAATTCCAAATAAGAAATTCCATATGCACGACAACCCAGACTTTCGAAAGTCACTGATCTTCTCAAGCTCTGGTTGATGACCCATCTCGTTGAACATGTGAATGATTTGAGAGTTAACAGGTTTGACAAATGGAGGGTTGTTTGGAATCTGCAAGAATTCAACAAACATCTTCTTGGACAGTTTGACCCGTTTGTTGTTGATTAAGTTGAATGTTATCACATCCGCTGTATGATTGTATGATGCCGTTGAAGCTGCCAAGGATAACCATGTCATCGGAACAGAGAAGGAACTAAACATGGCAGTTGACAGAGGTGATCGTTTCAGGGCAACGATAAGCATCTTCAAGCCTTCAGGATAAGAAGATACATTTGGATCAACTTGATAGTTTGTGCTTTGGATTTTCATCAGGGATTGAGAAAGAACTTCATCAGTGTTAGATTAAGTGGCTACCATTTTTAGGGTTTGAAAAAGATGAAGTTTGATCAAGGTTGAAACTTTGGAGGTTTGTGAGAGTTCTGTTTGCGTAACCGTATATAGTGTTCTTGATCCCCCTTTTATAGGTTACTCAAATTGATTTGAAATTAAAGCGGGATGCATTTAATGTTATCCGATGTGGCACCTTGAAAATCGGATCATGACTGCAAAAGATAACCATGCTTCAAAAAGTAACTGTCACATCTCCTTGAAAACCGGATAGAATACCAACCATCTTGAGTACACAGCCTGTCAAGTTTCCCGTTATAGAATATGAACCGTTAAAACCCTTCGCATGGAGTAAAGGCTCTTTCACTTTTGGGATATAAAGTGAAGTCATATGCCAGATTTGCGAAATCATCAGTCTGAGTTGGTTTTACTCAGAACCTCAAGGATTTCGTGTGTGCATTGTGTCAACAGAATAAGATGAGAAACAAAAAATTTGGAATTTTGTGATGTCAAAAATTTAATTTGACATGAATGCAGTTAAACCCCAGGCAAATGTTGCTTTGTTAATCATCAAGAGAGATAATCAACAGCTTGTGTAGTTTCCCGTGAATTACAATCGAATAGTTGTAGAGAAGTATCGAAGGGCTTCTTTTAAAAGACATTTTGGATTGGTTTTAAATTTCATTACATATCAGCCTTAACATAAGGTGAGAAATTGTAAATGAAATTACTTGTTTGACCAGTGTAGTTAGTGACAAGTTGGCTTGTGAAAATATTTATCATGACTAAGATTTGCGAGTGAAACTTATACATAAATCATATTCAAAAGAAAATTTGTTCTGGATCTTGTTGGGTAACAAATATTGTTGGTTGTGAATATTTGATCAAGGCCACACATGCAAATTGAATATGATTTGAAGTTTCGGAATTTTTGATACTGAAACAAAGGTTTCGTATGGAGTAACAATGATCAACCAAAAACATGAAAGAATTTTACATTAGGTTTCCGATTATTGATTATTTCATATGGAGTAACATTGAATCTTCGATGAATGAATGATCAATTCTGAGTAAAACATGCAGTGGACACTGCTTCTGCCCAAAGATATTGAGGTAGATTCGCATATGTTAACATGGTCCTGGCTGCTTCGCATAGAGATCGATTTCTTCTTTCAACAACACCATTTTGTTGTGGAGTATATGGTGATGAGAAATTATGCGAAATGCCTTTACTTGTGAGAAAAATATCAAGAGTTTGATTTTTAAACTCAAAACCATTATCAGTTTTAATTTTTCGTACATTCTTCTTCAGACTAAGTTCAATCTTTTTGATAAAATCAATTATCGTCTGAGCAACTTCAGATTTCAACCTGAGAAAAAACACCCATGTGAATCGAGAGAAATCATCTACAACAACTAAAATATACCGTTTTTTATTGATTGTTGCAATAGTCGACGGTCCACATAAGTCAATGTGAAGAAGTTCCAATGGTTCTACGATTTTTGAATCTATCACAATCGGATGGCCTTTTCGATGTTGTTTTCCTTGTTCGCAAGCTGCACACAAAGAATCAGTGTCAAATTTTAGTACTGGTAACCCTCGAACTAAATCTTCAGTGACAAGTTTATTAATATTTTGAAAGTTAAAGTGTGACAATCTTCTATGCCAAAGCCAGCTGAGATCATTAGATGCTTTTGATAGTAAACACACAACAGGTTTTCCCACAATTGGTTTGATGTCCAGTGTAAACATATTACCATATCTTTTGGATTTGAGAAGTATTTCATTTGACTTCGCATTTGAAATGATACTTCCTTACTCATTAAATACAACTTGATTTCCAGTACCAACAACAAGTTGTGACACGCTTATCAAATTGTGTTGAAGTCCTTCAACATAAGCAACTCTATTCACAGTGAATTTTCCATTTGTGACTTTCCCATAGCCTTTCACTTGACACATGTGATTATTCCCAAATTTGACTACTCCTGCATTTTCCAAGCTTCTATAATCTCGCATGTTTTCCTTTCTTCCAGTCATATGACGAGAGCAACCACTATCAATATACCATTTCGAATCACATTGCTCGTCACACATCGCCTGCATTCATTGAAAGAATTTAGGAACCCAAGACTTGTTGGGTCCATCATTAGTAGAATGAAACAAATTCTTTGAATTTAAAAACCATGTTTTCACTTTGTTTGTGACAGAATCCATTATATCAACATCAACAGATCTAGATATTGATATATAGTCATTCAATAGTTTTGGATTTCCATTGATTGTCATCTTATCCTTCACAACATTCGCATTTTTGATAACTGGTTTCCATTTTTGAACCGGAACTTGCAAATTATAACTGGTTTCCATTTGCGAACTTATCAAATGCATTCTTGATTTGTTGCTCTGAAAACATCCCACTTTGATATTTTCTTCCATTCCCTTCAAACCAACGATTGATCGTACTTACATCAGATTTTCCTTTTGTATATGAAACTTTGGTCGGTTTTGAGACTGAAGGATTTGGAAAATTTGGTTGTTTTGGTGAAAATTTCACTTTTGCTTGAGTTGAATTTTTCAAACTTGATGAAGTATTCGTGAATTTGCCAACATTTTGAAACTTTTGATTATTTGCAAATTTTTGCGAATTCTCAAATTTTCGATTGTTGTCATATTTGCGAACATATGGAATTTTGTCAACAGAATTTATTGGTTTATGAAAACTTGAATATGTTTGTTTATTTTTGCTTTGAAATTTTGATGATGTTGTTTTTGAAATTTGTTCTTTTTCAGCTCTTGGTTTGTCATTAGACACAACTTGCCAGAAAATTGCTTTTCTTGCTTTTCTTTTTGAAACATTATTTTCTGTTGAATAATTTCCAACCATCAATTTGAATTCATGAGAATTTAATTTTACTTCAGACTTTGATTTTTCAACTTTTTCAAAAATTTTGTTTGGTTTTTCACCTTTAACCATCCATTTTTGTAATGATTTTTGTTTTTGAAACACATAAGAATTTTGAGTTAAATTGTTTGCTTCTGTGTTTTGATTTGCGAAAAAACCTTCTGTGGTTGACTTTAGATTATCTTTTTCAATCATTTTGTTGAATTCAGGATGAACTTTCTCAGCATTTCCAGTAGTGACAAAATCTTGATTTGGAAAAATGGTTTTATCAGTACATACAAAATTTGGATCAACCACAACTCGTTGAGGTGTTTCATTTGACTCTTTCTTTTCTTCTCTGTTTTCTTCATTATCATCAGATTTCCAGCTTTCAACTTCCACATTATCAAACTTACAATGTTGTGAAGTTGAAGGTTTATCAATTTCATCCTCTACTATCGAATCAACTATTATTTCTTTACCTTTGATCTTAGATGTGATATTAACTATTGACAATTGAGAACAATCTACCTCTTCTTCCTCTTCTATCTCACTGATTTCACTCATATTATCTGAATTTTCATCAATATCAGCATAATTGAATTGAGAGGCAAGAGTTGAATTTTCTGTTTTCTTTAAGATTTTCACTTGTTCACTCTTTGTCAAACTTTCATTGACAATGTTAACTAACTCATCAACATTCAGAAATTCATCAATTTTGACAATACCATATGTATATCTATCATCAGGTATTTTGTCAAATTGAGCAATTGTACTTTCACAATCATAAGAAACAACATCAACTTTTTCACGTTCATATTCAAGAAAAGGTAACAGTTTTCTATGTTGTTCTTTGCTAATGTCAGAAGAATGATGTAAAGCAGTTAATTTTGCATACAATCGTTTGGCAGAATTACAATATATATTCCTTTGTGCTAGCAACAACCTAACATCATTTGTAAGATTATTCCTATCACAATCTATATTTTTGATCTGCATTTCAAGTTTTTCTACTCTGCTCCTCTTTATTTCTAATTCTCTCCGTGTCTCATAGTTGCAAATTTAATTTTTGAGCTTCAGTACTAGCAGACACAATAACAGAATCAAAATAAGCCACAATATCATCAAATGAAACAATTTCAGCATCATAAGCAGATAAAGGAATATTAAAAGATTCAAGTATTGCACGTACCTTGGTTGTCATGGGTGATTTGTCCGTGGATTTGGATACGAAGCACCTTCCTGAAATTTCCTCTTCGCAATCTTCAAAACTTGCGAACATTGCTCCATGTGTGGGATGCCTCATTTCTTCATCATCAGATCCTGATGACCAGATCTGATACGTTCCACTTTCTTCATCAGCAGATTCACCCTTCGCAACCAAAGACACTCATTTGGTCTTAGCACGTATCTCTTCAATCTTTTCAGAGTAGTATGCTTCATCTTTAACTTTTTCCTTCTTCTCTTCTTTCTTTCGCAACAGGCAATCAGCTGAAAAATGATTCGCACCGTTGCAGTAGTGACAATAAATTCCTGGATCACCTTTCAGGTTTTTCACTTCTTTCGCATCTTTTTGTTTCTCTTCAGCTTTCTCCATTATCTTCCTGTCCTCTCCTCCAATTTTTGTGACTCCACTTTTCGCATCATTAGCCTTTCCTTTTGGATTAAAAGGCTTTTTGAAAAACTTCTTAACTCTGTTGTTTGAGTAGAATGCCACAACTTCATCATTAGAGTTCATCAAAAATCCTTCATTATCTGAGCCATCTTTTTCATTAACATGAACTTATGATACCTTTGAAACAAGAGCCAAAGGACCTCCAATATTCTGTTTTGATTCTTCATACATTTCTGAAACTTCACATTCATGTGTTTTCAATTGATTGTAGAGATCATTCAATTTAGTTGTATCAAAACTCTGTTGATTCTTAATCATCATGCTCACACTTCGCCATTCTTTGCGAAAACCCATAATGAAAGTTAAATTGAAATCCATGAGAGACCTAGTGATTCCATACCTATTGCAGCGAAACATAAGCTCACTCAGACGATCATAGTAATTTTCAAGAGTTTCTGCATCCTTTTGTCTGAATTCCTTCAGTTCAACTAGACATTGCTTCACAGAGTTGATCTTCATCTTTTCGCTACCTTGATACTTCTCTTTTAGAGTGTTCCAGATCTCCTTGGTTGTTTTACAACTACGGATGTAATTGTAAACCACAGGAGGTAGAGCACCTCTTAGTTCCCTCATGCACCTCTTTTCATTAGTCTTCAACTGTTTTTCTTGATCAGCAACTTCAGTAGATGTAGTAGATGAACCAATTGGTTGAACATTAACAGGAGCTTGCACTGTTCCATCGATACAATTCCAAAGTTCTTCATCAATTCCATTTAATTAATCTTCCATTCTATCAGCCCACTGATCATAGTATTCTGGAATTAACATCGGAATTTTGGTTGAGGAACCAAGCAAGTGAGAGAAGGAAGTCATTGTATTCATGTTGAAGTTCGCCATTGATGAACACATAAATTTTCAGAAAGCTTGAAAAACATGATGAAATAGAGAATTTGATCAAATGAATTGATCACAAATCACTAATCGATTAATCGACTTAACAATTCAAAGACAAAATCAATTCAAATCTGAAGATCAAATGTGATTTTCAAAACCAAAATGCACGGAAAATTTTGAGTAAAGCTGCAACTCAAAAAGCAAATGATTCTAACACGAAAATCAGATCGAAGCAGTTTGAATCCTGCTCTGATACCAATTGATGAGAATTGTTATCGAGTTTTGAGAAAGCAAAGTTTGATTTGAGTGATTGAAGATTTAGAACACAAAGAGTAAATATTAATAAGATCTCATATTGATAAAGACTGATTACAACATAAGCAGAAAAGAGATATCTGTTACGAAAAAGTCTCTCTCTACTTCTAACCTCAGTCCCTATTTATAGGGAACATGAGTGTACACAAAATATACTAAGTCTAGACATTTCACTTCGTATAAAGATGACTTAGTAAAATAACATAAAATGTGAAACTATACAAAACACTATATTCGACTTTTACAATTTTACGTCTACAGAATTCTATATATGGCAATATTATAGCAAGAAACTGGTAAAGTATCGCGTTTTTCATTATGAATCGTGCCCCATACGCTTCGGGTATAGGATCGATTGCATTTGCTGTAATATTTGACCGTTCTAAAATTTTCCAAATGCCTAGGGCATTAAG
The DNA here is from genome assembly GCF_002870075.4 of Lactuca sativa. NCBI lineage: Eukaryota > Viridiplantae > Streptophyta > Magnoliopsida > Asterales > Asteraceae > Lactuca > Lactuca sativa. The sequence continues at coordinate 228,444,495 of NC_056630.2, forward strand.
AGGGAAAAAGGACTAGAACTGAATTTAAGTAAAATAATTAAACAATTATCAAGGACAATCTAAGGTTCGCCAATGATTGGTCGCTTGTGAGCAGTTGGAAGTATATTAATGGATGCACCATATTGACATTATTATGAATAGATAAGATTCTGTTTAGAATGAGTTTTAATATGGCCAATATGGAAATATTTCCATATTAGGAGTTGAACGTTAAGAATTTATGTCTAGATTAGAAACTTTTATGCAAGAAGGATGTTCAAAGGAATGTACTTTGAATGTGAGACTTCACATCTATGGGATTGTCGTTTAACATTCTCCAATAGAGCACTTTTTAATTTCATTGGCCGAGTCTTGGTGACTTTTGTGCTGTGACATTACGAAAGGACTGTTGCATAAAATGTTAGAATCTAACATATTCTTGTAGTCACGAGAACTTTTGTATTCTTAGACTAATTATTAGGATTAGGAATTGTGAAATGAGCATCATTGAAAATGTGTTCATTTGATCTATTTCATGAAGTAAGGACCATAGGTAAACATAGTGTGCATGCTTGATGCATGGGACAACTATTGTTATAATTCAAGTAAGAAGTTGATTACCCGAAGCAACAAATAATGAGTAATAAATATGGTGATTAAATAAAAAATGTTTTATTTATACTCAAAGGTTTGGGGCCATATAGGATTAGTATTATTCTTGTGTTTCACTTTGCAAGTTTTGACTTCTCGAATAATAAGATTATTCAAATCCTCCACGGTCGCTCATACTTTGGAAGTAGGTATGAATGAAGACTGTCATGAATCCGTCTGTAGATTGTCTAAAGTGTTTAGACATAGCACAAGTTTGCTGCAGAGTTCATGAGTGCTGCTATAAGATTAGAGTATTGGATTAACCCCATGCTCACTTGGATCGCTTCATGGATTTTATCACGAGTGATTGGTGAGTCGATAGTATCTTATATTCTTGAAACCGAGATGTGTGAGTTATATTCTGCAAGTCGGTTGCACATTGATAATATGTAAACGCACCAGTAACTTGGTGTTATAAAACATATTGCTGTGTGTGATTTGATGAGTAGATACATGAGAGCATTGGAGTCGAAGTTTATCCATTCCCTTTACCCAAAGTCGATAAAAGTGATATCTGTGGGCCCCTTGATGATTTAGTGATGACACCTAAGCGCTTGGCCAAGCCGGGACTAAGTTGATGTGTTCAATTAAAGTCTATTGTCAGTCGTCATAAATCGGAAATTAGGAAACAACACATAGACAGAGAGAATGATTAAAATCCTTGTCTCAGTCTATACAATATCTAGAATGGAGGAATATAAGATCCCTTATCTATAGGACACGTCACTGATAAGATCAGAGTTCGACAACGGCTTTTGCTAGCTAAAATTTGCTAGTCAATTTTGAAGTTATACTTACAACTATAGTTATTAGACTTATCCAAGTGGGAGACTGTTGGATTAGGTGTCTAGGCCCATAACTATAATTGGTATGTACTTGAATTGATAGTAGCAATGTCCTTTTGGGTTGCCTTCAAACCTGGCAATTGAATAGGATTATTGTTGAAGAGAGAAGAATGATTTATTAATTTATTACTTGGTTAATAAATTAATTTATTAATGTATTATGGATATAATATATTAATTAGAAATCATATTGTTTAATTAATATTTAATCATAAATTAATTTGGAATTAATTTTGGGATTAAAAGAATTAATTGAAACTGCAGGGACGAAAGGTGACAATGTTAAAAAGTTGAGCATTGAGCATTCTAGAACCTCCCTTAGAGGGATGGAATGAAATCTAGAGTGTCCTAGGGTTTCCTTGGGCTCTAAGGGTGCTTTGGAAGCCTTAGGGAGGAAGTTAAGGGATTAGGGTTATCTAAGATACACCTGCCTTATCCTAAACCTTCCTTATCACATATAAAAACCCTTATAGGGTTGGGTTTCGTCTAAGGGAACTCCAAGAGAGGCTAGGGCCGAATTTTCCACTTCCCTTCTCTCTCCATAGTATTCCTTGGTTGCTAGATTTGTTTGTGAGCTATTAGAGCCACGACACTTGTGGTGCTTGCTACCAAAGTTCAAGATCTTCAAGGATTTGATTGTTATTACAATATAACAATAAAGGTATGTATCCTAACCCTAATTATATGTTAATTTCGAAAATTACATGTGTCTCCTAGGGTTTCTAGTTTTTGGGTTCAATGCTTGTGTGTCTCATAGTGAAAACATAAATCCTCAAATTAAGGTTGCATGCACACATAGGATTGTTTGTTTTGTATAAAACCCATCAAAAACATGTCATGATAAAACAACATCAGAGTGTAAATCCTAATAATCTCATGTGCGGAAATCCTGCTGTGATGCGCTGCAGTCATGCCGACTCCTTTAGCTTCAAAGAGGAAGTACCGGAAACCAAAATTGAAAACCATAAGCACAAAGCTTAGTGAGCTCCCTCATCATACCACATACCATATAATAAACATACTGCCAAACATATCTGGGTGCTCGGCCTACCCTGATGAGCATATTTGGGTGCTCAACCTACCATTGTCAGGCATACCGGGGTGCTCGACCTACCCCTATGAAGCATATCTGGGTTCTCGACCTACCCTGCCAAGCATATATGGGTGCCCGAACTACCCTCTAGTTTATTTCAACCGGTTACGGGGCTATTTCACCCCTATCACTACCATGTAATAACATAACATAACATACTCTCAGGCATATCTGGGTGCCCGACCTACTATCTGGTTTATCTCAACCGACTACGGGGTCTAACCTACCCCTCCTACCACTATCACATAATATCATACTATAAAAGCACATAAAGCATAACATATAGTGGCATAACAGATAATTATCACAAAGACAATCATCTCAACTATAATCAACTACTAGTGGGCCAACATTAGTGCCTTCGACCCATTTCTAATGGAAGGTAACTCACCTCGATAACTGAGAATAGCTGCAAAGACTCCTGATTTGAAATCAACTCCCCTCAGAATCCTACACATAAACATTTCCTTTAATTATCCTTCCATGCTCATGACACCTTAAGGGTCAACTTTGGTCAAGGTCAAAGTCAAAGTCAACATCCTGGTCAAAGTCAACATTCTGGTTGACTCAACTCGCCGAGTTGGGGCTGATGGGTTTTGGTCATAAGACATCCTATGTGCTCATACAAACCCTAATGCTTGGATCTAGGTTTCTCTATTGTACATGCTTTGAATCCAAGACTATAAACCCTAATTCTAGCATATGGGAATCAATATTAACATATAATTGGGTTTATGATATTACCTTGATTGTTATGTAGCAATAACAATCCCAATTCCTCCTTGAATTGACTTTGGAAGGCTTAGAGTCACAAGTGTCACTCCTCTAATGGTTCACAAACACCATAAGCAAGAGGATGAAGAGGAGAGATGATGGAGGCTGCCCAAAACGTGTTCTAACCCTAGAAAAGAAGTTCCCCCACGTTTTTGAGCCTTAAGGGTTCTATATATAGTGAGACTATTAGGGTTATTTAACAAGGAAACCCTAATTTGGTTGCTTAAGCCCTAAGCAACCCATAGACTCCTTTAATCAAGCCCTTGGACGATTTCCTTATGGGCTTCCCCATAGAATTCGTCCACCCCTTGATTCAAGGCAATCCATGGCCCAAATTGCAATTATCTTATAATTACAATTCCAGTCCCTTAAGTTTAATTAATCTCTTTTAGTCACAAAATTAGTTACCAATTAATTATTGACTAATAATAGTTAAACAATATGATTTCTCCTTTAATATATTATTCTCATAATATATTAATAAATCATATTTAATCATTGCTCTCCATAATTCATCCTATCAAGTTGCTTTGGTGAAGGCAACCCAAAAGGACCATGCACCATCGGGTCAAGTACATACCAAAATAGTTATGGACTTAGACACTAATCCAACAGTCTCCCACTTGGATAAGTCTAATAACTATTATGTGTATGACTTCAGATCCTGATCTGCAATCGTAGCTTTCCAAAACCGCTGTCAACTCTGATCATATCAGATACGCGTGTCCTTTAGATAAGGGATCATATATTCCTCCATTCTAGATATCATATGAGATATGATTTCAAATCATTCTCTTTGTACTATATCTCGATTCCTGATTTATGACGACTGACTAATTGAACAAATCAAATTAGCCCTAGCCCGGCCGAGCATTTACGTTTGTCATCACAAAATCATCGAGGGGCCCAAAGATATCGCTTTTATCCTACCTTGGATAAAAGGAACGAATAAACTTTGATACAATGCTCGATTGTACTCACTCACCGAATCAAACACAATAATATGTTTTATAACACCAAGTTACTAGTGCGTTTACATATTATCAATGTGCAACCGATTTGCAAGATACAACTCACACATCTCGGTTTCAAGAATATAAGATGTTATCGTCTCATAAATCACTCGTGACACAATCCATGGAGTGATCCAGGTGAGCGTGGGTTTAATCTAATGCTCAAATTCATATTCATAAGCACTCATGAACGTTGCAGCAAACATTTGCTTATGTCTAATACTCTTTTAGACAATCCACACACCAATTCACGACAGTCTTCATTCATATCTACTTCCAACATATGAAAGACTGTGGCCCGTTCGAATAATTCGATTATTCTTAATAAATTCAATTATTCTGGAAGTCAAAACATGCAAATTGAAACACAAGAATAATACTAATCCCATATGGCCTCAAACCTTTGAGTATAAATAAAAATAAAACTCCTTTTATTTATCACCATATCGATTACTCATTATTTGTCGTTTCGGGTAATCAACTTCTTACTTGAATTACTACACTTGTCCCATGCTCTTAGCATGCACACAATGTTTACCTATCGTTCTTACTTTGTGAAATAGATCAAATTGAACACACTTCCAATCATTCTCATTTCACAACTCCAAATCCTTTTTCATAAGTGTAAGAATATCAAATTCTTGCCACTTATAGAATATGTTAGATTCTAACATTTTTATGCAATGATCCTTTCGTAATGTCACTGCACCAAAGTCACAAAGACTATTGCCAATGATATTACAGAGTTCTCTATTGGAGATTGTTACAAGACAATTCCTTAGATATGATGTCTCTCATTCAAAGTACATTCCTTTGAACATCCTTTTGCATAATGGTTTCTAATCTAGACATAGATTTTCAATATTCAATTCCCAATATGGACACGCTTCCATATTTTCCATATGACAACTCATTCTTAATAGAATCTTTTCTATTCATAATAATGTCGATATGGTCCATCCAATACCATGCTTCCAACTACTCACAAGCGACCAATCCTCGTCAAACTTTGGATTGTCCTTTGAAGGTTGTTTAATTGTTTTAGTCAAAACCAATTCTAGTCCCTTTTCCCTCTAAATGCGCTCGACATTTGGAAAATTTTAGAATGGTCAAACATTAAAGCATTTACAATCGATCCTATACCCGAAGCGTATGGGACACGACGCATAATGTTTTATTTGCTATGTTCTCAAAATTCGAATTGTGAAGAGGAATGCCGTAATCATAATCGAAATTTTAAGAACACACTATGTACCCATGACTAAATTTATTAACATTTCTCAAGCTAATCCTTTAGATTTGAAATGAGGCATAATATTCTCTCCCTTAATTATAGCAAAACAACTTTACAACCCTTACGACTTTGCAAGGTATAACTCTTGTTTTCTATAATTAATATTGCCAACTTGCAATACGTGCCTTAATAATCATACAATCATAACATTTATGCTCCCACTATCATGATGATTATTATAAAACATAACACTTATGCTCCCACTAGCTTCGACATGTATTCATAAACATCTTAACTTTCAGAAAAACAATGCTTATTGAATTTCTTAAATTCATGTTTCTAATACTTAGTGCTTTGATAATCTTTTATCAAGGCTTATTGAACTTATACAACTTTGACTTCGATAGTTCATATGTGTGTCTAAACACTTAAGACTAATTGCCAAATCTCATAATTCAAATTATGGAAAGGGATACCGTAACCATAATCGAATTCGAGAATGCAATTTTACAATCACTATCTTCTTAAAATCTTTCTTAATGAAAGCATTTCCTCACAATCATTTTCATGAAGGAGGAAATCTTATGACACTTAGATTTAAACGGTGTATGTGTTCCTATCCATGTGAATTTGTTAAACTAAAGTTTACGACAAATTCAAACTCATATGGACCGAACTTTCTTAATCTTGATTTCTTGCCTTATGGTAGTACAGCTGCCCACCATGTCTTCCAAGTAGTTAAGCAGCTCACCCTTTCCTATCAATGTACCTTTCATTGATTAAGGTGCTTTGCCTTTTATGTGTTCAAAATGAGATCTCATAGAACTCTCATGCATAATTAACTCGATTGGATTGGCACAGAACCAAAATAATGTCATCACGATAGGTTGTAAACCTCAACTCGTGTGCTAGTGATGATCGATAAGGTTTATTTGATTTGTTCTGGAAACCTTTCAAGACCATTAAGACTCCCACTTACTCCTTGACATATAGTATTCTCTTGTCAAAACATTTCTTGACAAACAAATATTCAAGAGTTAGTGTACTTTTTATCAAAACTCTTCATAAATTGGTTCTAGTTGGTCTCTGTCTTATCCAAGACATCACAACTTTCCACATTTGATGAATGTTATAAACCTTTAATACTTGTCACTCGTTGTCACAATCTTAACTTTAAGACTTGTCATTGGAACGAAGTATGATAGACTTCTTGATTTAACCATTTCTTCAATCCTTGATTCCTCTTCTTAAACATACAATTGTGCTAAGATTTACTTAGAGGATCAATTGAGATATGGTTCTTAATCATTAAGACCTATCATAAAGCATAAAAGCTACTCTGCCTTCTTCTTAGAATGGAGAAACTTTTATCTTTCTGCCTACTTGATTCGTCTTATTCGTTCTACTATTGATTTAAACCTTTTTCAATCAATCTAGAATTACACTTAATCTTGTGAGTATAATCACATTTACTAAGCCTTTAGTAAATCATGACGAATATCTTTGTTACTCTTATGGTGGACTTGATCAACACATAACTTTGTGTACTTGATCTCCTAGTCCTTCACTTGACATTTTTTCAACGAATTAGTCTAATTTCCAAATATGAAATTTCTCATTCATCGTGCAACCAAGTTGCATGATTCCAAGTTTCTGTCCAATTGAAACTTGAGCGATGAGAAACTCTCGACTTTCCATAAATAACATAATAAGAACCAAATCCATTATTGCTAATAATAGAAACATTTTAACATCAATTTTTCATACATGCCATTGCAAGGATAAATAAATAAAATTTAAAATAAAAATTTATTTTATTGCGGAAAAATTTGTCATTACAATGCAATTCATTGAAAAACTTATGGTAATACATCTTTCTTAGCAATCTAACTCTAACTCTAAGTAGTAGCTTAAGAATCTAATCTTCGAGAAATACGATCGAAATCCATTCCTTCATGGTTATATTCTACTCACTTCTTCCTTTAAGCTCCCTTTCTTTTCTTCGATTCTACAAAACATCAATTGTAATCTTATCACATTATGTATTAAGAATCTAGAATGAAGCTTAAAAGAGTTAGTCAATGGATTTTACCTATATTAGAGCCATACGTTTCAACTCTCCCATCTCTTAGATCTCTTAGGTAAATGGGGCTGCTTCGTCTCCAATGCTCTTGGCAATAAAAGCAAATTGACTCTTTTGGAGCATGACATGGAACTACTTTAGAGATTGCCTTTCTCTTATGATCAAACTTTTCGATCATAGCATGTCTTTCGTTGCCATTTTCTATATCCATAGAGGTCTTGAAGGCAGATTCACCAATCAACTTTGCTTTTCCATTGCGCCAAACCATTGCTGATTCAGCAGCAATAAGCATATAGGTGAGATCTATAAGGGTCACGTCGCGGTTCATCATATAGTACTCTCTTACGAACTCACTATATGAGTTAGGAAGTGACTGAAGAACCCAATCAACAGCCATTTCCTCACAGACAACGGATCCCAACATTCTTAACCTATCAATGTTTGACTTCATCCCTAGGACGTGTGCACACACCGAGTTTCCTTCTTTATGTTTACTTGCCAAAAGGGCTTGAGTGATCTTGAACTTTTCAAGCCTTTGAACTTGTGGGTTAGGGAGAATAATTTGAGGAGGAGGAGGAAGTGAAGTATGATCTCTTGTTCCTCGATTAAATCGTGGAATATAATCTTCATGTGGAATGCTTGTTCCACGGGATTTGGGAAAACCATAGTTGTCGAACTTTGACATCTATAATACGGGAGAAAACGAATTCAAGGTAGTTGATTGAATGAGTCCTTAGCAAATCACCCAAATGAGATACTAAGGCTAGGACCCAACACAATATTCTACAACTTGGGAGAGGGATGCCGTAACCCAAATTGCAGAACGTTTGAAGGTAAGTGAATGACGATTCACTAATTTTCACCATGAAAAACGAAAAAGAATTTTAAGTTTTAAATCTATGAAAACTCCTAGATCCTTTGAGATCCATTGAACTTTCAATGGCATGTTTAAATCTCGATATGCCCCTCTTGTTTGTGACTGGGATGCCGAGGATCACAAAGCGGGTGTAAATAACCATGCAAACTTACATGGTGCCCTCACATGTTACAGTCACCTATTCGATGTGCCGGTAAACCACACACGCTCCACCGAACTATGACAAACATTGAGTCACCCTTTGCTACCTTTGCTTAGAACCATTTAGTGTGCCGGTAAACCACACACGCTCCACTAACGTCTTCGCAAGGGCACAAAGTGTAATTTCATGGAATTACATCAATTCACTTTTGCCTAAGTAACTAAGATTGGGAATTTTGAAAACATTTAGTTACTTTTATAATTCATTATACTTATAATTGAAGGTTTCGTCCTATCCTACCCGTTTGGCTAATGACCTTCCACTAGTCAAGAGTGCGGTGGGTAAGAGTGGATACCCATTCAATCGCCATTTTATAGGCAATTTCCTTAAACACCCCTTATAGACCAGCTTCGTGAATGAGGCCTACTAACGGTAAGACTGACTTTTACTCATACATATATATAATGTTAGACTTTTAATGCTATATATAGTATAGGGTGTATTTTACACTTTTAAAATACTAGGTGGTCAAATTTAACAATTATACTTTTAATTCAATTAAATTTTAAACCTAAACTTTTATGGATTTATTAAACCTCCTTTAATTATACACCTTAATTAATTAATAAAACCATAAGGGTGTGATTTGAACTTTTTCAAAACAATACTAGGGTTTTAGAATTTAACATTCCTAATTAAACTTTTAAGCGACTTTTAAATTCCTAAACTTGAGGGCAAGTTTTGAAACATTTCAACACATTAGGGTTTAGAATTTAAATATACATCAAAATTAAACTATTAATCAAAATTTAAATTCCAAAACTTGAGGGCAAGTTTTGAAACCTTTTTCAAAACATTAGGGTTTCAACTATTTAAATTTCAAAACAACAAAACTTTTGGGTTCAAATTTAAACTATAAAACCTAAAGGGGAAAATATGAAACATTTCATAACAACAAGGATCAAATAACAAATAATCTAAATTAACAATTAATCACGTAATTATCCATATTTGATTTATTTAATGATTTCTTGCAAAACAATTTATCAATTTAGTCAAAATAATTAATCAATTATCTTATAAGGAAAAAATTATCTTATTAATTGATAAATATCTTCAATTAGATAAAAATTATAGTCAAATATATCATATAATCAGATTAATATTGATCTAACATGATAAGGTAACTATCCATAAGCAAACACAACAAGAAATCACGAAATACCCTCCATCTGACGAGTTGACTCGTCGAGTCTGCATGGACTCGGCGAGTTCAGCCATGGACTCGGCGATTCCAGCCTCCAGAAACCCAAAAAACGAATTTTCCAGTTATACAATGCATCAATACAATTGAAACCAATCAAGTCTCTGATACCACTGATGGGTTTTGGTCATAAGACATCCTATGTGCTCATACAAACCCTAATGCTTGGATCTAGGTTTCTCTATTGTACATGCTTTGAATCCAAGACTATAAACCCTAATTTTAGCATATGGGAATCAATATTAACATATAATTAGGTTTATGATATTACCTTGATTGTTATGTAGCAATAACAATCCCAATTCCTCCTTGAATTGACTTTGGAAGGCTTAGAGTCACAAGTGTCACTCCTCTAATGGTTCACAAACACCATAAGCAAGATGATGAAGAGGAGAGATGATGGAGGCTGCCCAAAACGTGTTCTAACCCTAGAAAAGAAGTTACCCCACGTTTTTGAGCCTTAAGGGTTCTATATATAGTGAGGCTATTAGGGTTATCTAACAAGCAAACCCTAATTTGGTTGCTTAAGCCCTAAGCAACCCATAGACTCCTTTAATCAAGCCCTTGGACAATTTCCTTATGGGCTTCCCCATAGAATTCGTCCACCCCTTGATTCAAGGCAATCCATGGCCCAAATTGCAATTATCTTATAATTACAATTCCAGTCCCTTAAGTTTAATTAATCTCTTTTAGTCACAAAACTAATTACCAATTAATTATTGACTAATATTAATTTAACAATATGATTTCTCCTTTAATATATTATTCTCATAATATATTAATAAATCATATTTAATCCTTTCTCTCCATAATTCATCCTATCAAGTTGCTTTGGTGAAGGCAACCCAAAAGGACCATGCACCATCGGGTCAAGTACATACCAAAATAGTTATGGACTTAGACACTAATCCAACAGGGGCCTCCATGTAACATCCTGATTTCCCAGGTATATTATTGTATTTTATTATTTTGGAGTTTGTGGAGGAACTCGACGAGTTGGTGCCAAGACTCGCCGAGTAGGGTCGTAGATGTTCATCCGGGTTCACGTCCGGACTTGGCGAGTCCATTAGTGGACTCGGCGAGTCCACGCTGTTTAATGAAACCCTAATCCCCCGGGTTTGGAGCCTATTTAAGGGCACTTATAGCCTCCTATTGTGGCTACCAGTCCCTAGAGAGAACCCTAAGTGAGCCAAATCGTTGTGAGGGAGAATAAGTCACTTTTTGATCCTTGTACCTTTGGTTTAGCAAGAAGAAGGTGAAAAGAGCAAAGAGGAGGTGCGATTCAAGCAGTTCCAGAGTTCGGAGACTTCATTTTGAGGTAACAGTTCGAACCTCCTTCAGTTTTGGTGTTGATCATTAGAGTTAGGGTTTTCTAACCCCTTTGGAGAGTGATTATGTGGAGCAAATGGTCCCTCTTCGAGTTTGTGCCTTGGATCTGGACTCAAAGAGGTCTAGAGACCTTAAACCTTGGAGCTTTAGGGATCAGTTTGGGAATAGAGTTATGTGACAGAGTACTATAGAGTTATATGCCAGTGTATTTGCGTGTTATTTATGTGTTGTGATTTATTCTGATATGTGATATGCATGATTCAGGGTTACAGAGTTGGGCCTTTCGGGTACCTAGAGTTAGGGCCAGAGGGCCCGCAGAGAGTTGGGGCTGGAGGGCCCCACTAAGACACATTGACCAGAGGGTCGACAGAGTTATAGCTCGAGTGGCTATTATAAGTTAGAGTGGTATTTTGGGGAACTCACTAAGCTTATGCTTACAGTGTTACGTGTTATGTGTTTCAGGTACCACTGATGACCGCGGGAAGGCGCTGGCTTGATTCGTACACACACATGGGATTTTATGTATTTTGATCTTGGGAGATATTTTGTGAAACAAAGACATGATACTATGACATTTCATGAATGAATGAGTTTGTAAAAATGTGTTTGAAAATGCGAAAAATTGTTTTAATTTTTACGGTGTTACAAGTTGGTATCAGAGCCTTGGTTTGAGGGATTCGGGTGCACCTTCGGGCGTATCTGAACTCAAATTGAGGATTTGAGGAAATTTTGATCATAAAAAAAGTTTTCAAAAAGAAGAACTTACGAGACAAACAGAGCAGAGTCGTGTGTACGAACAGCAGCGCCCGAACAGTGATTTCCCAAAATACCATTACGATAAGTGTTATAAGATATGATGTGATATGTTATATGATGAGCTATGATATGCATGCTAGAGTAGACTAGGTATTCTTGTTAGGACTAGAGTGGCCTGATATGCGATGCCTGAGTCTAGGAGTCTTGCTGCTAGGAATACATTCAGAGTGTTTAGGTAGCAGCGAGGAGGTTATGAGAGATCTGCTAGCGAGTATCATATGATTAGAGAGAGTAGAGTACATGGGATTTGGGACTCTGGGAGGAGGACTTGGGGTGAATGCTGATGCGGTGTGGACGGTAGTATTGGGCCCGTACTACTGAAGACACCGGGTCAATGCACAGTCCAAGTAAGAATCCTTGGAGTACCAAGGGACAAGTAGGGTGGAGTATTCGAGTGTGAGCATACTCGAGCGAGTCCCTGATATTTATTCTTGTGTTGTATTTCAGAGAGAGGGAGATCATGGTTGGGACGCGCCACACACCAGGGACCAGCGGTACGAGTGATGAGGAGATACGTAGTGACCTCTCCCAGGTCACTGCTCTTTCTGAGGCTGTTGTTGCTGTAGCCACTGTAGCTATAGTTACGACTAGGCCGCAGGGTGGTGATGCGTTGCTGTTCTGAGAATTCAGCAACACAAAACCACCGGAGTTTGACGGGACCCAGAATCTGATTGCGGCGATGAGATGGATTTCAGACATAGAGGGGTGTTTCTTTACTTGCTCATCTCCAGAGCATTTGAGAGTTCGGTTTGCGCTTAACCAGCTTTGCTTGGGAGCGAAGGATTGGTGGAAGTTTGTGACGACACACTATAAGCCTGCTGAGCTTTCTGCAGTGACCTTGGAGAGGTTCACTGCTATGTTCCGAGATGAGTACGTTCCCCAGGTGGAGAGGGAGCGTTTGGCCCAGGAGTTTCTGACCCTCAAGCAGGGTACTGAGTCTGTTACGGTGATTACGAGGATGTTTCATGAGCGTGCGATGTTATGCCTAGAGCACGTGTCCTCCGAGCAGGCACGTATGAGCCAATATCTGAGCATTTTGAGGAGGGATATAAGAGAGTTCGTGGCAAACTCGACGTATCAGACATTTTCTGAGCTTCTGGAAAATGCCCGGAAGAGGGATATAGAGCTGGAGACCCAGGCTAGGGAGGAGGTTGAGTCTTTGGGGAGAGATCGGCGACCGGTACAGTCTGAGCCGGTAGCCAAGCGGGCTAAGCCCGCTGATTCGAGATCAGGGAACCAAAGGGGCTGCACTTGTGGCAAGTGCGGCAAGAGCCACGATGGGGTGTGCAGAGCAGGGTCTTGCTACAAATGTGGCAAGGAGGGCATATGGCCAAGGATTGCCCCAAGGGGTTTGCAGTATGTTTTCACTGCAACCAGAGCGAACATCGGAAGGTGGAGTGTCCGCAGCTACGGGGATCAGCACTGGGAGCATCTCAGGGATCTGCCCCTGCTGCCATCAGAGCTACTGAGAGCCGGGCAGTGAAGGCCGAGGCACCGAAGGCACGAGGGAGAGCCTTTCAGTTGACCGCGGAGGAGGTCCGCGTAGCGCCCGATGTCGTGATTGGTATGTATTCTTTCGTGTATTTATTTTGATGTTGAGATATTGTGCTTATATTATGTTATGCGTAGGTACTTTTCTATTGAATCGGGTGCGATTCGGTCTTTTGTATCTTTGGCTTTTAGTCAGCACATCAGTGTTAGTCGTGAGGCGTTAAGTCGACCTCTGAGGGTTTCCATAGCTGACGAGAGGGCGGTATATGCCACAGAGGTGATCCGAGGGTGTGAGCTCGAGATTTTCGGTGTCGGGTTCCCGGTTGATTTAGTTCCTATTGCGATGGGAGATGTATGTGTCATCGTGGGCATGGACTGGTTGAGCTGATTCAGAGCGGTTATCGACTGCGAGCGACAGCTGGTGACCATACGAGACCCTAGTGGGGGAGTTATTACGGTGTACGTCGAGGGTACACGTTCTGGGTCGGCATTTTGTTCGGCCGCTAGGGCAAGGCAGTGTCTACAGCAGGGCTGTAGGGGTTTTGTAGCGTACGTGATGTATACGTGGGTTGATTCAGAGAGACCGAGGTCAGTTGACGAGGTTCAGATATTGCGTGAGTTCCCAGACGTATTTCCAGAGGAGTTGTCGGGCGTGCCTCCCGTGAGGCAAGTGGAGTTCAGTATCGATTTGGTTCCGGGGGCCGCGCCTATCGCCAAGGTGCCCTATTGCCTAGCACCTCTAGAGATGCAGTTATCCTTGCATCTTCAGGAGTTGCTGGGAAAGGGGTTTATTCGGTCGAGCAGCTCGCCGTGGGGAGCGCCTATTCTTTTTGTCAAGAAGAAGGATGGTTCACACCGGATGTGCATTGATTACCGGGAGTTGAACAAGCTGACGGTCAAGAATTGTTACCCGTTGCCGAGGATCGACGATTTGTTCGATCAGTTGCAGGGAGCATCTTGATTCTCCAAGATCGATTTGAGGTCTGGGTATCATCAGGTAAGGGTGCGAGATGAGGAGATCCAGAAGACATCGTTCAGGACTCGTTATGGGCATTACGAGTTTGTGGTGATGCCCTTCGGACTCACCAATGCCCCGACAGTGTTCATGGATCTCATGAACAAAGTGTGCAAACCGATGTTGGATCGCTCGGTGATCGTATTCATCGACGACATTTTGGTGTATTTGAGATCTAAAGAGCCACATGAGGAGCATTTGAGGGAGATCCTCGGAGTTCTGAGATCGGAGAGGCTTTATGCCAAATTCTCGAAGTGGGATTTCTGGTTGCGAGAGGTCCAGTTCCTAGGGTACCTCGTTAACCAGAAAGGGATATTGGTCGACCTGGCCAAAGTTGATGCAGTGATGAGTTGGGAGGTGCCGAGGTCACCCACCGAGATCAGGAGTTTCTTAGGGCTGGCAGGCTATTATCAGAGATTTATCAGGGATTTCTCCAAGATCGTCGTGCCACTCACCATGTTGACCCGGAAGGGTGTCGCTTTTTTTATGGGGCCCAGAGCAATAGGCCTCCTTCGAGACACTTCTCTAGAGGCTATGCGAAGCCCCGTGTTAGCCCTCCCAGAGGGAATGGAGGACTTTATGGTGTATTGTGATGCGTCGATCTTGGGTTTGGGAGTGGTGCTGATGCAGAGAGGGTGTGTGATAGCATACGCATCGAGGCAACTGAAGCCTCATGAGACGAGGTATCCCACCCATGATCTCGAGTTGGGGGCAGTGGTGTTCGCCCTTAAGATCTGGCGTCACTACCTGTATGGGGTTCGGTGTACCATATACACGGACCACAAGAGCTTGAAGTATTTGATGGATCAGCCCAACCTGAATATGCACCAGAGGAGATGGTTGGATGTGGTAAAAGATTACCACTGCGATATCCTATACCACCCAGGTAAGGCTAATGTTGTAGCCGATGCACTGAGCCGAAGGGTGGAGAGTGCCCCGATGCGAGATGTTTGTTTGAGGTTGATCGTGATGGCTCCAGTGTTGGACACCATTCGTGGGGCCCAGGCTGAGGCCGTGAGATCAGAAAACCAGAAGAGAGAGCGAGTTGTTGGGTTGGTATCAGAGTTCATTACCGATAGCCGGGGGCTTATGACATTTCAGGGTCGTATCTGGGTACCGTTTGTGGGTGGGACGCGTACCATTCTGATGGAAGAGGCTCATCGGTCTAAGTTCTCGATCCATCCTGGGTCCACTAAGATGTATTTAGATCTGAAGAGGGAGTATTGGTGGCCCTGTATGAAGAGGGATGTCGCGTGGTTTGTTGAGAGGTGCTTAACCTGTCGTAGGGTTAAGGCCGAGCACCAGAGACCGCATGGTAAGTTGCAGCCGTTGGAGGTTCTCGAGTGGAAGTGGGAACAAATTACCATGGATTTTATCACCAAATTGCCAAGGATTGCTAGGGGAGTCGATGCAATTTGGGTGATTGTGGACAAGTTAACAAAGAGCGCCCACTTCCTTGCTATCAGTGAGAGCTCTTCCGCATAGAAGTTGGCAGAGATGTACGTCAGGGAAGTGGTATCACGGCATGGAGTGCCGATCTCGATTGTCTCAGACCGAGATGTGCGTTTCACTTCCAGATTCTGGAAGAAATTTCATGAGGAACTTTAGTACCGCATACCACCCCCAGACTGACGGACAGAGCGAGCGGACGATTCAGACGCTCGAGGATATGCTCTGGGCATGTGTGTTGGATTTCGGTGGGAGTTGGGACACATATTTTCCCTTGGAAGAGTTTTCCTACAACAACATCCATCATTTGAGCATTGGTATGCCACCCTTTGAGCTGTTGTATGGGAGAAGGTGTCGGACCCCCATTTGCTGGGGAGAGGTCGGGCAGCGTGTTATGAGTAGAACCGAGATCGTGCTTCAGACGACTGAGCAGATACAGCAGGTTTGGCAGAGGTTATTGACCGCTCAGAGTCGTCAGAAGAGTTATGCGGACAGGCGCCGGTCCGAGCTCGAGTTCCAGGTCGGCGACTTTGTACTCCTGAAGGTCTCTCCTTGGAAAGGGGTGATCCGATTCAGGAAGAGGGGTTAGTTGGGGCCCCGATATATCGGTCCTTTTCGGGTGACCGTTAGGGTAGGCAGGGTAGCCTACCGTTTGGAGCTACCTGCAGAGCTAGGTCAGATTCATGACACTTTCCATGTGTCCCAGTTGCGAAAGTTTATAGCCGATGAGTCGGCAGTAGTGCCATTAGAGGATATTTAGGTGGATGTGGGCCTGAACTACGTTGAGAAACCGGTGGCTATTCGGGATCGAAAGATCAAGGTTCTGAGGAACAAAGAGGTGCCTCTGGTGCAGGTCCAGTGGCAACACCGGAATGGGTCAGAGCTTACTTGGGAGCCGGAGCGCGAGATGCGTGAGCAGCATCCGGAGTTGTTTCAAGAGTGAGACTTCGAGGGCGAAGTCTGATTCTAGTGGGGGAGAATTGTAACATTCTAATTTCCCAGGTATATTATTGTATTTTATTATTTTGGAGTTTGTGGAGGAACTCGGCGAGTTGGAGCCAAGACTCGCCGAGTAGGGTCGCGGATGTTCATCCGGGTTCACGTCCGGACTCGGCGAGTCCATTAGTGGACTCGACGAGTCCACGCTGTTTAATGAAACCCTAATCCCCCGGGTTTGGAGCCTATTTAAGGGCACTTATAGCCTCCCATTCCAGCTACCAGTCCCTAGAGAGAACCCTAAGTGAGCTAAATCGTTGTGAGGGAGAAGAAGTCACTTTTTGATCCTTGTACCTTTGGTTTAGCAAGAAGAAGGTGAGCGATTCAAGCAGTTACAGAGTTCAGAGACTTCATTTTGAGGTAAGAGTTCGAACCTCCTTCAGTTTTGGTGTTGATCATTAGAGTTAGGGTTTTCTAACCCATTCGGAGAGTGATTATGTGGAGCAAATGGTCCCTCTTCGAGTTTGTGACTTGGATCTGGACTCAAAGAGGTCCAGAGACCTTAACCCTTGGAGCTTTAAGGATCAGTTTGGGGTTATTGGACTTAGGTTTCCATTTTTGGGACTAAATCTCCTTTTGATGCCTTGTTGTGGTTATACAAGAATCAAGTTTCGAATTTTATGTGACATTCATGCTTCGGGAGGCAAGATCTATGGTTTGGGGAAACAGATCTGACCTCAGGAGGTCAATAGAGTTTGTGCATGGCATGAACTCGCCGAGTTGTTATTGAGACTCGGCGAGTAGTGTTCGGGTTTCACGTAAATTGCTCAGTGAGTAGACTTGCCGAGTTGGGGGATGACTCAGTGAGTTAGGAGGGGGCTAGAGGACTGGAGTTCAAGGCGGTACTCGCCGAGTTGTTCTTGAGACTCAGTGAGTTGAGTCGGGGTGGCCTCGCGATTCATGCCTGGTAGGACTCGTCGAGCATAGGGAGGGACTCAACGTGTCAAGCGGGACAAAGAGTAAGAGGACATGTGTGAACTCGCCGAGTCACCAGGGTGCACTCAGCGAGTAAGGTCAAAGTGTGACCGTTGACTTTTGTTGACTTTTAGGGTTTGGTCATCAATGGAGTCCTTGTGACAAGAGGGGGGTAAAATAGTCTTTTACCCTTCTGAAAGTGCCAATGGCAGGTTGAGTCTAGTCTCGGGAGTTATATTTATAAGAGTATTTATTTATGTGAATAGGCGGAGGCTAGGCCATATTTTCCATCGAGTCAGAGATTTACCGAGACACCTGAGGTGAGTCTTCTCACTATACTTTACCTAGTGTGGTAACAAAGTTATGTGACAGAGTACTATAGAGTTATATGCCAGTGTATTTGCATGTTATTTATGTGTTGTGATTTATTGTGATATGTGATATGCATGATTCAGGGTTATAGAGTTGGGACTTTCGGGTCCCTAGAGTTAAGGCCAGAGGGCCCACAGAGAGTTGGGGCTGGAGGGCCCCACTGAGATACATTGACCAGAGGGTCGACATAGTTACAGCCTCGAGTGGCTATTATGTGTTAGAGTGGTATTTTGGGGAACTCACTAAGCTTATGCTTACAGTGTTACATGTTATATGTTTCAGGTACCAGTGATGACCGCGGGAAGGCGCCGACTTGATTCATACAAACTCATGGGATTTTATGTATTTTGATCTTGGGAGATATTTTGTGAAACAAAGACATGATACTATGACATTTCATGAATGAATGAGTTTGAAAAAATGTGTTTGAAAATGCGAAAAATTGTTTTAATTTTTACGGTGTTACACTCCAACTCGTCGAGTTCCTATACAAAAATGAATAAATCTAATTTAAAATACATACTTGGAACCGAGCGTTACAAATCTCCCCCACTTATTTTTAGACTTTGTCCTTGAAGTCTGATGCGTCTGGAAACAGCTCTAGGTAGTACTCCCTCATCTCATCCTCAGTCTCCCAAGTCCATTCCGAGCCCTTGCAGTGCTGCCATTGCACCTTCATTAACTTTACCCTCTTGTTCCTCAGATCCTTCGCCTTTTTGTCGAGGATGGCTACCAGTCGCTCGATGTAGTCCAAACTGTCATCTACCTGAATATCCTCTAAAGGCACCACTACGGAGTCATGTACCAAGCACTTACGCAATTGGGAGAAGTGAAAGGTGTTGTGGATCTACCTAGCTCGACTGTCTGATCCAGTCGATACGCAACCCGTGCCACCCGGGCAATTACCCTGAACAGACCAATGTATATGGGGCCCAACTTGCCCTGCTTCCTGAACTGGATGACACCTTTCAAGGGTGACACCTCATCAGGACCATATCTCCTTCCTAAAACTCCAGGTCTGCCCGATGTTTGTCGGCGTAACTCTTCTACCGACTCTGGGCCGTCTGGAGTCTACTCCATACTTTCTGGATCCTCTCTGTCATCTTAAGTACCACTACGGTACTCCCCATGACTCTCTGTCCAAACTCATCCCTAGATACCGGGGTTCTGCACTTCTTCCCGTAGAGCATCTCGAAGGGAGTTCGGTCTATACTGGCGTGGTAGCTATTATTTTAAGAAAACTTTGCTAAGGTAAGGTAGGTATCCAAGCTACCTTTGAAGTCTAAGACACACACCCGCAACATATCCTCATCCTCCAAGGTCTGGATGGTCTGTTCACTCTGACCATCCGTCTGCGGGTGAAAAGTCATGTTAAAGTGTAGACGAGTACCCAACGCGTCATGAAATTTCTTCCAGAATCTGGAAATGAACCGTACATCTCTATCAGAAATCACTAAAACCGACAATCCGTGACGAGCTACTACCTCTATAATGTAGATGTCAGCCAACTTCTTGGCTGAAATGATCTCCTAGATCGAAATGAAATGGGCACTCTTGGTCAACCGATCCATGATGACCCAAATCGAATCCACTCCCCGTGCGGTCATGGGAAGCTTCGTGATGAAATCCATGGTAATTTCCTCCTATTTACACACAAGGATTTCTAACGGCTTCGTCTTGCCGTGAGGTCTCTGGTGCTTGACCTTGACCTTCCTGCAGGTCAGGCACCTCTCAACATACCAGGCTACATCCCACTCCATGCAGGGCCACCAGTAATTAGGGTGAAGATCTCTATACATCTTCATCACCCCGGGATGGATGGAAAATCTGGACTTGTGCACCTGCATATGGAACGCACCCTATGCGGTGAAGTGTCAACATCCCATGACTATCATAGTCGAAGGAGGAAATCTGTCCCACGATATGCTTACTCTTCCAATGTTCCTCCTTCATAGCCTCTTGCTAGGCCTCTCGGATCTGCTCTAGAAGTGGAGTAACTACTATCATCCTCAGACAGATGTCTCTAATCGGGGTTGCGAAGGCCTTGCGGCTAAGTGCATCAGCCACAACATTGGCCTTCCCTAGGTGGTAAAGGATCTCACAGTCGTAATCCTTCACCACATCTAACCACCGACGCTGTCTCATGTTCAGATTCGGCTGATCCATGAGGTACCTAAAACTCTCTTGGTCCGTGTAAATGGTACAACGAAAGCCATAGAGGTAATGCCGCCAAATCTTGAGGGCAAAAAACTGTAGCCCCCTCTCCAAATCGTGCGTAGGGTAGTTCGCCCCGTGAGGCTTCAGGTACCTTGAGGCATTGACGATGGTGTGCCCTCTCTGCATCAACACTGCCCCAAAACCCGAGATGGACGAATCGTAGTATACCATAATATCCTCAACACCCTCTGGCAGGGCTAAGATCGGTGCCTCGCACAACCTCTGCCTTAAGGTCTCGAACGATGGTTGCTGCTCAGGCCCCCAACAAAATACAACGACCTT
The DNA here is from genome assembly GCF_002870075.4 of Lactuca sativa. Lineage (NCBI taxonomy): Eukaryota > Viridiplantae > Streptophyta > Magnoliopsida > Asterales > Asteraceae > Lactuca > Lactuca sativa. The sequence goes on from NC_056630.2 coordinate 228,465,332, forward strand.
CTTCGTCATCCGGGTCAGGGGTATTGTGATATTTGCATGATTAGTCATATATTAAGCATACATTTTTATTCATTTTTTTACTAATTATGTGTATAATGTGGACAAAAGGTACTTAATAATGTTTAAATTTTGTTTTCAGTTCAAAAGACATTCTTGGAAGTGAAAGGGAACAAGGAGAAGCAATTAGAGACCAAAGAATGAAGAAAGAGAGACAAAAGAATGGCTACTCGGCGAGTCTGCGAGCTTACTCGGCGAGTACACTAGAATATTCCAGAAGATAAGTCAAGACTCCTGGTATAAGACGGATAACAAGCATCTACTCGGCGAGTTGGGTCTGCTACTCGCCGTGTACACGCTATTTTGTGATAATTATAAATACCAAACCATTATCCGAATGGAAGGGACTTCTGGCATTTTTGGAGCTTCACCTGTGATTGATGAACCCTTGGGAGAGCTGAGAAACCCTAACCTTCAATCCTTTGAAGAATCAAGGCAATTTAGGTTCATTATTCCACTTTACCTTAGGAATTGAGCATGTTTAGCGTAGTTGAATTTGTTTTTGAGTTTGTTTTTGCTATGATTATGAACTAAATTCATTTTGTTTCTGTTGGGGAAGACCAAGTTACTCCTATGGTTTAGTTATACTTTTTGATTGATTGTTATTTGGTGATTTTATTAAATTAAGTTTGTTAAAGAACCTTATGCATTAATGACAACTATTTTCTGTTAATTGGAAGGCAATTAAGCTGCATGAACATCTCTTAGTTGTTAACCTCATATGTTATGTGAACACTTCATCATATGCTTAGGAATAATGAATATGAAACTAGGATTAATTAGAAAATGGGTAAATTAATGTGTAAGCTTGTTTGAGAAACCAACAAACAAGAGGTTAATTGAAACACCAACTTGACTAACCAATTACAAATCTTATTTAATCAAAATAATTGAACTAGGGAATTAATTAGTTTAAACAATTAGCCACTGCTTGAATTGATTAATTATCTAAGGGTTAGGAGTAATAAACTTGAACCTAACCACTATAGTTGGTAACCAATAATAATTAATCTATCATTTAAATAACCATAGGAGTGAATTGGTTGAACCTAAATAGAAACCCTTTGTTAAATTTGGTGAATTCGTCATTTGCTTAAATTGTTTAGTTAGTTAAGTGCTTAAGTGCTGTGTTTAAGTTTCAAGTCTTGTAAAACTAGAGAAAAACCCTTTACTTTTATTACTTGCTTGGTTAAAATTAGTTATTAGATTAAATTTCGTTCCCTGAGTTCGACACCCTACTTATCCAACTATACCACTAAAAGACAGGTTCACTGCCTTTGTGTGCTTAATTTATTAACTAAAAGTAGGATTAAAACTAGCTCATTTGACACACATCAAGTTTTTGGCGCCGTTGCCGGGGAACGGTTCAAATAGTTAATTTTATTTGCTAATTGTTATCATTTTTATTTTATTGATTTTTTATGTAGTTTAATTTTAATTTTAATTTTTTTATTTTATTATGTATTTTCCAAATCTCGATGCTTTTGATGCTTTTCTTGAGGAAATAGTACAAGAAATTGAACAAGAAGATGAGGAGTCTGAATCAGATGAAGATTTGAAGAAATTTGATAGATGGTTAGATAACATCTTGTCTAACGATCAAGAACAATTTGAGTCACAAGAGCTAGATTTACAAGATGAAGAATTTAATCCAAAAAGAGATTTGGAGGAGCTGGAAAGGTTGCTGGCAGAAGGGTCAGATGAAGAACAAGAACACGCTGAATTGCAGGAACCAAGCTGTGGTTTGACCATTACCACGACATGGCCCCCTGTTCTTCCGGTTTGTGTTTCGAAGCATGGGGTGACGATTCCAACTTTGGAGAAAGTTCTGAAGCACGATCCATTTCTGATTAGTATCCAACCGGTCCCAACCCTTGTCAGAATTCTTGGGTTTTATGTATTCAAGCTTGTTTGGCCAATTTTAGAAGAAAAGAGCCAAATTTTACAAATTGGTCCAAAGAAGATATTCAATGCAATGGATGGATTGGCGTTGAGTTTATTGGCAGTTTATTAAGTTGGGAGTCCAGCTCAAGACTCGCACAAAAAGAAGCGCTTGCGGGAGGCAACCCGTCATTAGAGTCTGCTTTTCTTTTTCTTTTAAACTTCTAGTATTTAGGGATAATATAGGAATTTTTATTTTGATGTTTGTTTTCCTTTTTATTACGTGGTTTTGTCTTTGATCTTTTTAGAAGCTAGGGTGATATTAGAGCGAATTCTTAAAGCGTGAGGGAATTAAAGTGAGGGGTCGAGTCGTTTACGAGAAGATTAAAAGATTTTGAGCGATATGTTGAGTCCGATGTTTATATTTGATTAAAAAGAGTCTCGTCCCTGAAGAAAATGAGGAGTTGTATTACCTTGATACTCTGCTTGAACAAAAAATTAAAGTTGAGGCAGAAAGAAGAAAAGACCTGATCATAGTCAAGAACTCGTCGAGTGCATAATACTAATTCGACGAGTCCAAGCAAAAAATCAGGATTTCTGCGAGTATAGCGATTCAACTCGGCGAGTCTCCACAAAAAACTCGGCGAGTTACTCCTTATTTTTATATTTGAGTTGACGATTTGATTCCATTCGACGTTGGCATTGTCTATATTTTTGAAGATCATTTTCCGAGCGTTTCCAAGATGCTTTTTCCCTCATATTTAGAGTTGTCAACCACACGAGATTTGACGCCCAAGGCATGGATGCGCTGTTCCCATGCCAAAGTCAGCTGAAGTTGGAGCTTTACATGAAGAAGATCAACCTCACAACTACTATCCCAAGGGAGTTTGTTCTAATTCCCTATTTACTTTGTTATTTTCTTTATCATGCATAATATGCAATGGGGACATTGCATAATTTAAGTGTGGGGTAGGGGGTTGGTTACATTAGTTAAAATTTTAGTTAAATTTTGAAAATTTTGCATTAAAATGGATCATGCTAGTATTATATTTGATGATTCTATGAAGACCCAAATGTTTAGTTGAGCCTATATACGTTCTAGTGCATTTGTGGCTTCCTTATTCTAGTGAAATCATGGGACAAAAACACGACCTCGCTCAGCCTGAGGGATGCAATATGTTTAGCATCGTGTACCAGAAATGTATCCAGGAAAATTGTTATCTGTAACTAATAAAGGTTGAAGTTGAGCGCCACTGCTTAAGCATGCAGGGTTTTGAGTGAAAAAAGTGAGGTACATGTAAAAAAAAGAAGAAAAAAGAAAAAAAAGAGAGAAAATTACAAGAAAAGTTTGAAGAATTTTTGGAGCATCAAAATCAAATATGAAATTAGAAGATCAAAAATTCCAAAGAAGTGCAAAAAGTCGAAGATACCAAAAATCAAACAATAAAGTGGTAAATTCAAAGAGATCAAAGATCAAATGCCAAATAAATGAAGAATTCCAAAGAGCTCCAATGTGGTATCATAAATTGTAATTATCTAGATTAGGTATGCTTGGGTTGCTCAACCAAAAATACTTGAGGTTAAGAGGTTTTCTGAGGATGGATTCAGAGGGATGCATAAAATGAGCATAGTTCGGGGTGAGTGGGCGAAAGTTTATGAGGATTGTGAGTATTTAGAGTATGAGGGTATTTAGGAACATTTTAGACACAAATGCATGCGTTGCGGTCTTGGCATAATGGCTGGGTTAGATTGGAGTTGTCATATGTGGTTCTAATGTGTTAAAATTCAGTTTTGCTTGGGGGCAAGCAAAAGTCAAGTGTGGGGTATTTTGATATTTGCATAATTAGTCATATATTAAGCATACATTTTTATTCATTTTTAGCTAATTATGTGTATAATGTGGACAAAAGGTACTTAATAATGTTTAAATTTTGTTTTCAGTTCAAAAGACATGCTTGGAAGTGAAAGGGAACAAGGAAAAGCAATTAGAGACCAAAGAATGAAGAAAGAGGGACAAAAGAATGGCTACTCGGCGAGTCTGCGAGCTTACTCGGTGAGTACACTAGAATATTCCAGAAGATAAGTCAAGACTCCTGGTATAAGACGGATAACAAGCATCTACTCGGCGAGTTGGGTCTGCTACTTGCCGAGTACACCCTGTTTTGTGATAATTATAAATACCAAACCATTATCCGAATGGAAGGGACTTCTGGCATTTTTGGAGCTTCACCTGTGATTGAAGAACCCTTGGGAGAGCTGAGAAACCCTAACCTTCAATCCTTTAAAGAATCAAGGCAATTTAGGTTAATCATTCCACTTTACCTTAGGAATTGAGCATGTTTCGCTTAGTTGAATTTGTTTTTGAGTTTGTTTTTGCTATGACTATGAACTAAATTCATTTTGTTTCTGTTGGGGAAGACCAAGTTACTCCTATGGTTTAATTATACTTTTTGATTGATTGTTATTTGGTGATTTTATTAAATTAAGTTTGTTAAAGAACCTTATGCATTAATGACAACTATTTTCTGTTAATTGGAAGGCAATTAAGCTGCATGAACATCTCTTAGTTGTTAACCTCATATGTTATGTGAACACTTCATCATATGCTTAGGAATAATGGATATGAAACTAAAATTTATTAGAAAATGGGTAAATTAATGTGTAAGCTTGTTTGAGAAACCAACAAACAAGAGGTTAATTGAAACACCAACTTGATTAAGCAATTACAAATCTTATTTAATCCAAATAATTGAACTAGGGAATTAATTAGTTTAAACAATTGGCCACTGCTTGAATTGATTAATTATCTAAGGGTTAGGAGTAATGAACATGTACCTAACCACTATAGTTGGTAACCAATAATAATTAATCTATCATTTAAATAACCATAGGAGTGAATTGGTTGAACCTAAACAGAAACCCTTTATTAAATTTGGTGAATTTGACATTTGCTTAAATTGTTTAGTTAGTTTAGTGCTTAAGTGCTATGTTTAAGTTTCTAGTCTTGTAAAATTAGAGAAAAACCCTTTACTTTTATTACTTGCTTAGTTAAAATTAGTTATTACCCTAAGTTTGACACCCTACTTATCCAACTATACCACTATAAGACAGGTTCACTGCCTTTGTGTGCTTAATTTATTAACTATAAGTAGGATTAAAACTAGCTCATTTGACACACATCATACCGCTATCTTTGAAAAATCCTGAATGAATCTCCGTTAATAGCCTGCTAACCTGAGGAAACTCCAAATCTCGAATGGAGACTTCAGAACCTCCCATCTCATCACGACCTCCACTTTGGCCGGGTCAACCAAAATATTGTTATGGTTGACAAGGTGCCCCAGAAACTGCACCTCACGCAACCAGAACTCACACTTGGAGAACTTGGCGTACAAGCTCTCCAACCTTAGGGTATCCAACACCTCTTTCAAGTGCTCTTCATGCTGATCATTCGTCTTGGAGTAAACCAAGATGTCCTCAATAAAGACTATCGCAGAACGATCCAGTATTTATCTGCATACGTGGTTCATGAGGTCCATGAACGGGTCAGGGACATTGGTGAGACCGAAGGGCATCACTACGAACTCATAGTGGCCATAACGAGTCCACAAACCAGTCTTCTGTACATCCTCATCTCTGACTCGCATCTAGTGATAGCCTGAACACAAATCTATCTTGGAAAACCAAGATGCCTCCTAAAGCTAGTCGAAGAGGTCGTTAATCCTTGGTAGTGGGTAATGGTTCTTCACCGTTACCTTGTTCACCTCCTGGTATTCTATACACATCCGATACAACCCGTCCTTCTTCTTCACAAACAGGATCGGGGCTCCCCAAGACGAACTGCTCGGCTTGATAAATCCCTTGTCTAACAGCTCTTGCAACTGTGTAGACAACTCTTGCATCTCGGGAGGAGCCAACCGATATGGTGCCTTGGCTATCGGAGCCGCACCCGGGACTAGGTCAATCCTGAAATCCACCTGCCTCTCCGGCGGTATCCCAAGCAACTCCTCTGGAAACACGTCCGGTTACTCTCGCACAACTGGCACATCACTCACGGTCGCCATACCCACCTCTTGGGTATCCATAACATAGGCGACATAACCTGCACAACCCTGCTGAAGGTAGCGCCTAACTCTCTCCGCTGAACACAAATCTGGCCCACACTGCAGCCTCTCGCACTGAATCACCATCTCTCTCCCACTTGGGGTCCTGGCACAAACCAACTGCTGCTCACAATCGATCACCGCCCCATTAGGGCTCAACCAATGAATGCCTATGATGACCTTATTCCAACACATAGGAATGGGAAGCAAATCCACGAGGTAACGCTCGTCATACATCCTCAAGACACAATCTATGTTGACCTCAGATGCCTGGACGGACCGGTCGTTAGCAATCTCGAAATCTAAAGAACAATCCAACATGCCTGAAGACTCAACAAACTTCTTGTTGAGTGTAAGAGATACGAATGATCGGGTAGCCCCCGAGTCAAATAACACTTGTACTAGGATACCGTTCACATGGAACAATCTCGTCACCACATCCGATGCAGCACGCGCCTCCTCGGGGGTCAGCTGGATGGCTCAGCTCCTCACCACTAGAGCATCTGACTTGCCCTGTCGGCCATCCGTGATCCGCACGGTCGCTGGAGCTGGCGCCACCACTGGCGCCCCTGATGTCAATCTCGGGAAGTTGGCCTTTTTATGGCCCATATGATTGTAATGAAAGCAAATTAGGTTTGATGTCTGAATAGTGGGGGTAGGGGTTGTAATCGTTGCTAAAATGCCCTATCTTGCGGAACTTGTAACAATCCAATCCCCCAGCCCTGCAAACTCCCCCATGTGGCCTGTCGCATTTCCCATAACGGCTCTGGCCCTACTGGCCCTTTGACCTAGATTCGAATCCCTTAGTTTTCTTCCACGAAACCCCAGTCCTCTGCCCAGTCTCGGCCGTCCTCTTACTGAGGTGTTCTATATCAATCTCCCTCTCCTTCTCCCTGGATATCATATCCTCCAAGGTCGTACATGCTAAGTAGCTGGCATGTTTTCGAATGTCAGCTCTCCACATATCATGGTACCGGGCCTTCATCATCTCCTCATCACCTCTCCCTGAACTTGGCGGTAATCTACGCCACTGACTCTATCGTCTGTCTCATATCAAGAAACTCCCTGTCTGACTGCTAAATCTCTACATCTGGTGCGAAATTAGCTCGAAATCAGGTCACAAAGTCCGACCAGGTCATAGCCTCAATGGTTGGGGCACCCAACGTGTCACTGACTGCGTCCCACCAGTCTCTGGCCCTCTCTCTCAAGCAACCGGTAGTATACCTGACCTTCGATCCCTCAGGGCAGAAGCTCGTCAACTGTACAGAGTTGATGGATGCAATCCATCGCTAAGCCACAACGGGGTCTTTAACCCCTCTGAAGTTTGACGCTCCACGTCCCCTAAAATCCTTGAAGGAGAGTGTGCGAATCCCTGAATGGCCAGATGCCATGTCGCTCCGGAATGCCCTAAGTCGATCCTCCATCAGCTCGATAATCCTTCCTTGATCGACCCAAAAGTCACTGTGGTCGCAGCAAGGATGCCTCTCGTAATCTCAGATGCGATGAACTCGCACAATCCATCATCAACCGACTCGGAACCTGTACCTGAGCCTGACCTTGACCCTGAAGCTCCTGCTCCGGTACGTGTCGCCACCATTCTGAAACATAATCGTCAGGGTCATATATAACCTCAAGAGGTTTCACACACTACAAGTTCCCTAGCTTAATCTCAGCTCTCCTTGATTCGAGTACGAATCCTCTGCTTTTAGTAGTACGAGCCTATACTACCTTCCACATCTATCCACACTTTCCTCAAGAATTGCCTTGAATCCACCAAGTTCCTTTCACTACTACTGCTCACTGCACTAATCTCATCCTAGGCTTACCCTAGATTAATCTCCGTCACACTCTCCACCATCAGCTGCATAAGAAGTCCCTGCTATCTCTCCCTAGCTAGCTCGCTAATACCATTAAATATTACTAAGACTAGATAATTCTTCGAATGAGAGGTCCTACCCTACACCGGTTTTTTTCTCAGACAAGAGTTGTGAAATAGGGCTAAACCTAACCTTCTGAAATTATTTTGTCCTTGTAATATGTAACTTAACGTATTCATTTACTAGCTAATTAAAGATAACTAGGACTCCTAAAAGCACAAAGCAAGCAACATTAGAGCTTTGAGTAACTAAAACCAAGCATCTCCTAATCAGGCTATCATATCACTGACTAATCAATACTATCATGCAGTTCAATAAGCACATATAATAGGAACATAAGACATCTTCCTAGATCCTTATCCCTAATCTAACATGCAATTCTCATACACATACAATAGGCATATAAAGCATCCTTCATAGATCCTTATCCCTAATCTAGCATGCAGTTCTCATAATCATAATGTATATCATAGCAAACTTGTATGGGTATCTTGGGGGAAACTTACTTGAGCTCGGCCGGTTGCACGCATCACACACTTTTTCTTTCTCAAAAATATAAATTTTAATTTTTGAAAAATTGTTTTCCTTGTAAAAATTTTACAAACCCTCGATTTGAGTCCAGAAACCCCCGAAGGTGTGTCTGAATCCCTCAAACCAAGGCTCTAATACCTACCTATAACATCCCAAAAATACTGTCCAAAAATTTCATTTTTATTATACTAATTATAAAACCATTTGTCTTAAAACAACCATAGTAAAAAAATCAAAGTATCAATAGTCAAAACATATCATGATAAGACAATATCATAGTGTAAATCCCAACGATCTCATGTGCGGAAATGTTGGTGTGATGCTCTGCAATCATGCCGACTCCTTTCCTTTCGAAGAGGAAGTACCTGAAACCAAAACTGAAAACCGTAAGCACAAAGCTTAGTGAGTTCCACCATCATACCACATACCATACAATAAACATAATGCCAGACATATATGGGTGCTCAACTTACCCTTTTTAGGCATACCGAGGTGCCCGACCTACCCCTGTCAAGCATATCTGGGTGCTCGACCTACCCTGCCAGGCATATCTGGGTGCCCGACCTACCCTCTGGTTTATATCAACCAGTTATGGGGACTATTTCACCCCTACCACTACCACGTAATAACATAACATAACATACTGTCAGGCATATCTAGGTGCCCAACCTACCCCTCGGTTTATCTCAACCGGCTACGGGGTCTAACCTACCCTTCCTACCACTATCACATAATATCATTGCATACTAGCACATAAAGCATAACATATAGTGGTATACCAGATAATTATCACAAAGACAATCATCTCAACTATAATCAACCACTAGTGGGCCAGCATTGGCGCCTTCGACTCACTTCTACTGGAAGGTAACTCACCTCGATAACTGGGAATAGCTGCAAAGACTCCTGTTCTGAATTCAATTCTCCTCAGACTCCTACACATAAACATTTCCTTTAATTATCCTTCCGTACTTATGACCCCTTATGAGTCAACTTTGGTGAAAGTCAAAGTCAAATTCAACATCATGGTCAAAGTCATCATCCTGGTTTACTGAACTGGCCGAGTTGTGGCCTCCAACTCGTCAAGTTCCTGTACAAAAATGTATAAATCCGATTTAAATACATACCAGGAACCGGGCGTTACATCCATCCTGTCCAATTTGTCGATGTACAACTTCATTTTCAGAACGTGCGCCCACACAGAATTTCCATCTTCATGTTTACATGCCAAAAGGACTTGAGTTGTTTCATATCTTTCAACTTGTGATGTTGGGAGAGTCACACGAGGAGGAGGTGAAGGAGTTGAAGAGAGATGATGTCTAGTTTCATCATTTCCTAAGGAAGGGAATATATTTTCAACTTGGCTCGAAAGTGGAAGATCATTGTTAGGTGCATTTTATGCACCTTTTTTTTCACACCTTTTAGTCCCTTTAGAACAACCGTATTTGCACGCTTTTATGGTCTTTTCAGGTAAACCGGAGGTTGAAACGCGCTTCGATCGGGAGGTGTCGGGAAGCACTGGTGAAGATTCCTGGATGATTGGATGCAAAATGGAAAAGTTGGAAAATTGAAGATTTGGCTTGGAAGCAGGAGCATACACGGGGTGTGTTTGATTTGCACTGAAAAACAGACATGAGGCGTGTTTGACCAAAAAGGATCTGTTGACCATGCTGAACACGACCCGTGTAAATTTAGCCTATTTTGACACGGGCCATGTTGACCATGCTGAAAACGACCTGTGTCAGTTTGGCCTATTTTGACACTGATCGTGTTCGACCCAAAAACTGTATTTTGATAGTTTTTCTTATCTTTCATATTACGGGATTAGGTTCCTTTTTACACACACACACATCATATCAAAGCACTATGGGTGAGAGGATTTTGAAGACTTTTGCAAGGATTTGATCATTTATCATTTGGAAACATTATTTCTCTTATTTGTAAGCTGTAATTGCATACTATTTCCATCTTTTCGACTTGTGATCTTGTTCTTGTCATGTGTGGCTAGAACCCTAGTTTCTCCAACTTCATGTTTTGACCTCTTAGTTGTGATTTCAATCATATGACTTGATGTTTGCTTTTAATTTCTATCTGGTGAATTTGATTTTTCTTTAATCAAATGTTTGATTCTAGTTGTGATTCTTATTTGTCATTTGAATTAGGTTTAGGTCATTCAAGTTATCTAATCACAAAATCCATAATTGCTTTCTGAATTGGACTATGTAACAAGCAGTAAATTGATTTCCATTGAACGAAGTTAGGGTAAATCTTATTCACACTCTTACACTCCCGATCTTGTGAGGAGTATTGGGTGTTGTTGGGAACATTCAAATAAAGTTTAATGCAATCTTTTAATCTAATTCTAAGAGCTTATTTAGTTTAGGTTAGTAATGTTAGGGTTAATCAAAGAGCTTGTTTTGGTTACTTAATGTAGTGAATGGGAAGTGCTAGAGCTTGTTAACACTTTCAAGTACCAACTTAAATAGAATTGAGCAAGTATCTAGTCATCTTTCAAGTGCATTGCTAAGTTGTCATACATAGAGTTGGAGTCCTTACAATTTCAGAATTTAATTCACTCGTTTAGTCGATTACTTGTTTCTTTAATTATTTGTTCTAATCATTGCATTCAAAACCCCCATCTTTATTGTTGGTGACCAGAGTACCTTGCGCAAAGAGGTATAAACCGATTGTCCCGTGTCTTTGTGGATCGACCCTACTTGCCCTGTACTGCCTTTTAGTGTAAAGACAAGCCTAACAAATTGGCGTTGTTGGCCACTGTGTTACTAATGCGTCAGCCCAAGCCATACATATATGACAGCTCAAGGTTGTGTCAGGTCTATTTCTCCCCCGAGTTTATTTCAACTCATGGGTCAGCCCAAGCCGTACCAGGTCTATTTCACTCCCGAATCTTTTTCAACTCATATGTCAACACAAGGCTGTACCAGGTCTATTTCACCCTACGTATATATAGCAAACAGTCACACATGCATATAACACATATAGCAGGAGTCACAAAGACTACAAGAACATAACATATACTAGTGTCCTACAGTATAGTGAGCAAACTCACCTTAGTTTGCCGACAGTCGAACAAATGATCGGGTTGCTGAACCAGAAATCCCCAATAAATCACAAGTAAAGAAACCCTAATTAGAAATTACGTCAATAATCAATCCCGTGAGTACAAACCCTAAATCTCGTCCTTAAGGGAAAAAGTTACGAATTCTTTTCCTTATTGAGCCTAGTCCATCAAGGCCCAAATGCTACTAACCATGAAGCCCAAAAGATAATCTATAATCCAAAATGGGCCCAAGCCACAAAGGCCCATCATAGAAAAGCTTACAGCCTAAGATGGGCCCAAAGTCCCTAAATCCCACACATGGCTTGAAACAAGCCAAAGACCCAATCTGATGAGTACGCTTAGCGTACCAACCAATACGCTGACATACTCTCAACCTTCTCATCATTGGACTTCAGACGCGTACGCGTAGCGTACCTCAAGGTACACCCAGTGTACATTGTAGTTGGCCAAAACCTCATTCCAAGGTCTTTATCAGTTAATACCCAACGTCCAATTTTAGATCTAGGATTATTAAAGTGCATTAAGCCATAAAGTTGCCAACTTTATGCTTTTACATGTCTTAATCGGGAAAATCTTGGATTTAACAACATTATTTTCATGAAACCACCTTCAATCCTTGCATAATTGAACTTAATCCATCAAGACTCCATTTTTAAACTCAAGGGACGTTAGAAACACTAGGATTTAACATTATAACCTTTTAGAGTAGCTCATACTCTCAAGAATACCTTAAGTAATCCCTAAAATAACAACTAGCACATGGAGTCGTCAAGGTAGAATCTTTTTTTTTATCTTTAATAAGCTAGAAATGATGAGAAACCTCTTGATCTACAAGCTCTTTATGATCCAATGCTTCCTCATAACTCTTATTCTTCTTTTCTAAGCACCACACACACCCAAAACACACACAAGCTCAAAATTTAGGGAAAATGGATCAGGGTTTCGAGATATGACTCAACAGGAAAAGGAGGCTGATAAGGTGATAAAAATGAAGGACTTAATGAGCTTAAATAGGGTGAAAATCCTATAAATTAGGGTTTCCCTCTGGCTTGAGTACGCCCTACCTACGCATGTGTATGCCCAATGTACGTAGGGGTTATCCCTGATGCGCACATGCAAAGGAATGTACGCCCAACATACTCAAGGTTTTGTCCTTGATTAATTGAAATAATAGTTAAAGCTTATACCTAGCGACTCGGGCACTAAAATTCTCCCCCACTTGAACCAGACTTCATCCTCAAAGTCCGCTGCCAGAGATAACTGTTGTTAATGCTCTCTTATCTTCTCCTCAGGCTCCCAAGTCCACTCCGAACCCTTCCAGTGCTATCACTGCACCTTCACCAATTCAACAACCTTGTTCCTCAAGGTTTTCGTCTTCCTGTCAAGAATCGCTACCACACTCTCAATGTAGTTTAGGTGGTCATCCACATGTATATCCTCCAATGGAACCACTAAGGAATCATCAACCAAATACTTCCGCAACTGAGAGACATGAAAAGTACTATGAATCTAACTGAGTTCCTCCAGGAGATCCAAACGGTACTCTATCTTGCCTACTCGGGCTACAACCATGAAAAGACCAATATACCTGGGGCCTAACTTTCCTCGCTTCCTGAATCGATGACACCTTTCCAAGGTGACACCTTTTGGAGAACCATATCCCCAACTGAGAACTCCACATCTGATCGGCGCTTGTTGGCATAGCTCTTTTGCCGACTCTGAGATGTCAAAAGTCTTCAACAAACCTGCTGAATCATCTAGGTCATCTTGAGTACCACCTCGGTACTCCCCATGACTTACTGACCGAACTCACTCCAACATATCGGGGTCCTACACTTACTCCCACAGAGCATCTCAAAAGGAGGTCGATCGAAGCTAGCATGATAACTGTTGTTATACGAAAATTCAGCTAATGGAAGATATGTATCCCAACTGCCGCCGAAATCCAAAACACATCCCCGTAGCATATCCTCCAATATCTTGATGGTCCGCTCCCTCTGGCTATCCGTCTGCGGGTGAAAAGTCATGCTGAAGTGCATATGAGTACCCAACTCTTTGTGGAATTTCTTCCACATGGTAACTAGTAACTGGGACGGAGATCTCTATACATCTTTGTCATTCCAGGATGAATAGAGAATATCGGCTAATGCGCCTCTTCCATCAAAATATGCCGCACTCTACCCCAGTAAGGAACCTACACCCTCCGATGGAGATTTAATAACCCTTGGTTATCATAATCCAAGGAACACTCACTCTTTCGGTGCTCTTTCTTTATAGCCCCAACCTGAGCCTCTCGTATCTGCTACAAGAGTGGAGTAATCACCGTCTTCCTAAACACATATCCCTGATTGGAGCCGCGCCCACCTTGTGGCTGAGAGCATCGGCTACCACATTGGCCTTCCCTAGATGGTAAAGGATCTTAAAATCATAATGTTTCACCCCGTCCAACCACCTACGTTGTAGCATGTTTAGGTTCGGATGATCCATCAAATACCTCAGGCTTTTTTGATATGTGTAGATACTACAAAGGACCCCATAGAGGTAATGCTGTTGTAACGACCAAAAAATCACGATGTAAATTTTTTGTTTTTAAATTAATAAATTGTCAATACAGATTGTTTCCATAAAACTAGAGTAATCAATATTTAGCAAAACATCCTTTAACCAGAGTAATTCACAAAATGCGGAACCATGTGGTGTGTGCACTGCAATCATCCTAAGCTCTTTTAATTGGAAACCACAATACCCGAGACATAAACTAAAAACCGTAACCACAAAGCCTAGTGAGTTCTCCAAAATACCATACCACATACAATCACAGATTATCATGCACATACATAGAGATGCCATGGGCTCCCCCATGGTCTTTACTTATATTGCCATGAGCTCCCCCATGGTATTTACCTTGAATACCATGGGATTTTCCCCATGGTCTGACATCCAATTGCAACGGGCTCCCACTAGGGTCTTCCATGAAAGTATCATAGAGACAATTAGCATACCACATAACACATAATGGGTCGGCATTGGTGCCTTTGACCCATGGATATAGTGAGAAGACTCACCTCACACTGCTGAAACATATAGAAAACCTCTAGTTGCTTGCTGACAGATGTCGAACTACCAATAACAAAACAAAACCCAATTAACAATTGGGTTCTAATCCATAACCATAGCTCCATACCTGGGGTAAAACGACCATTTTACCCCTAACCTAGCCTTGTCTAAAACTATGGCCCAAACTATAATCTGCAAGGCCAAAAGGCTAATTAAGAGACCAATGACCCAATTTTCCAAATTGATCCCACGCCTCTACATGGGCCTTACCTTAAAGCCCAACCATCTTTCTAGTCCAAAACATTTGGCATTCCGATGGCCCATTAGCCATAATCATCCAAAGCCTAATAATGGCCTAATTTTCCAAATTGGGCCCAAACGTCTCTAATGGCCTTATCCTAAAGCCAAATAATTTAATTGGTCCAAAAACCTATTTCCAGATGGTCCACGATGGCCCACAACAACTAAGTGCAAGGAATGGCCGAACCCAAGGCCTACAATTATGAAGTCTAATCTGAGTGAGTACGTAGGGCGTACTCAGCTGAATGTTGCACGTACTCACATAATGGATTGTATGTTGCGTGTACATGCTTGTACACCCAACGTACTCCCCTTTTAATCTGACTTTTTCCATTTAGCACTTAATGCTTAGCCCATTGATCCAAACCACAAATCTGAGTCCTAAACAACGTCTAGACCCATAAAGTCACTAATTTGGTGACTTTCCATGCCCTAAATGGACCCAACCTCAAAATATAACACTCTACTATCATGAAAATTGTCGTAACTCATGCATGGATGGATTTAAACCCCAAATATGGAAACTTTATAACTCAAGGAACAAAATAACACTAAGAGTGGCAACTCTAAGCTTTAGAAATGCGTAAGATCTCATTAATGGAACCAAAAAGGTTCATAAACCCAAACCAAAAGAGATCTAAGCTAAGAAGCATCAAGTTCAAGACTTTATACCTTAAATGAGTGCCAAATGTTGATGGGTTTCTGGATCTATAAGCCTTCACTCCTCTAGTGAAACTTCAAGGATGAACACCTTCCTTCAAAGCACCAAAATCCATCTTACAACGATCTTCTAAGATAAAAACACACAAGCATGGAATTAGGGTTCGAGTGTAGGATAAGGAGGAAATGGAGGATCGTAAAATGAGGGATTCAAGTCCATAAGAATGCTTAAATAGTAGCCAACCCCGAATATTAGGGTTTCAAGCTCTGACTATACGCCCCATGTACACTTTTATACGCCCAACATACATATCCGAATCCCCGATAAAACACCCTCGCATGATTACACTAAGCGTACCACTTGGTACGCCCCACGTACTCGCTTTACTGCTTGTACGCTAAGTGTACCTCGTTGTACGCCCCGCGTACTTCTCAACCCTTAACCCTAAATACTCCGAAGATCATTACTCATTTGTTATAAACCCGATTCGGACAATCCTTATATCCATATAAAGGTACCGAGATACTAAATACTGATATCCATTCATACTCACCGTAGATATCCCGAACGAACATTCGCTTTCCATAAAACCCGAGCTGACAAATTACCAAAATGCCCCTTTGATTCCGAAACACAAACCGAATACCCGAACTATCCAAAATACCTTAACCACTGCAACTGAGTGCAGAACCCAACTTCCCGAGGGTCCAAAGCCTGTTAATACCTAGTCCTTTGATCACCAACATAAAATGGAAACAATGCAAAACAGGATGTTACAACTCCCCACCACTTAAATTAGATTTCGTCCTCGAAATCCGTCGTTACCTTTCCATGCACATCCAACAATCTGGTCATCACCACCACAACCCGAGAATACTACAGCCTTCTCAAGGCAACCGTACCCAGCCTCATCAGAACTTACCAAACCTGAAAAAGGAACGAACCTTAAACCCCTTGCAAGAACCACCTCTATCCTTCCTAAAACCTGAAACGTCATATTGATCTGTCTTCCAGACAACCACCTACACTGAACCACTATCATACCATTCCTCATGAATACTAGACTAAACAAATTACTTCCATCCCTGATTATATTGATTCTCCCAATGGAACAAAACGAATGATCATATATAGCTTTAGAATACTTACACTTGACAAGAGGATTAGATAATCCTTCAGGAGATGATTCCTCCGTGCAATGGTAAGACTCATACGAGAGCTGCGCAACAGGGTCCAATCAACTACTATCCTGATTCCAAACACGATGAGGCCCACTCGCAGACATAACCAACCCAAGACACAACCCAACAACTTTATTGCTATCAAAACTAAACTCATATATTACCCTTGAACCCTACGAATGATGCCCTTGGCATATAGATACCCCAATTCTTATTCCACTGAACCGAAATCATGTGCAGATCTCGCACAATACCCGACATAGAGTTCTTACCCAAAACCAATTTAATACACCATTCATAACCTAAGATTCCCAAATCTACAGTTGCATTTAACACCACCACCTTCCGAATCCCAATGAACCCTTACCTGACCGATAAATAACTACCCCCAAACCATTTCTAAGACCGTCAATCTCGCACCTAGTCCAACCACCAGGTTCCCAAGAGTCCAAACAGCAAGGCTACCTAGCCTAAAACCCCTCTTCGTCACACACTGATCCCCCACAAGATCCTGGAACTCAAGATCCGATACCTTGACCCAACGGTCTCTACTAGAACCAACCTGATTTATCATAATCACATGGGTCTCGCCCATGGTTCCTACTCAACTAAAGCTACATAGACCCAAATCTGACGCGGACACCAACAGTCTATTGGGTTTCGAGCTATCTAACACTTCCTAAGTGTGCATGCAACCCTAATAAACCTTGGATCTATGTTTGTCTAAATACATGCAAAATATTAATTTTCCAAGGTTTATAACCTATCTAACATGGCATGGGGTACTTTTAAACATAAAAGAATTAGATGAGATTACATACCTTTTGATAATGAGTTCAATTCCTAAGGAGTTTGAGGGCCAAGCACCAATAGTGTGAATGCCTCAAATGGAATCACAAAACACCACAAACTCTTGGAAAACTTTGAGAGAGAATACACACTTGTATTTTCGGGCACACACAAGCACACACACACTAGCTCACTAGTTACCCTTAGGGGCCATTTCATGCAACATAAGCATGCTTATATAGTGTACATGATTAGGGTGAAACCCTAATAACCCATGTGTTTTGCTTTCCAAGGATCCATGGGTTAAAAGCTCCATGGAGCATCCATGGACTTCCATATAAGCCTAGCCCATTAACAAATGAGTGTTAGCCCACACCATATAAAACCAATAGCCCATAATCTAATTAGTTTTCCTTTTAATCTCTAAATTAATTCATAATTAATTTAAGACTAAGACTAATTAAATAACATGACTTCATATTAATATATTATAACTTATAATATATTAATAAACATATGTGTATAACTCTCATAAAATTATCCATAAGTAGTTTGGATGAGATGCAACCCAAATGGACCATGTCGGGTCATGTCAAGTATATACCAAATAAGTTATGGACTTAGACACCTTATCCAACAGACTCCCACTTGGATAAGTCTAATAACTGTATTTGCCTATATAACTTCAGGAACCAACCAGCAATCGTAGCTCTCGAAAACTCCATTGAACTATGAAGAAAACTCTGTTGAACTATGAAGCGCCATTTTAGATAAGTGATCATATAATCCTCTGTTCTCATGATATTAGCCGGACAAATACATGGAACAATGTCGTACTTATTGTCCAACAGTTTGTTTCCCGATTTTCGATTTGTTTGACAAAGAACTTAATCGAACACATCAATTTAGTTCTGACCGGCCGGTACATAGGTCACAACAAAATCATCGAGGGGCCCAGATATCGCTTCTATTTATAGAAGGAACAGATAAACTTCGACTCATATGCTTGTTCTACTACTTGTTGAATTGTACACAAAGGCACGTTTTACAACATCAAGTTACTGATGCGTTTACGTGCAATCAATGCACAACCAACTCATAGGTAACAACTCATATCTCTAGGCTTGAAGATTTATATGATATTACCGTCTCACGATCACTCGAGATAAATTCCATGAAGTGATACAAGTGAGCGTGGGTTTAATCTAATACTCATAACTTATGAGCACTCATGAATGTTGTAGCAACCATTGCTATGACTAAACCCATTTAGCCATCTACAAACCCGATTCATGACAGTCTTGATTCATACCTACTTCCAACATATGAACGACTGTTGAGTGTTTAAATAACTTAGTCATTCGGAAAGAATAACCTAGTTATTTTGGAAGTCAAAACATGCAAAGTGAAACACAATAATAATCGAATCCAATATGGTCTCAGAACCCTTTTGAATATAAATAGAACCACCTTTTATTTGTTACCATATTGAGTACACATTATTCATTGTATAATGTTTCAAACCATCAACTTAAGACTTGAATAAAAACAACAGTCGTCCCATGCTCCTAGCATGTACACTTTGTTTTCTAAACAATAGTTATGCCATACTCCAAGTATGCACACTATGTTTGTCGATGATCCTTACATTGTGATGTAGATCAATTGAACATGATTCCAATGATACTCATTTCACAATCCCAAATCCTTATTGTAATTGTGAGAATCCCCGATTCCTATCATTTACCAAAAAAATCTGTTAGATTTTCAACTTTTATGCAATGTTCCTCTTGTAATGATTATGCACAAAGTCACCAAAACCTTGTCACTAGTCATTACATAGTATTCCAAAGAAGGTCAACTTCTATGGAACGGAAGTCTCATATTCAAAGTACATTGCTTTGAACATCCTTCTTGCATTAAGGTTTTTCTAATCTTACATAGATTGAATAACTTCCACCTATGGAGACATTTCCATAGTCCCATTTTGACTATCACTTCCGAACAAGAGTCACTTCTTTTTAGAACATGTCAATACGGTCCTTTCCGACAACTTACATCCAACTTTCCATGAGTAACCAATCTTTGGCGAACCTCAGATTGTCCTCGACAATTGCTTAATCACTTTAGTCATATCCAGTTCTAGACTTTTCCCTTCTCAATGCCTTAAGCATTTGGAAAATTTAGAAAAGATGAATATTATAGCACATGCAATCGATCCTATATCCGAAGCATATGGGACACGATTCATGATGTTTGACATAAAGACATGATACTAGACCAGTCTTTTGCTACAATATTTTTTATTTGCCATGTTTTCGGAATTTTACTATGAAGGGGGATGCCGTAGTCATAATTGAATTTTGAGAACGCAATATATATAGAATTTCCTTAAGTCGAACTATTCAGACATAAAATTCATATATATGTCCTTGACTAAAGATGATTAAAATCTCAATCTAAGCTTCTAGAATTGAAATGAAGTATAATTTCCTCTCCCTTAATTATAGCAAAATGACTTTTTCAACCCCTGCAACTTCATGAATTGGAACTTTTTTTTTTCTATAATTAACATTGCTAGCTTGCAACACTAAACGTAATAATCATGCTCCCACTAACATGATGATTATCAACATAATTAACATTGCTAGCTTGCAACAATTTCAACTTTCTTTCACTATTTTGCATCAAGTATCAAACAAGCAAGCCTAGGCTCTGATGCCACTTTTGGGTTTCGAGCAATCTAACACTTCCTAAGTGTGCATGCAACCCTAATAAACCTTGGATCTATCTTTGTCTAAATACATGCAAAATAATAATTTTCCAAGGTTTATAACCTATCTAACATCGCATGGGGTACTTTTAAACATAAAAGAATTAGATGAGATTACATACCTTTTGATGATGAGTTCAATTGCTAAGGAGTTTGAGGGCCAAGCACCAATAGTGTGAATGCCTCAAATGGAATCACAAAACACCACAAACTCTTGAAAAACTTTGAGAGAGAATACACACTTGTATTTTCGGCCACACACAAGCACACACACACACTAGTTCACTAGTTACCCTTAGGGGCCATTTCATGCAACATAAGCATGCTTATATAGTGTACATGATTAGGATGAAACCCTAATAACCCATGTCTTTTCCTTTCCAAGGATCCATGGGTTAAAAGCTCCATGGATCATCCATGGACTTCCATATAAGCCTAGCCCATTAACAAATGAGTGTTAGCCCACACCATATAAAACCAATAGCCCATAATCTAACTAGTTTTCCTTTTAATCTCTAAATTAATTCATAATTAATTTAAGACTAAGTCTAATTAAATAACATGACTTCATATTAATATATTATAACTTATAATATATTAATAAACATATGTGTATAACTCTCATAAAATTATCCATAAATAGTTTGGATGAGATGCAACCCAAATGGACCATGCCGGGTCGGGTCAAGTATATACCAAATAAGTTATGGACTTAGACACCTTATCCAACACAGTCCTCAACCCAAAACAGAGACTACTCCTCGACAATCCTGACTGACATGCCCAAGGCACGAACTAATTCCCCATCACACTCGACCATTTCTAATAATAGTTTAGCTTGAAATAGTGAATGCTACGATCCCATCGCAGTCTTACAACACCTCCAACCAACTCTGGTTACTACTCATGGTTGAACCATCACAATACAGTACATCCTGAGCCGAATCAGGTGTTCGGGTCATGCATTCGAGTCCCACGACATATTATAAATAACAATGGAGATGCCAACTTGCGGTTGGGAGTTTCCGGAAGCCCCACTAAATCAACCTCAATCAGAACGACCACTTAACTCTCCCCCACTTGAACTCGACGAAGGTCTCTCACCTTTTAATCCTTATAGATCTCTGACTCATCTCCCTTCAACATAATGAACAGCCCTGATCCTACGCTAAACAATACTAGCGTTCCATTGCTGGATAACTCCATGATCACCCCACTCTTGCAACCCTGATGGATACCCTTTAAATCTCAATCCACCTGATAATCCATATCTCCTCCCACGATACCAAACCAATTTCCCGATTTCTTAAGCTGGCGGCTAAAAAACTATTACCCTTGCCTTGAACGGACGGGTCTTTATCCCACTTCCAACTTCAAGGAATTTATGGATTCCTACTGATTGCAACCCATGAAAATATAAAATTCATCTGGCACTTCTGATGACCGAACAACCCATACAACTGCCACTATACTTCACCCACAATTCCCCCGAACCGATCTCGACCAAACCCAAATTATCAATCGAACACATTGGAGCCTACTACACGAGATACAACCCCCTCGATAGCCCAATACATCATTATCCAATCCCAAGCAACATGAAAACTGATAATAAACGAAAAGAACACAAAAGATAACATGCCCACAGAATCACCCAACGGAGCATGGACCTCTCTCCTGACTGACATCGCAAGGATCATCTTTTCTCTGCTGGAGCTCTTTCCCTACGATCACGACTTTCAGAGATCCGCAAATATAATCGGAGCATGCCCACTCACTACTTTTCCCCTTCTCCTCAGACAGACAACCCTCTGGTGGCCTACTTATTCATAGAGAAAACATAACTGGCTTGCTCCTGAGGACAACCCTTAATGACATGATCAATCCTGCTACACTTAAAGCAACTCATACCCCTAGAACGACAACCCCATCATGTAGTTTCTTGCACATGCTACACTAACCCCAGCCCTACTAGCCTCTCAACCCCTATTAGAAGTCTTGGGTCTCTTCCCGAGACCCTCCACTATATGTACCAGACCTGATCGAGAAATCAACCCCTGATATAGGATCAACAACATCATCACCCACTTCACAACCAATCTCTTTCCAAAAATTCGCGCCCTGACCTCCAATAGGCAGGAAGCATATCTGACCTTCGCCTCCTCGAGTAGACACTCGTCCTGAACACGTTAGCCATACCCGCTAACCACCTCCTACTTGCAATGGGTTCCCTCTCCCCGTAGAATGCAGAAGCTTCACTGGCACGAAACTCACTAAAAGAAAGAGTGCGTGCTCCAACGATAACCATAACCTCAACATGGAACGCTCCCAAACGCTCATCCAATATCTCCAAAACCCCTCCTTCCCTGAAGTTCATCACCAAACTGAAATACGATCATGCATAAGATGAAAACACACTTAAGAATCCTCTTCCCCAAGCTTCTTAGATTCTCCAATACTCTCCCTGATTCGAGTATGGATCCTATGCTTTCAGTAGTACGGTCCCAATACCGCCTTCCACACCTATCAATACTTTCCTCTAGAATCATCATGAATCATCTCATTCAGCCAATCTAGAGATGCACAAAAGCTCACTAAACAACGCAACATAACCTATTGAAGCAATCCCTAGGCTCTCTTAGGTTCCCCACCTCATCCTGCCATCAGCTGTTGAGGAACTCCTCATAATGCCATTCATACACCTCATGAATACCATCATATTCACTTAGTGGCTGACTCCCATCATCTAAGAGTTCCACAAAGCACAAACCACGCAACATTCATGCAGTAACGCTCCAATCCATAAAACTATCGAATAACGATCAACCCACTCGCCACCACTTATGCTAGAAATTCCACTCTTACTGTCGGTTGCAATATGCATGAAAATTATACACGGAACAGGATTAAATAGAACGTCGAATAACAGACTCTACCCCAGAACCACAACCAGACAAGGAACAGGAAATAAGGCCAAATCAATTATTCTAGGGCTATAAGATCCTAACCGTGCATAATTTTTAAAGCATACATTTAGCAATTACTGATTCCCATAGATATTCTTATTGCAGCATATCATCCAATTCGCTCAACGGAACAAGGTATCACATATCAAGTCAAACTACCACTAACTATTCAGCACTAGCATCCAAGTCTATGAGCTCATACAATATACATACACGACATCTCTCCTAGCATCTTATCATGCAAAAACTTAGCAGATCCTTTGCCCTAACTAGCATACGATTCACAGATTCAAATCATAACAGATAATATGTATGGGTAATTTGGGAGAAACTTACTTGAGCTCGGCCGATTGCATGCACCACACCCTTATCTTTTCTTAGAAAACACTTTTCTTGAAAATAATTTTCTTTTGAAAACCTTACCAATCCTGAGCTTGAGTTCAGACACACCCGATAGTATGTCCGAATCTCTTAAACCAAGGCTCTGATACCAACTTGTAATGAACTGAAAATAACCAAAATAATTTTTTTTGTTTTTAAATTAATAAAATGTCACTACAGATTGTTTCTCTAAAACCAGAGTATTCAATATTTAGCAAAACATCCTTTAACCAGAGTAATTCACAAAATGCGGAACCATGTGGTGTGTGCGCTGCAATCATCTCGAACTCTTTCATTTGAAAATCGGAGTACCTGAAACATAAAATGAAAATCGTAAGTACAACGCTTATTGAGTTCCCCAAAATACCATACCATATACAATCACATATTATCCTGCACATAAATATAGATGCCATGGGTTCCCCCCATGGTCTTTACCTGGAATGCTATAGGCTTTCCCCCATGGTCTGACATCCAATTGTCACGGGCTTCCCCTGGGGTCTTCCATGCAAGTATCACAGAGACAACTAGCATAGCACATAACACATAATTGGCCTGCATTGGTGCCTTCGACCCATGGATATAGTGAGAAGACTCACCTCGCACTGCTGAAACATACAGAAAACCCCTGGCTGCTGGTTGACAGATCCTCGAACTACCAATAACAAAACAATACCCAATTAACAATTAGGTTTTAATCCATAACGATAACTCCATACCTGGATTAAAAATACCATTTTTGCGCTAACCTAGCCTTATCCAAAACTATGGCCCAAACTATAATCTGCAAGGCCCAATGGCCAATTAATCGTCCAATGGCCCAATTTTCCAAATTGGGCCCAAGCCTCTACATGGGCCTTACCTTTCTAAAATATTTGGCATTCCGATGGCCCATTAGCCTGTAATCATCCAAAGCCCAATAATGGCCAACTTATGGCATGCTTTTCCAAATTTGACCTAAACCTATCCAATGACCTGATCCTAAAACACAATAATTTCCTTGGTCTAAAAACCTGTTTCCAGATGGTCCACGAAGGCCCGTAGCAACTAAGTCCAATCTAACTGAGTATGCAGGGCGTACTCAGTTGTACGCTGTGCATACTCACATAATTGCTTTTATACTGCCCATACTCGCATAATGGCTTGTACAGTGAGCATACAGGCTTGTACGCCCATCGTACTCCCCTCTTAATCCCACTTTTGACATTAAGTACTTAATGCTTAGCCCATAGGACCAAACCACATATCTGAGTCCTAAACAACGTCTAGACCCATAAAGTCATTGACTTGGTGACTTTGCATGCCCCAAATGGACCCAACCTCAAAATATAACACTCTACTATCATGAAAATGCTCCTAACTCATGCATGGATGGATTTAAACCCCAAAGATGGCAACTTTACGACTGATGGACCAAAATAACACCAAGAGTGGAAACTCTAAGCTTTAGAAAAGAAATGAACTCATAAGATCTCATCAATGGAACCAAAAAGGTTCATAAACCCAAACCAAAAGATATCTAAGCTAAGAAGCATCAACTTCAAGACTTTATACCTTAAATGAGTGCCAAATGCTGATGGGATTCTAGATCTATAAGTCTTTACTCCTCCAGTGAAACTTTAAGGATGACCACCTTCCTTCAAAGTACCAAAATCCATCTTATAATGATCTTCTAAGCCCAAAACACACAAGCATGGAATTAGGGTTCTAGTGTCGGGTAAGAAGGACAAGGAGGCTGACAAAATTAGGGTTTCAAGTCCATAAGAATGCTTAAATAGTGGCCAAACCCGAAAATTAGGTATTTCAAGATTTGACCATACGCCCTGCGTACACTTATTTACGCCCATCGTACATATTCGGATCCCTGATAAAACAACCTCGCATAAGTACGCTAAATGTACCAATTGGTATGTCCTGCCTACTTCTCAAACCTTAACCCAAAATACTTCGAAGATCATAACTCCTTTGTTAGAAACCTGATTCTAAAGATCCTTATATCCATATAAAGGTACCGAGACGCTCAATATTGATATCCATTCATACTCACCACATATATCCCGAATGAACATCCACTTTCCTTAAAAACCCGACCTGAAAAATTACTAAAATGCCCAATTTGATTCCGAAAGACAAACCAAATACCCGAACTATCTGAAATACCTTAACCACTCCAACTGAGTCCAGAACCCAATTTCATGAGGGTCTGAGGCCTGTTAATACCCAATCCTTTGGTCACCAACTCAAAATGGAAACAATGTGAAACATAATGTTACAAGTGCCAAATCTTTAGGACAAACATCACTACCTCCAGCTGCAAATGATGCGTAGGATAGTTTGCCTCATGAGGCTTCAGCTGCTTCGAAGCATCATCGATAACGCGACCCCTCTATATCAGAACTACACCCAAACCCGTGATAGACGCATCACAATAAACCTTAAAATCCTCGATAGCCTCAGGCAGGGTCAAAATCAGTGCCTGACACAATCTTTGCCTCAGGGTCTCAAAATTTGCATGTTGCTCAGGCTCCCAACAAAAAGTGGCAGTCTTCTCCATCAATCAAGTCAAAGGAACCGTTATCTTGGAGAAATTGTAAATGAATCTCCGGTAGTAACCTGCCAAACCAAGGAAACTTTGAATCTCAAATGGAGACCCCGGAATTTCCCAGCTCATCAGTTCCTTGACATTGGCCGCATCGACCAAAATATTGTTCTGGTTGACAAGATGTCCCAAAAACTGCACCTCTTGCAACCAAAACTCGCACTTGTAGAACTTCACATACAAAATCTCCCTCCTCAGAGTCTCCAATACCTCCCTCAGATGCTCCTCATGCTTCTCCTCAGTCTTGGAATAAACCTGGATATTATCAATAAACACAATCACAGACCGATCCAATGTGGGTCTACATACAAGATTCATGAGATCTTTGATTGCAGCTGGAGCATTAGTGAGCCCAAAGGGCATCACCACAAACTCGTAATGACCATAATGAATCCGAAAGGCCGTCTTCTTCACATTATCTTCTTTGAACCTCATCTGATGATATCCTGAATGCAAACCGATCTTGGAAAACCAGGATGCATCTTGAAGCTGGTCAAACAAATCGTCAATCCTCGGGAGTGGATAACAGTTCTTCATAGTTAGCTTATTCAGCTCCCGATAATCGATACACATCCGATATGACCCATCTTTCTTCTTTATAAACAAGATCAGTGCTCCCTAAGGCGAACTACTCAGCCGCATGAATCGTTTTTCCAACAGCTCCTATACCTGTGTAGACAACTCCTGCATATCTGGAGGTGCTATCCGATAAGGTGCTTTGGCTATCGGAGCCGCACCGGGAACTAGGTTAATCCAAAACTCCACTTGCCTCTCTGGAGGCACTCTAGGCAAATCATCTGGGAACACATCCGGATATTCTCGATCAACCAGCACATGATCCACAATCACCTTGCCCTTCTCCCGGGTATCCATAACATAGGCGATAAATCCAAAACAACCCTGCTGAAGATAGCGTCTGGACCTAGATGCTAAACATAAAACCGGCCAGCGCTAAACACCCTCACCCTAAATCACTATCTCTCCTGTGTAAGGGGTTCGTATACTCAT
Source organism: Lactuca sativa (assembly GCF_002870075.4). NCBI lineage: Eukaryota > Viridiplantae > Streptophyta > Magnoliopsida > Asterales > Asteraceae > Lactuca > Lactuca sativa. The sequence goes on from NC_056630.2 coordinate 228,492,578, forward strand.
CAAATGTGGCTCACAATAAACCATTTCCCCATAGGGGCTCAACCAATCTATGCACACAATACCCTTGCTCCCACGAAGGGGAATAACAACCAAATCAACCAGATACTGCTCCCTGAACAACTCCACGACATAACCCCGATGAACCCTATGTAATCGCACAGGTCGATCATCAACAGTCTCAACCTCTAATGGAAAATCATGCTCCCCTGGAGCATCGATAAACCTCTTGTTGAGCGCAAGAGATATAAACGATCGGGTAGCCCTCGAATAAAACAATACCAAGACAGTGATACGGTTGACAAGGAACGATCCTAAAATAAAACACACAAATATAAGCAGAAAGTCAACATAAATAAAGAGATAAGGAGAAAATACATACCCGTCACCACATCTGCTGCTGCACGAGCCTCTTCAACTGTCAGCTGAAAAGACATGTTCCTCACAAAAGGCGCGTCTGTATTGCCTTGGCAGCCATCTGTAATCCTCAAAGTCACCGGAAGCAGGAGCTGGAACCGGTCCTACCGCTTCTAGACTCGGAAAATCGGCCTTTTTATGGCCCCTCTGATTGCAATGGAAGCAAATCAGGCTCAATCTCTGAATAGTGGCTGTGCAATCCTGAGTAAAATGCCCAATATTTCCACCCTGATAACAGCCTGAACCACCACCACCCCTACAAGCTCCATCGTGTGTCTTGCCGCACTTGCTACAGTGGCCTCGACTCTGCTGGCCTCTCGGTCTCGAATCAAATATCGTTGGCCTCTTGCCTGAACCCTATGAACCCTGAACCTGACCCGACTTCCTCTTCCACTCCATATCCTAGTGAATCTCCGTATCCCTGGCACATGCCCTACATACACATGGGTACGTCCAATGTACTTATGGGTCATCCTCGATGCTCGCATGCAAAGGAGTACACTATGCGTACCTAGTGTACGCCAAACATACTCAAGGTTTGGTCCTTAATTAATTAAAATAATAGTTAAAGCTTATACCTGGCGACACAGGTGTTACATTTTCACAAACAAGATTCTCATTGTTAATTAAGGTAAAACACAATTTTCATAAAACCCATGTTAAGAAAACTCATTTGTTCCAAAATACATTACTTGAAAATCAGAGTAATATAATAAATGCGAAATTTCGAAAGTTATTGATGAGTGTGTACAGTCATGCATTCGCTTTCCCACGGTCATCATTTGTACCTGAAAAATATTTAACCGACAACTTTATGCCAAATCTTAGTGTATTCACCCACATTTAACAAAAACCGATCCCATAAAACATTTATGATTAAAACATTGGGTGTTGGCATTAAGCATCATACAAACTTCTTTTTATTTCTTGTCTCTTACTTATGAACACACAACCACTTTTAATAAACCTCTTGCTTTGTGCAATAGATATAAATGATCGGGTAGCCCTCGAATTAAACAATACCAAGGAAGAGATACCATTCACAAGGAACAATTCTAAAATAAAACACACAAATATAAGTAGAAAATCAATATAAAAATAGAGATAAGGAGAAGATACACACCCGTCACCACATCTGGTGCTGCACGAGCCATTCGGCTGTCAGCTGAAAAGACATGTTCCTCACAAAAGGCGCATCCGCCTTGCCTTGGAGGCCATCTGTAATCCTCAAGGTCACCAGAAGCGGGAGCTGGAACCAATCCTACCACTTTTAGAATCAGACTCGGCCTTTTTATGGCCCCTCTAATTGCAGTGGAAGCAAATCAGGTTCAATCCCTGAATAGTGGCTGTGCAATCCTGAGTAAAATGCCCAGTATTTCCGCACTGATAACAGCCTGAACCACCACCACCCCTACAAGCTCCATCGTGTGTCTTGCCGCACTTGCTATAGTGGCCTCGACCCTGCTGGCCTCTCGGTCTCAAATCAAATACCGTTGGCCTCTTGCCTGAACCCTCTGAACCCTGAACCTGATTCGGCTTCCTCTTCCTCTTTATCTCCTAGTTAATCTCCCTCTCCCTGACGCACACCCTACATATGGATGGGTACGCCCAATGTACGTATGGGTCGTCCTTGATGCTCGCATGCAAAGGAGTACACTGTGTGTACCTAGTGTATGCCCAACATACTCAAGGTCTAGTCCTTGATTAATTAAAATAATAGTTAAAGATTATACCTTGCGACTCGGGCGTTACATTTTCACAAACAAGATTCTCATTTTTATGTAAGGTAAAACACAATTTTCATAAAACCCATGTTAAGAAAACTCGTTTGTTCCAAAATACATTACTTGAAAATCGGAGTAATATAATAAATACAAAATTTCCAATGCTATTGATGAGTGTGTACAATCACGCATTCTCCTTCCCACGATCATCATTGGTACCTGAAAAACATTTAACCCACAACTTTAAGCCAAAGCTTAGTGTATTCACCCACATTTAACAAAAACCGATCCCATAAAACATTTATGATTAAAACATTGGGTGTTGGCATTAAGCATCATACAAACTTCTTTTTATTTCTTGTCCCTTCCTTATGAACACAGAACCACTTTTAATCAACTAATTTCCACATTCTTTGGTCACAGTTGAGTGACTCGTAAGGATTTGTGTCAAAGTTCTACCTACTATATGAACTCATAGCAGAAGATCTCATTATCTTAGGCCTACCCACTTTTGTTCGGTTGTCAAAAAATATACTTAAACCTAGTACTCAATTGTACTTGAGTATGCTAAGTCCGGGTCATCATTTTACACAGCATGGAAGCTTTAAATCTTGCATCCTTGGTTCGTTCGTGTCACTCATAATTTTGAGCACCAAGTGTTTTTCTTACTCAATATGTAGGATGCCATGAGCTATTGTAAATCACATCATCATACTTTCGTATCCTTCATACCATCTACCCCTTATAAGAAATGAGGGAATTTCTTTTAAGGTCTAAATCACCCTATGATTCTCACACGGTAAGAGTTAGTCTCTAAGACTCATTTATGGGAATTTCAAAAATTTCCTTTTCTCATCATCCCCTTCTTGGAAACCCTTTTCAACGAGCTTCTAGTGTTTATTATTGCCCATACCTTTTTAGAACTATAAGATCTTTGATTTTCAGATTGAGTTCTTCAATATTCCATCGTGGGAAGAGGTCTTCCTCCTTGATCATTCATAAAACATCTTCCAAATATTGCTCCTTCATGATCACATTATCATATCTTGAAGTCTGATTTCTTCTGACACCATCATTATGTTTTCCACGTATTCTTAACTTTTCATCACCAATCACAAAACATGTAAGTAGAGCTTATAAAGTTACTTATGTATAACTATTCATCATGGCGGTCTAGCATCTTACGATGAGGTACTCTCATGGACTCATTATCATCACTTTTTAGTTCTCATTATTTTTATAATTCAAGATGGTCTTCATAATGCTTGAATTCTTTTAGGTTAAACAAATACCTTTAGGTATCTTTCACTACCCTTTTTTACTTGTGATGACTTCACTTGCTAATGTAGTGCATTAGTTTAATGCACCATCACTCATCTTTTACTAATGTCCCGATGTCACGAGGATACCTTTCTTCCACATCTACTGTCATGCTTGACCCTTGATAATGTTGTCATCTGGTTGCCAACTCCTTAGGATCCCAAAAGATCTTTTCGATTCAACAGTATCATGCTTCTTCCCAAACTATCTTGGTTATGCTTTTTTATGTTATCTCACTCTCATCATCATATCACCATTTCACTAATTATGTTATTAGCTGAACTTCCACTGTCATCAATCACATCCAAACATTTACTTTCATCTAAAGATGGAATTCATGATTCCATTCCATTTGTTTCTCATTCAACTTGCTTGTAATTTGAATTTGTCACTCCTATGTAGTAACATAAGCTTGTCCTAAATAACCAACTTCAATTAGTTTCTTAATCATAAATTTGGAATTCCAATTCTTGTCCCATTTTAGACATTCACCAAAAGTCAGTTATATGTTTTTGTAGCTAATTGATTTCCAAAAAAATTATATAGCTCAATTTGCTTCAGTCCTTGGTGTTTCTAACTCACGACCAATAGTACTAAAAGATTACAAACTTCATTTTGAACATCTATGATAAGTATACCAAATAATTTTCATTTTTATACTAGTTGTTTGACTTTGACAAAAAAAAAAACAAAGTTTTTAAAATTTTCCATCGTCCATTAACATACTTTAAGTTCTTTCATGATTCCTATTTGACACAAGGTATGTGCTCATTAAGTCCATAAATCACTCAAATCTTTATCACATTTAAAAAAAACCCTTTCATGGTTCTACCGAGTTCGTGTATGTATTATGTGTTTATACTAGTACATGTCCTATACTATTATATCCACATCATATATACATAACCTTGACTTCACCACTTAGGAGATTTGATCCATTTGTTTAGACTTTCCATACACTAGTCATACATGATGGGTTTTACATGTAATAGCGTGGATAAATCCTTATACACTTTAAGGGTACATCCAACCTATTAGATCTAGTCATGACACTATTGAAGTAACATTCTATTGAACATCAAGAACCCTATAACCCTAGCTAATTTCAAAATTCATAGAAGAAGATTACATACCTTTGATTATTGTAGTAAACAATCAAACAATCCTTCTTGAGAACTCTTGGAAGCTAGCACCAGAAATCTCGTGCCTCTGATGGTTCACAACCAAAGTCTAGCAACTAGGAAACTTGAAGAGAAGAGAGAAGAGGGAAATTTTTTTGGCTACGATCTTATCTAAAGGAGTGGCAGAAAATTATAGGGTGGAATGCCTTATTTATAGCCAACAAAGAAACCCTGGATAACTCTCACTTGATTAAAATAATAATATCTTAAATCAGGTAATTATATGGTTTCCTAATTATCTTCAACTGATATTCTAGAACCCTAAGGAAGCCTATAATTTTCGGTCTAACTTGGACTATTTTAGAATCCCTCTTTGGTTCAACTATTGAATAATTACAACTTAGGTCCTTCCACTTTTAATTAATTAAATTAATCCCAAAATTAATTGTAATTAACTTCTGATTAATTCTTAATTAAATAATACCATTTATAATTAATATATTATTCTCTTAATATATTAATAAAGCATTTATTGCTATTTATTAATTATATAATAAATCAATAAACCAGTCTCTCTCTAAAAACATCCTATTTAATTACCAGGTTTGGGGGAAACCCAGAAGGACTTTGTTAATAATTCAAGTATATACCAATTTAGTTAATGGTTTAAACACCTAATCCAACAGTCTCCCCTTTGGATAAGTCTAAAACTACAATTGTCATTATAACTTCTAAATTATCAGCAAACGCTGCTTTCAAAAGCAACTTCAGTCTCTGATATGATTATACATTAGTCCTAAGATAAGTGATCAAATATTCCTTTATTCTACAAGATATCGTATGGACACGAGACATGGATTAGAATCAATCTCATTCTCTAAAATTTTGTTTCCCGATTTCCTGATATGTGATGACCTCATAAGATTTCTAATTGGACACATCAATGTAGTCCTTGTTAGGCCCATCACTATAAGTCAACACCAAATCACCGAGGAGCCCAAAGATATCGCCTTTCCCGATAGGGAAAAAAAGGAACGAATAAACTTTGACTCATATGCATGTATCATTTACTATCCAAATCACACATGACATTACGTTTTATAACACCAAGTTACTGATTCATTTTCGCAATACCAATGTACAACCCGTTTGTAAATTACAACTAATATATCTCTATTTCAAGAATATAAGATATTATCATTTCAGAATTACATGTGATAGAATCTATGAAGTAATTCTCTGAGCGTGGATTTATCCAATACTAAAAATCTCCATTTTTATAAGTACTCATGAACGTTGTAGCAACACAATTGCTATATCTAAACTCCTTAGACAATCTATAATCCAATTCATGACGGTCTTCATTCAGTACTTACTTCCTAATGTATGAGCAACTGTGTAGCTTTGAATAATCAAATTATTCAGGAAGTAAAACATTCCAAACAAAACACAAGAATAAATAATTGACAAAGGATGTAATCAAACTCATAAATAATCTCTATTATCTAGTCACCAAAATTAATTACATTTATTCTGCTAAAAGTTTCAAACTAATCATGTAACCACTAAAACTAATATCATCTCACAAACCAATGCTCTTAGTGTATTGATTATGCTTACTCATAGCCTCCGTGAGAGGATCTGCAGGATTGTCTTCTGAAGACACTCTCTTAACTATGAGATGACCTTCTTCAACTCTATATATGATATTATGGTACTTTGGTCAAAGCAATTGCTCCTTCATTATCGCAGAAAAGTTCCATTGGCTCTTGAATGCTCGGAGCTACTCTGAGGTCGCCGATGAAGTTCTTCGTCCAAGTAGCATCCTTTGATGCTTCACTCGCTGCTATGTAATCTGATTCACAAGTAGAATCAACCACTGTGTCTTGCTTGGAACTTTTCCAAGTAACTGCTCCTCCATTTAACAGAAACACCCAACCAAATTGAGAACGAAGATCGTCTCTATCTGCTTGAAATTTGGATTCACTATTCCCATTTACTCTCAATGTATCTCTGCCACCAAGGACTAGAATTAGATCGTTTCTCCTTCGCAAATACTTGAGAATGTTCTTCACTGCTGTCTAATGAGCTCTGCCAAGATTTCCCTAAAAGCGACTTACCATGCTTAATGCAAAAGACACATCAGGGCGAGTACATCTCATAGCGTACATGATTGATCCTACAACCGACGCATATGCGACTTGACTCATTTATGCTATCTCTTCATCTATACTAGGGATTTGAGTCTTACTCAACTTGGCATTACTATGAATACGTAGCTCTCTTTTCTTGGAGTTTTCCATACTAAAACGTTTTAGTACCTTATCCAGGTACTTACTTTGACTAAGACCAGTTAGTCTTTTCTTTTTATACCTTAAGATTCTTATCCCAAGAACATAGGCTGCCTTTCCTAGATCTTTCATAGCAAAACACTTTCCAAGCCAAGACTTTACTTCTTGCAAAGTTGGAATGTCGTTTCTTATAAGGAGTATGTCATCAATATACACTAGCCTTGATATACATACATGACACATGACTCATCTTCACTCCTAGAGAAACCAAATTCTTTGACTTCTCATGGAAGCAAAGATTCCAGCTGCGAGACACTTGTTTCAATCCATAAAGGGATATCTCAAGCTTACACACTCTATTATGATACATTGCATCTACAAAACCCTCTGGCTAACTCATGTAATCATCTTCAGCCAACCTCCCATTAAGGAAAGAAATTTTGACATCCATCTGCCATATTTTATAATCATGAAAGGGAGCTAAGGTGAGAATTATCCTAATAGACTTTATCTTGGTAACTAGTGAGAAGGTCTCATCATATTCAAACCCTGGGGTTTGAGTAAAGCCCTTCATAACCAGTCGTGCCTTGAAAGTGTGTAACTTTCTATCCATGCCGATCTTCTTCTTGAAGATATATTTGCAGACAATTGTCTTTCGACCAATTTCTAGATCGACTAAATTCCAAACTTGGTTATCAAACATGGACCTGATGTCGCTATCCATTGCCTCTTTCCATTTGGTAGGCTCAAGGCCTACAATCGCTTCCTTCTAGCTAGCTGGTTCATCCAAATTTACTAGTGTACAATCACTAATAAACATATCACCATCTGACGTTATATGGAAACCACATAATGTTGGTGTAATTGCTAACTCTACTGGAACGTCTAACAGGTAGCAAATCTTCAATGGGTTCAATAGGAGTTTCATCCTCTGGTTGAGCACTAATATCTTTTAAGGTTCCTTTATTGCTTGATTCTTGAATTTCTTCATGGTCCATTATGCTCCTACTGTCGTCTTTGCATATGAGCTCTCTCACACGAAATACTCCTCTTCATGCTATAAAGACCACGTTCTCACTAGGTTTGTAGAAAAAATATCCAAAAGACTTTTGTTAGTAACCAATGAAATTACATCTTTCACTTCTAGGTTCTAGCTTGTCATGATTTTCTCGTCTAATGGAAGCTTCACAACCCCAGACCTTGATATGTGCTAACGAGGGAACTTTCACTATCCACATCTCGTGAGGTGTTTTGGCAACCTTCTTGGTAGGGAAAATATTTAGGATATGGGCGGCTGTCTCTCGGGAATACCCATAGAAAGAAATGTGAAGAGAAGCTCGACTCATCATGGAATGAACCATGTCGAACAAGGTCCGATTGTGCCTCTCAGCCATACCATTATGTTGTGGTGTCCTAGGAGGAGTCAATTGTGAAACCAGTCCACATTCCTTGAGATATTCGTGGAAATCGATACTAAGATACTCTCTACCTTTGTCAGATCGGAGCATCTTTATCTTCCTGCCTAATTGATTCTTGACTTCATGTTTAAACTCTTTTAACTTTTCAAAGGTTTCTGATTTTTTCTTAGTTAAATAGATATATACCCATATCTGCTATAAGCATCTGTAAATGTTATATGAAATCGACTAGCATCCCTTGTGGTGGATATGAAGGGTCCACACACATCTGTGTGTATGAGATCCAACAAACCTTCACCTCTTTCATAAGATCCAGTGAAAGGTGATTTTGTCATCTTCTCCAAAAGACAAGATTCGCATTCATCGTCTGTCCTTAAGTCAGATGATTCCAACACTCCATCATTTTGGATTTGGGCGATGTGTTTCTTATTAATGTGCCTAAGACGACAATGGCACAATCATGCTTTGTCGAAACCATTAGACAAATCAATATAAAATACACTATTACCTAAGTTATTAATACAAATCACAGTTTCATCACACCATTACAAGGTAAAGCTTCCAACATAAAAATGCCATATTTATAAACCAAAATCGATCCAATTATGTCATTAAACGAATATTGAAAAACTTGTCTAAAAAATACACGAAAAGAAATAATGTTTTGCACCATTTCTAACGAATAACAACAATTGACTAAATCTAATCTAATCAAACATCTCTGTGTATGTGATCAAACAAACCTTCACCTCTTTCATAAGATCCAGTGAAAGGTGATTTTGTCATCTTCTCCAAAAGAAAAGATTCGCATTCATCATCTGTCCTTAAGTCAAATGATTCCAACACTCCATCATTTTGGAGTTGGGCGATGCGTTTCTTGTTAATGTGCGTAAGACGACAATGCCACAATCATGCTTTGTCTAAACCATTAGGCGTATCTATATGAAATACACTATTACCTAATCTATCAATACAAATCACAGTTTCACACACACCATTACAAGGTAAAGCTTCAAAAATAAAAGTGCCATCTTTATAAACCAAAATCGATGCAATCATGTCATTAAACGAATATTAAAAACCTTGTCTAAAAAGTGCACGAAAATAAATACTTTTTTACGTCATTTTTAAGGAATAGCAACAATTAACTAAATCTAATCTAACATCACTACTAAGCATAAGGCTATAAGTTCCAATATTGGTAACAAGAGAATATCGCCTATTGCCCATGATTAGATTCATTCTTCCATGCTCCACTTCTTCACTTTCTCTTTGTCCTTTCAAATCAGATCAAATATGAAAACCACATCCTATATCAAGAATCACAGAACGGTTAGGTTGTGATTTATTAGTTTGAATAATGTAAATACATGCCTACGATGGCTTCACTTTTCCATTCTTGATGTCTTGCAAGTACTTGGGGTGGCTTCATTTCTAATGGACCTTATCATTGCAATAGAAGTAAATGGCCTCTTTGGGATCACTAACAGAAGGAATATCAGAACTGGGTTTCGACTTTGGGCCATTTCTAGACGACCTAGCATGGGTCTTTCCTTTCCAGTTCTGCTTAGGACCACCTTTCCTTGTCTTTCCTTTGTTTTGACCAATGGCAAGGACAAGAACATTTATAGAGGTAAGAGTTTGATTCTTCTTCATTCTTGACTCAGCTGTTTGCAACTGGTTGTGGATATGGGACAATATGGTTTCTATGTTGTTCAAGTGATAAGCCGAAACGAACTGATCATAACAAGGTGACAAAGACTTAAGGACTATGTCTATGGCGAAATCCTCATTGAGATTCATATTTAGCCTTTCAAGGCGCTCCACGTATCTCTGCCTTATTTGCATGTGGCTGCAAAAAGGCTCTTCTTCCTTCAATTTACAAGCCATTAATGTTTTGACGACCTCATACTTATCTTGACGAGGTCATTTTTAAAACTTTTCCATAAGATCCAAGTTCATCTCATATGGCCAATAGTCCTCATAGAAATTTTGCAACTCAGGAATCATGGTGGCAACCATGATGCAAGCAACCTTTGTCGCGTTGTCATTGTTTTCTTGTAGGAGGTTATTTCTTCAGGAGTAGTAGTGGCCTCATCGATCTCAACAAGTTGTCTTTCAAGGACATACTCTCTGTCCTCGTATCGAAGAGCCATATTGATGTTGCACATTTAATCATTGTAGTTGGTGCCATCTAACGTCACATTGGACACGATCGAGAGAAGCAAAAAGTGATGGGAATAGTTTTGAGGGGAAGAAGCATCACCAGAAGCAAAAATCTTTAGAGAAAAAGAAGTTTTAGTTAGATGACAATAATCCTTAATATTTTAACCCATAATTAATATTTAAGGCTCGGATACAAAATAACAATTAACAACCAAGAAGAGGGATGTTGTAATCTTATCACAAATTTATGAAGGTAGGTAAAAGCAATTCACAGATTTCGAACTATGAAACTCCTAGATCTTTTGAGATTCATTGATTCTTATCAATGACATGTTTAGTCTCAGATTATGCTCTTGTATTTGTGACGGGGATGCCGATGATCACAAACAAGATGTGAATAACCATACAAATATGCTTGGCATTATCGATGTCATTTATCATCTCTAATTAATATTCTTTTTAACCACACATGCTCCATTAACAATGATAATTTTCAAGATGGCCATTATTTCTCTTTATAGTCACTATTAGTGTGTTGGTTAACCACATGCGCTCCACTAACTACATATAAAGTATAATGTGCAATTTTATGGACTAGCATACTTTTCACATTTTTCCTAAAGTAACTAAGAGTAGGATTTTTCAAAACAGTTTAGTTACTTTATATCAATTTACTTATTATTGAGATTATGTCCTATCAATTCCATTAGGATAACGATCCTCCACCATACAAGAGAGTGGTAGGTAAGAGGGAATACCCAATGACGGCCATTTTATAGGCCACTTCGTTAAACTCCCCTTGTAGTATGACTTCGTGAATAGGGCGTACAAACGATTTGACTAACTTGACTTCTACATATAATACATATTAAACTTTGAAGTATACATATAGTATAAGGTGTATTTTAAAACTTTTCTAGAATACTAGGTTTAATTTTACAATTTTGAAATTAATGTAAGAATTATTTTAATTTAAAAGTAAACCTATTTTTATTTAATCGTTATCTTTTAATTAAAAATTAACTAAATTAATTAAATCTTATGGATAATTCACAAATTTAAGATATAGGTTATCTAATTACAAAGATAAATATTAAGTTTTACAGAATTAAAAAACACTATCTAAAGTAAATATCCTAATAAATTTTGAATTAAGCATAAAACAATTTCACTGATTAGAAGGTTCACCACATCGTGGCAATCAACTGCCATGTCGTGGCATAACAAAAAAAAACATAGATATGAAGATCCCCACGACATGGCATAAGAGGACCATGACATTGTGCTGCGACAGAATGATGATTTTGTTGAATCTCCAAGTTGGGTTTTGTTCAACTTCAAGTAATGTATGATCAATTGTTAGACAACCGTACGCTTTGATACCACTAATTGGTTTTACATGCAATAATGCAGATAAATCCTTATACACGTAAGGGTACATGCAACCTATTAGATCTAGTCATGACACTATTGAAGTAACATTCTATTGAACAACAAGAACCCTATAACCCTAGCTAATTTCAAAATTCATAGAAGAAGATTACATAACTTTGATTATTGTAGTAAACAATTAAAAAAATCCTTCTTGAAAACTCTTGGAAGCTAGCACCAGAAATCTCATGCCTCTGATGGTTCACACCCAAACCCTAGCAACTAAAAAACTTGAAGATAAGAGAGACGAGGGACAAAATTTCGGCTAACCTCTTAGCTAAAGGAGTGGCCGGAAATTGTAGGGTGGAATGCCCTATTTATAGCTGACAAAGAAACCCTAGATAACCCTTACTTGATTAAAATAATAATATCTTAAATCAGATAATTATCTGGTTTCCTAATTATCTTCAAGAGATATTCTAGAACCCTAAGGAAGCCTCTAATTTGTGGCCTACCTTGGACTTTTCTAGAATCACTCTTTTGTTCAACTATTGAACAATTACAACTTAGGTCCTTCCACTTTTAACTAATCAAATTAATCCCAAAATTAGATTTCTAATTGGATTTCTGATTAATTCGTAATTAAATAATAATATTTATAATTAATACATTATTCTCATAATATATTAATAAATCATTTATTTCTATTTATATTAATCATATAATAAATCAATAAACCAATCTCTGTCTCTCTAAAAAAATATCATATTTAATTACCAAGTTTAAGGGTAACCCAAAAGGACTTTGTCAATGAGTCAAGTATATATCAATTTAGTTTTGGCTTAGACACATAATCCAACAGTCTCCCGCTTGGACAAGTCTATAACAATAATTGCCAGTATAACTTCTAAATTATGAGCAAATGGTGCTTCCAAAAGCAACTCCAGTCTCTGATCTTATCAGACATTAATCCTAAGATAAGTGATCAAATATTCCTTCGTTCTACAAGATAACGTATGGATACGAGAGATGGATTAGAATCAATCTCATTGTCCAAAATAATGTTTCCTGACTTTCTAATTTTTGATGACCTCATAAGACTTCCAATTGAACACATCAATTTAGTCTTGGCTAGGCCCATCACTATAAGTCAAAACGAAATCACCGAGTGGCCTAAAGATATATCTTTTCCCGTTAGGGCACAAAGAACGAATAAAAATTCGACTCATATGCGTGTACCCTTCACTCACCAAATCATACATGGCACTACATTTGGATCCTAAATTAAGCTTAAGTTCATATTTGCTTGTAAAGAATTGATACTTCTTTATATAATAAGTATAATTGTGGGTTGTGACAATTTTACATTTTTGTTAAGCAAATTCGGACAAGGGTAAAGGTTTTGGCTTCCCCCAATGAGTGGCTTGTATTTCTTCAGACTTGGACAAATAATAAGGAAACTTTTCATGTTGGGGTTTTCGGGCTTTTAGGGAATCGGTTTCCTCCTCTTCGGGTTTAGTTTCATCCCCATCAAATTTAGTGAAACTCTTAAAATGTTCAACTATTTGTCCCTGTGGAATTATATTACCATCATCAACTAACAACATTAGTTTTGCCTCATCATTTGCAAATTCATCATCATCAAATGCTGGAGAACCATCATCAACAACCTTACCTTTATACCTAAAATCACCCACATATCTAGGGTCATTATAAGAAGGATCATGATTGATTGTTATAGGTAATAATTTACAAATTTTATTACTTCCAGCACTGGAAGACCCATTTCCACTTGAACGATTATTCCTGGGAAATCGTTGAATACCACTTTCTATAATGCTATTAACAACAAACAGTTGTATTGTGTTAGGAGACATACTACTAACAAAACTAAGAAAGTATTTGAATTCACTATCGTCAAGAATCCGCATAACTATATTTGATCATGGACATTGAAAAGATAGACGTATTTGGTTAGTACATAATCTGGACTTGGAAGCAACCAATGTGATCAAACCGACAAGGTTGATATCATTGGTTATATCTACACTAAAACATATGTAGTTTGGAGCGATATACTACATAGATCCCTCGATATGCTGCGTCGACTAGAAACTAGCACTCGGAAAAAACATGTATACATACTCATTCTTTTAGAATATGAAAACTATCAAAGAACACTACTTCTTGATGAATTTGGGAACAGATATATATATATATATATATATATATATATATATATATATATATATATATATATATATATATATATATATATATATATATATATTGCATATGGCTTGTGGATGAACAAAGAATACACAAATATCCTTATTTTACCTCTTCAGAACAGAAGTCAGGAATGGTCGTACATTCCGGAGTACAATCTGAAATAAACTTTATAATTCTGGAACGTACGAGTTTTAGATTCTGGCACAAAATCCTACCAACCACCACTAACTCTGGAATTAACATAAATATTCAAGAATATCGTATTCCATAATATTTAGTTCGGAACATACGATTGTTAGATTCCTGACACGATACATACCAATCACTTATCTCCAGAACGACACTAACTACTCTAAAATACAATATTCCGGATAAATTAGTCATTTTATAAAATTTATAATAAGTTGGTTATTATTATCAAATTATTCGTTTATATAGATTAGTTTACTCAATTTTCCTTTATTATTTGATTATGTTGGTGATTGACACTATGGTTCATGAGATATACAAATTTAATTTGAAATATAATCGGTTCTTGACTTAACTTAAAAGAACTAGGTTTCATAGACTAGATAAAACACAAGACTTTTGCAAAAGAATCTTCTAAAAAAGATCCAGACGCGGTTGGTATAGAATTATATTCATATTTATCATCAAAAGAGTTCAAGAAAAATGATTGTAGTGAGAAACGTGTGTGGAATGTGAAAGCAATTGATGATGCAACAGGTATACTATGTCTTGAATGTTGTGACAATTAAGTTTTGAGTTTGATTATTTTATTTCACAATTAAATTTTGAGTTGAATATTTTACTAACATTATATTTTGGAATCAAACATTAAGAAAGCTATATCCTACAATCTTTATTTTGCATTCTTTTCATTATGTGTTTTGGAGTATCATTTTATTTATTGCTTAATTTTTTACTCAATCTTTCAAGCGTTGTAATATTCCATTTGCACCATTTATGTCTTGAACGTTGTGAAAATTATATTTTGACTTTGAATATTTGACTCATATTAGACTTTGTAAACAAAAAACTTATAGTCTAATAGTCTAACGACATCAAGTGCTGCCCTCACTCATTGAGATTTAGAGTTCAAGTCTAGTCTAGAAGAAAAGTGGAATCTAGAGTAATTTAAAAATAAATTAGTACATTGGATTATGGATAAAAAAAGTCTTTAGAACAAATCATTAATAAGACTATATCCTATAATCTTCATTCTCTATTATTTTCATTAGACCATCCGTTGTATACATCACTTACCACATATGTGGTGGGTGCCACATTAGCACCATATTCTCTACCACTAACCAAGTGATACCTATCACTAAACACATCACTTCATCTTATTTTTTTATTTAAATTTAATTTAAAAATACATTAAAATCATTGTTTTAATACTAGTTTTCCATTAAAAAGACCAAATTACATTAAATAAAACTACATTAATTGAAATAAAAAAAATAAAAATAACAATAAAAATAAAAATTGCAGTACTTAAAATAAAAAAAACAAAAAAAAAAACATTAAAAAAAACTAAAAATTCCAACCATAAATAAAATAAACTGCCCCATACTCTTATGTCGGGTTCGAACCGACTCTTTCATCGTGATGAAAAGTTCCAAGTCTTCGCCCTCGAGGTCGCCCGCTTTCATTTTCAAGATTTCCATATCGATTTTTATTTGGATCGTCGTTTGTGCCTCTTGAAATGATGTTTGTTCTTCAATCATTTTTTGTTCCATCCGAGTCATCACCTCGGCCTTTGTTTCTTGAAGTTGCACATATCGATCAAATTTATCACCAAACATATTCATAACACTAGAATTCGAAGATGTTGAAGCCGCATTTTTTTGCTTTATTTCTTCCAATGGACCGACGAAGAGGTTAGTCGTTTTCAAGATCTAGCGGATCATCGTTGACGTCGATGTGTGTTCGGCCGTACGATTGTTGGGAGGTTCCATCAGGGTTTCTCGAATGCTTTGAACCGGAAGATAGCAAAGTTCCTTCTGTTTGCTCTTTCCATTTTGGAGCGTCTTTCAATTTTAGCCACGGTTTCATATATAGAAAAGCTTTGCGTGTTGGCGTTGTTTTATCAAATTGCTCCATGCCCGCCTTGAAAACATCAAAATCATTCGAGCCGCTTTTGCGTATATTTAGGAGGTTGTTGTGGATTCCTCCAAACTCGATGCATTTTAGTCGAATATCTCGCCATTTTGACGTAATTTGATCGGCATTTCGAGTTTCACTTTCCATTAACTCGTAGAAAATGGCTCGGACTTTCTCCTAAAAACTTATGTATAGCTGACTATCTCCTACAATTGGATCTTCAGAAGTCGCCACCCATGCCTCTGCTAACTTTTCTTCTTCTTCTTTTGTCCATGGGACCCTTTCTTGGGTGGTAGTGGGTCGGACCGTTTTTTTTCCTTTTCTCTTTTTTGGTTAAGGTGGTGGTGAAGGTTTCGTTTCCGCAACAAAATCCAGCGAAAGTGGTTGTTGTTGTTGTTGTGACGATTGTTGTTGGAGTTGTTGTAGTTGTTGGAATTGTTGGTATTATTATGAAATTTGTTGTTATTGGAAAGACGGAAAATGTTGATATTGTTGTATGAAAAGTGGTGTTTGTTGGATTGGGGAACCGGTTTGAAGCAAATTGATAAAACCGCCTTGAAGTGACTCCATAGTCGGGAATTGGCGAGGAGTTGTATCTAACGCAAAAGCGTTATTCGGTTTGCGATTTCTGTAGTTTAGAGGGGTATTTTGGTTGGGATCCATGATTTTTGGTTGTGAAGATGTAGTGTGTAGTTTGTGTATAGAGAAAGAAAAGAATGATGTAATCCTCGCTTCGGGGTTCGAGCTTATCATGAGTCTCGCGTCTCACGAAAGCCTCGCAACCCCAAATCTTGATGTGGTCTAGTTTAGGTACTTTACCAGTCCACATCTCGTGAGGAGTTTTGGCAACTTTCTTTGTAGGGACCAGATTAAGAATATGGGCGGCAGTCTCTAAGGCATACCCCCAGAATGAGATTGGTAGCGTAGCTCGACTCATCATGGAACGAACCATATCTAACAAGGTTCGATTACGCCTCTCAGCTACACCATTCAACTGTGGTGTCCTGGGAGGTGTCAATTGTGAGACAATCCCACATTCCCTAAGATAGTCAAGGAACTCTGAACTAAGATACTCACCACCACGATCGGATCGAAGCATCTTAATGTTCCTGCCCAATTGATTCTCGACTTCCTGTTTAAATTCCTTAAACTTCTCGAAAGTCTCTGACTTATGCTTGATTAGGTAGACATATCCATATCTACTGTAATCATCAGTAAAAGTCAAATAATAACGATTAGCATCCCTTGTGGCATGTTTGAATGGTCCACACACATCCATGTGTACAAGATCCAACAAACCTTCACCCCTCTCACACGAGCCTGTGAAGGGTGACTTTGTCATTTTTCCAAGTAAGCATGATTCGCAACTATCATCTGACTTTAGGTCAAATGACTCCAAGACTCCATCCTTTTGGAGTTGGCCTATGCGTTTCTTGCTTATATGTCCAAGGCGACAATGCCATAATGATGCTTTATCCAAGTTATTATTATTAACAGAATCAATACACAAAACATTATTTCCTAATTTATCTACAACAGATACAACTTCATACACACCATCACAAGGTAATGCTTTAAAATAAAGAACATTATTAAAGAAAGCATCAATAGAACCAACTTCATTATTAAACGAAAAGGTAAACCCTTGTTTGTACAAAGCATGAAAGGAAATAATATTTCTCGCCATTCCTGGCGAATAACAACATTTATTCAAATCTAAATTAAACCCACTACTTAGCGATAAAGTATAAACTCCAATCTTGGTGACAGGTGAAGCTTTCCTATTCCCCATGATCAAGTTTATTCTTCCTTGTTCCACATTCTCACTTCTTCTTAGTCCCTGCAAGTCACAACAAATATGAATACCGCAACCGGTATCAAGGACCGAAGATTTAGAATGGGGTGAGTTATTAGATAAGATAGTGTAAATACCTACATGGTTGGGTTTAACTTTCCCATCCTTTACATCCTGCTGGTACTTTGGGCAGTTCCGCTTCCAATGAGCTTTTTCATGGCAATAGAAGCATTCAGCCTCTTTTGGGTCAGAAAAAGGAGTGATGAAACCTTTCTTGGTTCCACTTGAAGAAGAGCCATCAAGGGTCCGACCCTTGGTACCCTTCGAAGATCTCTTTCTTTTCTTCCCTCGACTTTTCCCGATTGCCAAAACCGGAGTAGAGTTTGGAGTAGGAGTGTTAACAACCGACTTCCCCTTAAGACCTGTTTCTGCGGTCTTGAGAAGTCCCTGAAGTTTGCTGAGTGTGACCTCTTCCTTATTCATGTGATATGTCATGCAGAATTGATCATAGCACGATGGTAAGGAGTGCAAAATGATATCTATTGCAAGATCCTCAGGGAAGTTCACATTAAGCTTCAGCAAACGATCCACATACCTTTGCATTTTCTGCATGTGGCTCGTGACGGATTCCCCATCCTTCATCATGGCTGTTATCATGGAGCAGATGATTTAATACCTCTCTTGTCGTGCACTTAGATGGTATCTTTCCATCAAATCTTGGTGCATTTCATAAGGGTAGAAATCCTCATAAGACTTTTGGAGTTCCGCTGTCATTATGGCCATCATGATGCAAGCCACTTTTGTAGCATCCCTTTCATGTGCCCGAAAGTCAACGATCTCCTGAGGAGTCGCAGTGGTCTCATCAATCTCCTTAAGCTCCTTGTCAAGGACATATTCTTTGTCCTCGTAGCGGGTAATCATCCTGATGTTTCTGATCCACTCATTGAAGTTGGATCCATCAATGGTGACTTTCCCACACAAGTTCATAAGGGTAAACGAACCATTAGGATTAGAGCCAGAAGCAGCATTGTTAGAAGATATCTGAAAGAAGAGAACAAGATTAGTTTAGATATTAAGAGAGTCCTTAATAAAACACCCAAATGTAATATTAAGGCTAGGATCCAATCACAATATATTATAACTTAGAAGAGGTATGTCGTAATCCAAGCTATAACATATTCGAAAGGTAGGTGAATGACGATTCACCAATTTCCACCAAGAAAACCGAGACATTTAAATATTAGGTTTTTTTGATTGGTTCTTAGAAATTACTAGATTCTTTGAGATTCAATGAACTTTTCAAAGGCATGTTTCAATCTCGAGTGTGCCCTCCAACTTTTGTGACTGAGATGCCGAGGATCACAAAACGAGGTGTGAAGTAACCATGCAAATCACTTGGTACCCTTAAAGTTTATTACTCAATCGATGTGCCGGTAAAGCACACACGCTCCATCGATACTATAATAAACCTTAAGTCACCCCTTACCTACCTTGTTAAGTCCAAGTTGGTGTGCCGGTTAACCACACACGCTCCACCAACGACTTAAGCAAAGTGAAAAGTGTAATTTCATGGATTAGCACCTTATTCACATTTTTCCTAAAGTTACTAAGATTGGGAATTTAATAAAACATTTAGTTACTTTATAATATTCATCATACTTTTAATGAGAATTTATAAGTCCTTGTCTTACCCGTTCGGCTAACGACCCTCCACCGATCAAGCAAGCGGTGGGTGAGAGTGGACACCCATTAAGTTGCCATTTTATAGGCAACAACCTTATACCCACCTTATAGACCGGTTTCGTGAATGAGGCGTACTAGCGGTAAGACGACTTTGTTCTTATACATACATACATACATATATATATATATATATATATATATATATATATATATATATATAAAATTAAATCATAATAATATAAGTATAAGGGTTGAATTTTAACTTTTTAAAATTCTAAGGGTTGGAACTAAGGTTTAACTTGACTTTACTTGTTCCAAAACTTGAGGGCAAGTTTTGTAAACTTTCATAACTTTTCATTTCTTGTAACTTATGAGTTTAATAGAGTAATAAAATGAAGACTCTTCATTTTTCTAACTCTTGTGTTCTTTTAATGGTTTGTAACTCAAGTGACTTTTGGTTTGTAACTCGGCGAGTCTGAGCGGGATCCGGGTCGAGGAGTAAGTGACCGACTCGGCGAGTCGGCTAAGGGGACTCGGCGAGTCTGGTCTGAACGAGGAAAACCCTAATCCAGGGAGTTGTATTCTATATAAAGGGTGTTTTGTCCCTCCCTCAGCCTCCATATCATCCTAGAGAACCTGTAAACCCTAGATTTCGTGTGAGCTTCCATCATTTGAGAGAAATAGCTTTGGAGGAAGGAAACTTTGGAAAGGAACTTGAAGATCAAGAAGGTTTTTTCAAAGGAGAGGTGTAGATCCGAGATCTACTTCAGTTTGTGTTCGTCTTGGTGGTAATAAGCTGCTATTTTCCCTCCTTTGCATCTAGATCTATTTTTGTTATGAGATTTGGGGGTTTTATGGTTGTTTGAGACCCAATTCGAGTTTGGGGCTTAGATATGTTGTTGCCACTTCAGATCTAGTGTTGGGATGGTCCAATATGTCGTAAAGCATCAGAAGATGAGTAGTTGGTGAAGCCTTTTTGTCCTTAAACCTAGCCCTAGAGTGTTTTGAGCCTAGATCTCTTTAGTTATATGTAAAGTTTGCAACTTTACGTGAGGATTGAGCTTTGGAACTATTAATCTATGATTTGGAGCCCCTGCATGGCTTGAAAAGCCACTATATGGATTAAGAACTGGAGCGACTCGGCGAGTCACATGGGTGGACTCGGCGAGTTGGATGAAGTTGGGCAGGAACTCGGCGAGTTGGAAGAACAACTCGGCGAGTCTGTTGAAGATTGCCTTGGACTCGGCGAGTCAAGTCGCGAAATCCCAAACCCTTCGAGTTGAGACTCGAATCAGTGAGTCGAGTGGAGGCTCGGTGAGTTGGACAGGTCAGGACTCGGAAATCGGTAGACTCGGCGAGTCATAGACTGACTCGGCGAGTCGAGTCGCGAATGGAACGACTCTGAGCACATGAAATCGGTGAGTCAGTAGGCAGACTCGACGAGTAGGGTTGACCTGGAAGGTCGACTTTGACCCGAGTTGAAATAGTGGACTTTCGGGGGACAGTTAGACTAAGTGTTGCATTGATATTGGTAGCTCGGGGAGCTAGTGGAGCAGGAGTTCAGAGAGTTGCCGGGCAACAACTAGAGGGGCTATCAGCAAGTTCAGAAAGTGAAGGTGAGTTTCCCTTTGTGTGAATGGGTCTAAGGCTACAGTGTCGGCCCATGTAGTTATGAGTAGAAGACCTGGGGGTTAGCCCTAGGTATAGTATGCTAGTATGATATTCAGGACGAGGTCCAATGATAGCTGGTGGGTTCCCAAGGAATGATTTATATGATAGTTTACACTTGTTGTCTGTGTGATACTTGTATGTGCCTGGTAGGGAGGTGAGTGTGGGCGAGGCCCCATAAATCACCAATAGCAGAGTGTGGATGGTGTTCCACATCTCATTAGGAGCAGATCAGGGGCGAGGCCCAAGTTAGGGAATGAGTGAGTGTAGGCTAGGCCCGTATCTCACTATTAGTAGGAGCATGGACGGGGTTCCATGACTCATCAGTAGCAGGACAAGGGCGCGGCCCAGGATAGCCGAGGCCTTAGGACAGGATCCGTTAGTATATGTTTAGCTTATTTGATGTGATATGTTTATGTGCTATTATATGTTAGCGGGCGAGGCCTAGTGACAGGCGAGGCCTAAGTGAAATAGATTTGTATCCGAGCGGGGCTCGAAGCCGGGCGAGGCCTGGAGCGACGGGGCCATTGTAGCGGGCGAGGCCCAGAATAGTGGGCATTGCCCAGTATGTGTAGTATGTGGTTATGTATGGTATGTGGTAGGGTGGAGAACTCACTAAGCTTCGTGCTTACGGTTTTCAGTTTTGCTTTCAGGTACTTCCGGTAGCGGAGGGAAGAGCTCGGGGTGATCGCATGGTACACACCATAGATTAGATAGCCTGGGAATGTTTTACTCTGATAACGAACATGTGTTTTTGGAAATTAATACTCTGATTATGTTTTGGATTGATGATTTTGCTTTAAGTAATGTTTTATTAAAAGAAATTTTTAGTCTTGAATTTTGGGATGTTACAAGTTGTATCAGAGCCTTAGTTTGAGGGATTCGGACGTACTCTCGGGTGCATCTGAACTTAAACTAAGGAATTGGTATGGAAGTTTTCAAAATGCAAATACAGTTTTGTAAAAAGAGTTTGAGAAACAAAAACAGTTTTAGCAAAGCAAAAAGAATTCAGAAAGAAAAGAAGTTTGAAAAGAAAAAAAGGGTGTGGTGCATGCAATCAGCCGAGCTCAAGTAAGTACCCTAAAATACCCATACAAGTTTATGTTATGATTATCAGTTAGTTGAACAGCATGCTAGATTAGGACTAAGGATGCCTTATGTGCCTATTATATGTGCTTGAGCTGCATGATAGTGCTAATTAGACAGTAGTAAGACAGCCTGTTTAGGTTATGCCTGAGTTTTTGAGTTTGTGTTGCGTGCTAGTACAGATTCTTGCTATGTCGATATGATTGCTTGAGTATGTTATGGTTAGATTTTCCCTTGTCTGAATGCAGCTTGCTTTGTGCATTGTGGGATTCTAAGTGATGTGAGTTAGCCATTAGTTGAATACGCCACGTCACATGTAATCAGGTTGAATAATCTCAGAGTACTGGATTTGGCCCTATTATGCAACTCTTGTCTGAGTCCAACCATGGTTGGGACGAGTCTTTTACTCGAAGGATTATCCAAGCCTCGTCACATGTGATGGTATTCAGGTGATGGATAATTGGCATCACAAGGAGGCCTTCAGCAGCTGAGGACTGGTTTGAGTTGAGTCGGACGTTCCCTAGGGTAAGCCTAGGATGAGGTAGTACTGGGATAAGTAGTAGTGGAGAAGGGACCTGGTGGAGTCGAAGCAATTCTTAGGGAAATTACGGATAGATGTGGAAGGTAGTATAGGCACGTACTACTGAAAGCAGAGGATCCGTACTCGATTCGGGAAAGGCCGAGACAAGATCGGGAACCTGGTAGTGCGTGTGTTTGGTCTCGTAGCAATGATAAGTATTCCGATAGTGGTTGTGGCATATTTCCAGCATGGTGACGTTGCGAGAGAGGCCAGTGGGCGGATCAGGCACCAGAGAGGGATGATGCTTGTGTTCAGGGGCCGAGCAGCTCGAGGAGCGAATGAGGGAGTTGATATTAGTGGAGGTTACGCGTAGTATTCTAGATCAGGCTCCTGTGATCTTTGGCACGGTCAAGGAGGGTATACTAGAAATTTTGGATGAGAGGCTGGGAGCCTTCCGTACCGAGATGATGGCTTTGATGGGAGTGCATACCTTGAGATTTCGAGAGTTCAGGGCTTGCGGGGCACCAGATTAGCATGGGGCTAGGGACCCCATCGCTAGTAGCAGATGGTTGGCTGATGTTGCCAATGCATTCCGTACGAGCCAGTGTCCTGAGGAGGACAAGGTCAGACTCGCCTCCTGTCTTCTGAAGGACAGAGCGAGGGATTGGTGGGAGGAGATGGGTCATGCTTTGGGGATGATGCCGCATTGGACGCGATGACATGGAGCGATTTCTCGACCAGGTTCAGGGCGGAGTTTTCGCCGATTATTGAGATGCAGCAATTGGCATGGGAGTTTCAGGATTTGACGTAGACCACTGAGACTGTGGCAGAGATCATCGCCGAGTTCAGGGAGAGGGCTCTTCTTGTACCGCAGTACGTCGCGGATAAGGATATGAAGAAGGCCCGATACCATGAGATGTTGAGGGATGACATCAGGCAGTTTGTGAGCAGGTCCAACTGCAAAACGTTGGAGGATATGATCGCGCGAGCTAGAGAGAGAGACTGATTTGGAGAAGATCCGGAAGAGGAAGCCGGATGAGGTTTAGGCAGCCACGGGCTCGGGTAAAAGGCCCAAGGGGTCGAATTCGAGATCGAGGGATTATCTGGACCGCAGCCGGTGCGGGAAGTGTGGCAGGATGCATGGGTGCGTGTGCAGGAGTGGTAGCGGTCGTGAGTCTGGCTGCTTCAAGTGTGGTCGGACTGGTCATTTTAGCAGAGATTGTACTGTTACCACCACATAGGGATCAGGCTTGATATGTTTTCACTGCAATCAGCGGGGCCACAAGAAGGCCCAGTGCCCCAGTTTGCTTCCGGCAGGACGGGTGATGGCACCTGCCCCTACAACCTTGAGGATCACAGACAGCCGTCAGGGCCGTGTAGAGGCGCCTGCGGTAGGAGGCATGGCTTTTCAGATGACTACCTTGGTCTCGCAAGCAGCATCGGACGTTGCAGGTGTGCGACTCCCGTTTTCAGTTCTTTTATTTATGCATGATTGTATTGTTATGGTTCTGCATCATTATCGGTATGATTATTTTATTTTTGTACGGCTTGATTATGTTCTAGTTATATGCCATCTGCATACCTTGGATATTTGAATGGTAGTTAAGGGATGGGCTCTATTGGAGAAGATTACTTAGGATGTAGTTGATGGGTTTTGAGCATTCTAACACTTCCTAAGTGTACATGCAACCCTAATAACCTTGGTTCTATGTTTGTCTAATTATCATGAAAAGTTGAATTCCAAGGTTATATTCCTATTTAGCATACATGGGGAACAATTTTTAACTTGAATGAAAGATAGAATAACTTACCTTGTTGTTGCTTATGTTCCTTGAAACCTTGTGAGCCTAGCACCCCAAGTGTGATGCCTCAAATGCTTCACACAACACCAAATGCTCTTGGAAAGACTTTTGAGAGAATACACACTTCTTGAAATCAGCCTAGCCCTCTTGTTTCATATGTGTAGCCGATTTTGGTGGAGAATGGGATTCTTATATAGTGTTGACACACCTAGGGTTACACCATGTAAACCCTAATGTGTCATGACTCTTCATTTCCATGACCCATGGGTTTGTAACTCCCATGGAGCATCCATGGAGCATCCTATGGGTGAAACCCAACTTGATAATCCATGAAGCCTGTTAGCCCACTATACAAGATACGAATAATTTACATAATCAACCCATATATTTAATTAGTTATCTTTTGATCACTTAATTAATTCTAAATTAATTCTTGATCAAACTAATTAAATAATATTATTAATATATTAGAACTTATAATATATTAATAATCTCCAAGTGTTATTTCTCTCATTTAGTCTATCCAATTGCATGGTGCCATGCAACCCAAATGGACCATGCCGGGTCGGGTCAAGTACTGACCAGAAATAGTTATGGATTTAGACACCATATCCAACAGTCTCCCACTTGGATAAGTCTAATAACTATAACTCCAATTCTTCAGGAACCGGCCAGCAATCGTAGCTCTTTCAAGGTATCTCGTACTGAGAAGATGTTGATACGCCATTTAAGATAAGTGATCATATAATCCTCTGTTCTAGATATCAGTCGGACAAATAAATGGAACAATGTCTTACTGATTGTCCAGCAGTTTGTTTCCCGATTTCCGATTTGTTTAACAAAGAACTTAATTGAACACATCAACTTAGTTCTGACCGGTCCCGGTACATAGGTCAAAACAAAATCATCGAGGGGCCCAGATATCAGCTTCTAATCCAAGAAGGAACAGATAAACTTCGACTCATATGTTTGTTCTACCACTCATTGAATTATACACAAAAGCACTTTTTATAACATCGAGTTACCAATGCGTTTTCGTACAATCAATGCATAACCAACTTGTAAGTAACAAATCATATCTCTAGGTTTGAAGACTTATATGATATTACCGTCTCACAATCACTCGAGATAAATTCCATGAAGTGATTCCAGTGAGCGTGGGTTGAGTCCAATGCTCAGAACTTATGAGCACTCATGATTGTTGTAGCCTTGTCCAACACCGTAGACCTCTGTAACCAATCATGACAGTCATGATTCATACCTACTTCCGACATATGACCGACCGTGGAGGTTTGAATAATATGTTATACCAAACAAAATTATTCTGGAAGTCAAAACATGCAAAAGAAATATAGTAAACGATCGACAAGAGATAGCAAAACTTTACTCATAAATAAAACACCTTTTATTCATCATCTAATGTCAATTACACTTTACAAATTTCGAGGTTATCTAACTACTAAATCTAATATCATCCTTTAGCCCAATGCTCCGAGCATGCTGGAGATGCTTAACCCGAGTCAGTCCCTTCATGAGGGGATCTGCTGGGTTCTCATCCGATGATACCCTCTTTGCCATGAGGAGTCCTTCTTCTATCCGATGTCTGATAAAATGGTATTTTCTGTCGATGTGTCTGGATCTCCCGTGATCCATTGGTTCCTTGGCTAAGGCAACAATGCTTTCACTATCATAGAAAATTTCCATTGGCTCATTAATAGCTGGTACAACTCCAAGGTCTCCAATGAAGTTCTTCAGCCATATCGCCTCCTTTGCCACCTCGCTAGCTGCAATATACTCTGATTCACAAGTTGAATCAGCCACTGTCTCTTGCTTGGAACTCTTCCAAGAAATTGCTCCTCCATTAGGGTAAAGACACAGCCTGACTGAGAGCGGAAACTATCCCTATCAGTCTGGAAGCTAGCATCACTATACCCTACAACTCTCAAGTCATCACTCCCACCGAGGGTAAGGACCTAGTCCTTAGTCCTCCGTAGGTACTTGAGGATATTCTTTACCGCAGTCTAGTGTGCCTTGCCAGGGTTCCCCTGATACCTGCTAACCATGCTTAGGGCAAAGGCTACATCAGGTCGAGTACACATCATAGCATACAAGATCGATCCTACAGCCGTAGCATAAGGTATTCGACTCATTTCTGCTATCTCAGCCTCAGTGCTAGGGCTTTGTGTCTTTCTCAATCTGGTGTTACTCTGGATGGGTAACTCTCCTTTCTTGGAGTCCTGCATGCTGAATCTCTTCAACACCTTATCCAAGTAGGTACTCTGACTAAGTCCAATTAGTCTTTTACTCCGATCTCTCAAGATCCTTATCCCTAGAATATAGGCAGCTTCTCCTAGGTCCTTCATAAAGAAACACTTCCCAAGCCAGGACTTAACTTCCTGCAGAGTTGGGATGTCATTTCCTATGAGTAGTATGTCATCCACATACAATACCAAAAAGCTAACTATACTCCCACTAGCCTTGACATACACGCAAGACTCATCTTCACTCCTAGAAAAGCCAAATTCCTTGACCTTTTCATCAAAGCAAAGATTCCATCTGCGAGGTGCTTGCTTCAATCCACAAATGGATTTCTCAAGCTTACATACTCTATTAGGGTACTCGTTGCTGACAAAACCTTCAGGCTGACTCATGTAAACATCTTCAGCTAACTTTCCATTAAGGAAAGCGGTTTTGACATCCATTTGCCATATTTCATAGTCATGAATTGCAGCTATGGCTAACAGAACCCTAATAGACTTAATCTTGGCTACTGGAGAAAAGGTCTCATCATAGTCCACTCCAGGAATTTGAGAGAATCCCTTTGCAACCAGTCGAGCCTTATAAGTGTGTACTTTACCATCCATGTCGGTCTTCTTCTTGAAGATCCATTTGCACCCTACCATCTTACGACCTGGTACATTCTCAACCAAGTTCCAAACTTGATTGTCATACATGGACTGTATTTCGCTGTCCATTGCCTCTTTCCACTTGGCTGGCTCAGGGCTTGCCATGGCTTCCGTGTAACTGTTAGGTTCATCCAGACCTATCAGTGTCTCATCACTGCTAAGTATATCACTTCTGCAGTAATATGGAATCCATAGTAATGCTCAGGAGCATTCCTAACCCTTGTGGACTACCTCAGAGGTACAAACTTGTCAATTGGCTCAACAGGAGTTTCCTCCTCAAGTTGAGTGCTAGGGTTTGAAGTTCATTCACCGCTTGACTCTTTAATTTCTTCAAGATCAACTTGCCTCCCACTGTTTCCTAGGCTTATGAACTCTCTCTCTCTCTCTCTCTCTCTCTCTCTCTCTCTAAAGAAATCCCTCCTAGCTACAAAGACCACATTTTCACTAGGTCTGTAGAAGAGGTAACCAAAGGATTGTTGTGGGTAGCCGATGAAAATACACCTTTCGCTTCGAGGTTTGAGCTTATCATGAGTCTCGCGTCTCACGAAAGCCTCGTAACCCCAAATATTGATGTGGTCTAGTTTAGGTACTTTACCAGTCCACATCTCGTGAGGAGTTTTGGTAACTTTCTTTGTAGGGACTAGATTAAGGATATGGGCGGCAGTCTGTAAGGCATACCCCAAAATGAGATTGGTAGCTAAGCTCGACTCATCATGGAATGAACCATATCCAACAAGGTTCTATTACGCCTCTCAGCCACACCATTCAACTGTGGTGTCCTGGGAGGTATCAATTGTGAAACAATCCCACATTCCCTTAGATAGTCAAGGAACCCTAAACTAAGATACTCACCACTACGATTGGATCAAAGCATCTTAATGTTCCTGCCTAATTGATTCTTGATTTCCTGTTTAAATTCCTTAAACCTTTCGAAAGTCTCTGACTTATGCTTGATCAAGTAGACATATCCATATCTACTGTAATCATCAGTAAAAGTCAAATAATAACGATTAGCATCCCTTGTGGCATGTTTGAATGGTCCACACACATCCGTGTGTACAAGGTCCAACAAACCTTCACCCCTCTCACATGAGCCTGTGAAGGGTGACTTTGTCATTTTTCCAAGTAAGCATGATTTGCAACTATCATCTGACTTTAGGTTAAACGATTCCAAGACTCCATCCTTTTGAAGTTGGCCTATGCGTTTCTTGCTTATATGTCCAAGACGACAATGCCATAATGATGCTTTATCCAACTTATTATTGTTAATAGAATCAATACACATCACATTATTTCCTAAGTTATCTACAACATACACAACTTCATACACACCATCACAAGGTAATGCTTTAAAATAAAGAACATTATTAAAGAAAGCATCAATAGAACCAACTTCATTATTAAATGAAAAGGTAAACCCTTGTTTGTACAATGCATGAAAGGAAATAATGTTTCTTGCCATTTCTGGCGAATAACAACATTTATTCAAATCTAAATTTAACCCACTCCTTAGCGACAAAGTATAAACTCCAATCTTGGTGACATGTGTAACTTTCCTATTCCCCATGATTAAGTTTATTCTTCCTTGCTCCACATTCTCACTTCTTCTTAGTCCCTGCAAGTCACAACAAATATGAATACCACAACCGGTATCAAGGACCCAAGATTTAGAATGGGGTGAGTTATTAGAAATGATAGTGTAAATACCTGCACGATTGGGTTTAACTTTTCCATCCTTCACATCTTGCTGGTATTTTGGGCTGTTCTGCTTCCAATGTGATTTTTCATGGCAATAGAAGCATTCAACCTCTTTTGGGTCAGAAGAAGGAGTGACGAAACCTTTCTTGGTTCCACTTGAAGAAGAGCCATCAAGGGTCCGAGCCTTGGTACCCTTTGAAGAGCTCTTTCTCTTCTTCCCTCGACTTTTCCCGATTGCCAAAACCGGAGTGGAGTTTGGAGTAGGAGTGTTAATAACCGACTTCCCCTTAAGACCTGTTCCAGCGGTCTTGAGAAGTCCCTGAGGTTTGCTGAGTGTGACCTCTTCCTTATTCATGTGATATGTCATGCGGAATTGATCATAGCACAATGGTAAGGAGTGCAAAATGATATCTATTGCAAGCTCCTCAGGGAAGTTCACATTAAGCTTCAGCAATCGATCCACATACCTTGGCATTTTCTGCATGTGGCTCGTGACGGATTCCCCGTCCTTCATCATGGCTGTTATCATGGAGCAGATGATTTCATACCTCTCTTGTCGTGCACTTTGATGGTATCTTTCCATCAGATCTTGGTGCATTTCATAAGGGTAGAAATCCTCATAGGACTTTTGGAGTTTCACTGTCATCGTGGCCATCATGATGCATGCCACTTTGGTAGCATCCCTTTGATGTGCCTGAAAGTCAGCGATCTCCTGGGGAGTTGCAGTGGTCTCATCAATCTCCTTAAGCGCCTTGTCAAGGACATATTCTTTGTCCTTATAGCGGGTAATCATCCCGATGTTTCTGATCCACTCATTGAAGTTGGATCCATCAAAAGTGACTTTCCCACACAAGTTCATAAGGGTAAAGGAGCCATTAGGATTAGAGCCAGGAGCAGCATTGTTTGAAGACATCTGAAGGAAGGGGA
This sequence comes from Lactuca sativa, assembly GCF_002870075.4. Taxonomy (NCBI): domain Eukaryota; kingdom Viridiplantae; phylum Streptophyta; class Magnoliopsida; order Asterales; family Asteraceae; genus Lactuca; species Lactuca sativa. The sequence goes on from NC_056630.2 coordinate 228,522,829, forward strand.
CAAGATTAGTTTAGATATTATGAGAGTCCTAATAAAACACCCAAATATAATATTAAGGCTAGGATCCAATCACAATATATTATAACTTAGAAGAGGTATGCCGTAATCCAAGCTATAACATATTTGAAAGGTAGGTGAACGACGATTCACCAATTTCCACCACGAAAACCGAAATATTAAATATTAGGTTTTGATTGGTTCTTAGATATTCCTTGATTCTTTGAGATTCAATGAACTTTTCAAAGGCATGTTTCAATCTCGAGTGTGCCCTCCAAGTTTTGTGACTGGGATACCAAGGATCAGAAAACGAGGTGTGAAGTAACCATGCAAATCATTTGGTACCCTTAAAGTTTATCACTCAATCGATGTGCCGGTAAACCACACACGCTCCACCGATACTATAATAAACCTTAAGTCACCCTTTACCTACCTTGTTAAGTCCAAGTTAGTGTGCCGGTTAACCACACACACTCCACCAACGACTTAAACAAAGTGTAAAGCGTAATTTCATGGATTAGCACCTTATTTACATTTTTCCTAAAGTAACTAAGATGGGAATTTAATAAAACATTTAGTTACTTTATAATATTCATCATACTTTTAATGAGAATTTATAAGTCCTTGTCCTACCCGTTCGGCTAACGACCCTCCACCAGTCAAGCGAGTGGTGGGTGAGAGTGGACACCCATTAAGTTGCCATTTTATAGGCAACAACCTTATACCCACCTTATAGACCGCCTTCGTGAATGAGGCGTACTAGCGGTAAGACGACTTTAATCTTATACATACATATATATATATATATATATATATATATATATATATATATATATATATATTAACATATAATATTATAAGTATAAGGGTTGAATTTTAACTTTTAAATTTCTAAGGGCTAGAACTAAAGTTTTAATCAAGACTTTACTTGTTCCAAAACTTGAGGGAAAGTTTTGTAAACTTTCAAAACTTTTCATTTCTTGTAACTTATGAGTTTAATAGAGTAATAAAAATGAAGACTCTTCATTTTTGTAACTCTTGTGTTCTTTTAATGGTTATAATTCAAGTGAATTTTGGTTTTCCATAAATTGAGGACAAGTTATGGACTCCATTAAAACACATTATGATCAAGAATTAAACTACCACATAGGTTACAAATAATTCCTATGATCATCTAAACATCATAAGATCAAGAACATGAACATGAACACTATCATGAATCAAAATTACACTTAAAACTTTGTAACTTTGATAACTAGTTGTTGTAAATGGATTAGGAAAGACATTACTCCATCTAAAATCAGTTTTCAAATACCAAAATAGTTTAGGGTAATGTTTCTAATCCATTTCCAGCAACTAAAGTCGAAAATCTGCACTCTGTGGCTCCTTCTCGCCGAGTGCATGAACCTACTCGGCGAGTAGGTTGAAGATATAAGTGAACTCAACGAGTCTCCCCATGGACTCGGCGAGTTCATCAGGCAGACAGCAAGCTTTTCGACTGTTTTCAACTTTTAAGCACAAATAACAAACAAACAAGCCTAGGCTCTGATACCACTGATGGGTTTTGAGCATTCTAACACTTCCTAAGTGTACATGCAACCCTAATAACCTTGGATCTATGTTTGTCTAATTATCATGCAAAGTTGAATTCCAAGGTTATATTCCTATCTAGCATACATGGGGAAGAATTTTTAACTTGAATGAAAGATAGAATAACTTACCTTGTTGTTGCTTATGTTCCTTGAAACCTTGTGAGCCTAGCACCCCAAGTGTGATGCCTCAAATGCTTAACACAACACCAAATGCTCTTGGAAAGACTTTTGAGAGAATACACACTTCTTGAAATCGGCGTAGCCCTCTTGTTTCATATGTGTAGCCGATTTTGGTGGAGAATGGGATTCTTATATAGTGTTGACACATCTAGGGTTACACCATGTAAACCCTAATGTGTCATGACTCTTCTTTTCCATGACCCATGGGTTTGTAACTCCCATGGAGCATCCTATGGGTGGAACCCAACTTGATAATGCATGAAGCCTCTTAGCCCACTATACAAGATATGAATAATTTACATAATCAAACCATATATTTAATTAGTTATCTTTTGATCACTTAATTAATTCTAAATTAATTCTTGATCAAACTAATTAAATAATATTATTAATATATTAGAACTTATAATATATTAATAATCTCAAAGTGTTATTTCTCTCATTTAGTCTATCCAGTTGTATGGTGTCATGCAACCCAAATGGACCATGCCGGGTCGGGTCAAGTACTGACCAGAAATAGTTATGGATTTAGACACCTTATCCAACAGTAGTAACTATAGCATGCCTGGGAAAGACTTCGTATGTCACTCTAGTTCGGAACTGTATAGTTTTAGAAATGGACTGGTTAGATCCCTAGCTATGGTAAGCTTGGGATTCCTTAGCAGAGTGATTATGGAATCGTAGCAAGGATTGGGATTTTCTTTTCGAGCATAGATCAACGAGGTGTAAGCAGGATCGAAGTGGGGGAGAATCCTCCGAGTGTACAAGGGTAAGAGCACACAGATCCAGATTGAGTACGTGATCTTTGAGAAGGAAAAGAAGTAGTACAACGTTTGATGGATTGAGGAGTTCAGGGGTGGGACTTTGGGAAACTCCCCATCAGTTAGTGCATGTAATGGTGATGGTTAGTACGTGGTTGGGAATTCAGGTTGGAGGATCGCCTGTAGGACTCGAGTGAGCCGGAATGAAGATCTAGAGGACAGATAGCATGGGATGCTTTCGTGTTAGTAGTCAGTGGCAGAGGCAACATGTAGAGCATGGTAGAGTGGTGGGAGAGTCGCAGCTTTCTCCAGCAACAGTCAGTGGTAGAAGGTGTTGTAAGACTACGGGACAGCCATAGCATTCACTAGCAGTTAGAGATGGAAGGTGATGTAAGACTGCGGGTAAGTGTAGGGTCCATTATGTGTTGCGTCTTGGGCTCGGTCCATAGTCCAATTTTGTATCCGGATTGGGCCTGTCCATCCGTGATTTTATTATTAGGGTTTAGTATTTATAGATTCTTTCATGCATCTTTGTACGCAAGATTTTGGAGTCGATCATTCATAACGAATACCTTTTATCGATTGTAACCCTAAAAAGCCTCTATAACGGAAGTTCTTTGTAGAGCTCTACTAAGGCGTGAATCTATTGAATCATTCAGCTTATTTTGATTCATTCTCTTGTTTGATATTTGTGTTTGCATTATTCTGATTAACTTGTGTAAGATCTAAACGATCAAAGAGTTTTTCAACTCATCAATTGGTATCAAAGCATTATTAGGGTTTAGTATTTATAGATGCTTGCATGCATCTTTGTACGCAAGATTTTGGAGTCGATCATTCATAGCGAATATCTTTTATCGATTGTAACCCTAAAAAGCCTCTACAACGGAAGTTCTTTGTCGAGCTCTGATAAGGCGTGAATCTATTGAATCATTCAGCTTATTTTGATTCATTCTCTTGTTTGATATTTCTGTTTGCATTATTCTGATTAACCTGTGTAAGATCTAAATGATCAAAGAGTTTTTCAACTCATCAATTGGTATCAGAGCAGGAGACTGTGTAATTCATACACATCTCTTCTGTGAAAAAAGTGATTAGGGTTCATTCCGCATTCATTAATATTTATTGAGCCGTCACTCCATAATTGACGATCTCATTAACTATTCATCTTGCCCTAATATTACGTATTACAAAGTCTGATCTTATAACAGGTTAAACGATCAAGCATGGACGATTCTCAATCCAATCCCATCAACATCTCTAATAGCATCGGATCAACAACCAAGATTCCAATCCTCTACACTCAAGACTATGAAGTGTGGACGCACCACTTTGAAGATTACGTTATTGGATCGGAAGATAATGGGTATCTGATATGGGAAGCTATCACAACTGGCCCTTTCGCTTATTCAAGCACGTCAAGAATCATTAAAACTCAAAAGGAGTATAATGATCTATTAAAAGAGGTGAAAGACGTCGCTCAGGACGAAAAGGAGAAGTTCCAATGTAACATTAAGGCATTGAGACTAATTCGATTCGCTCTTCTATCCGACACATTTCGATTAGTAAGTTCTTGTGGTACAACAAAGGAAATCTGGGATCGGCTGCGAGAGCTGTACTCCACATATGAAGATCTGGAGCACTCAATCCAGATCCTACTTCTCTCTGAATATGGAGAGTTCAGGCAGAAGCCAGAAGAGGTTGTTACACAAACATTTGATCGGTTCAATCATCTTCTCAGCAAGATGATCAAACATGACATAGAAAGAAAGCTCATCGAGCATAAGGTCACTTTCTTAAATGGCCTAAGACCCGAATGGAGGGCGGTTGTGTCGACGGTTAAAGCGCATGAGCAGTTCAAATCGTATTCTTTGGCAAAACTGGTCGGGATTCTGAAATCCCAGGAAAAGATTGTGCTACAAGAGAAGAGTGTGGTTTCAAACTTGGGGTCTTTGGCTCTTCTGTCTAAAGGTAAGAATGCAGCAGCAGAAGAAGAAGATTTGAATCTGGGAGACTACGATTTAACTACTGAAGACTATGCTATGATGGTGTCAAATCCTAGAAGGTTCATCAAAAAGAAGTTCCCTACCAACAAGAACCGAAAATGGCAGGGAAGCTACAGCTCTGAAAAGGTGAAAGAGGAGCCGAAGGTTGAAGAATCAAAGAAAGAAGCGAAGGGTGAAGCTGACTCTGGTGTCAGCTGTTTTTACTGTGGTGGGAAAAATCACTACTCAAAAGATTGTGTGTTGAAGAAAATGGCAGAGAAAGATGAGGAGAAAGATGAAGAAGCAAGTCTCCTAAAAAGACTGGAGGAGATTAAAAGGAAGAAAGCTACTACTAATCCCTCTATGAATGCTCTTGTTGTGCAGGATTCGATAGATGATGATGAGTTCGGTGGTGTACAGGTGTGCTCAACCGAATCAGAAGATGATGAAGTGAGAAAGCCTTCTCATGGAAAGGCTTATTTGGCGAAGAGTGGTGATGCTGGTGGAAGATGTCTGATGGTGACAGATGTATCCCAGATGAGAGGATACAACACTGATGGTGGAAACGAAGTGGCTAAGGAGCGAGAGGACGTGTGCTTTACAGCGAAGCCTCTCAGTGTGCAGATCAGTGAACTAGATGAAGTGATCAAGAAGGTACAATCCATTTTTCTTTCGTTTAAAATTCCACAAACATCATATGAAAAAGAATTAAATAACTTGAATTCAAGAATTTGAAATCTAGATAGTTGTTTAACTCAAACACGTGTCACGAATTCTAATCTAACTGACCAAATAAGCAGGGTATCATCCAAGAGTGAGGAGCGAAGAATGTGGATTGAGCAGAAGGAGTTGGAGCTGGTTAAGTCTAGAGATGAGAATATCTATTTGCAAAGAGACAATCTTAAATTGTTAAAACAGAGGAATGTTTTTTGTTTAATTGCAAAAAGACTTTATACTAACATTACTCAACTGCATTTAAACTGTGAAATAGGCCAGAAGATACATCGCATGATTTTGCCCTTCCTTGAGTTAAAGGAGGATGAAATCGATGCCGAAGCATACAACTATGAAAGTGTTGTATCTTCAGATGATATAAATCCCACTTATATGTATGCTCTGGACAAAATTGAATCTTTTATAAAGTCCAAAGACCATAAGGACATGCTTAAGAATCTTTTGGATGAAAATGACAAGTTGAAACTCAGAGCCGAAACTATACAAAAATTTGACTCATTGAGTACCAAATTAAGTTTAGAAAATAAAATTGATGCTGAAAATGCATCTGAACTTAATGAGGACGATGACATGAGTGAAATCTCTGTAGAGGATGAGGTTGGCTGTTCTGAGTTTATTAGAAGCGAACCTGAAAACCACAAAAACTTGATTTCTGAAAATTCTATGGAATTCGCTCGTCTGTCCAAAAATAAGTCCCCAATCCTTAAAGAGAAGGCAGTTGTTTACCAAAAGGTTAGAACCACTCCCAATCAGGTTTATAAGGTCACAGGAGTAACCGAACATCAGACAACCGAACTCGCTGCCATGGTGAATGAAGATAATGCAGATGGCTGCGATGAGTTTTTCTGGTCTGCACCGTTAGACAACGCAGATGAAACAGTTGGTTTTTCGGAGTGAACTTCATGGAAGACCAAAGGTAGATATGTGGCAGAACCACTAAATAAACCTACCAACTTTGACGTGCCCAGTTCCAGTGGCACAAAAGAGGTTCCGGTTGAATGCATCTACTCTACAAGCGAAACCTCTTCCATGGAAAGTGAACCAGTTGTTCAAAAGCCGAAACAAAAGGCAAATATTCACAAACAACCAAAACAGGTGAAAAATCAAAAGCAGCAGAGAAATCTGAGATACAAGAAAAATCTCTCAGAGCGAAAACAATTTTGGCTCTCCCAAAATCCTCACTATACTCACTTTGATAGAAACTCCAAGCCAAAAGGAGAAGAAAATAAAAGTAAAAGGAGCTTCGGTCCATTGGATCAAAAGAACCAGAAGAAAACTTTTGGGCCAGAGGAAGAACAACACCGGAAGGATAGGTTCGGTCCCGAAAGTAACAACAACCGAAAGCCTGGTTTCGGTCCACAAAACGGCAACAGACAAAGACCAGAGTTCAGTCCATCAAGCTTTTACAGCAGAAGACCGCGTTTCGGCCCAGCAACCCACAACAACCGAAAATCCAGTTTCAGTCCATCATCCAACAACAACCGGAGGTCCAGGTTCGGTCCCTCAAACTCCCGAACCTGAATCCAAAATACCTACATCTAACTCTAATAAAGTCAAAGTGTTTAATATTAAGAGGAAAGATGAAACAACCTTAATAAAATGAACATATCTTGTTGATGTTTCTCTTACTATTCCTGTTTCTGTAAAAGGTGCACGAGGACCCAAGAAACTTTGGGTTCCTAAATCTGCTTAATTTTTGCAGGTTATAAGTGATGAGCATTTCAACGAAGAATGGTACATAGACATTGGCTGCTCACGTCACATGACAGGAAGGAAGGAAGAGCTAAGAAAGTTCGGTCACTTCAAAACGGTGGCAATGGCAAGTTTGGTAACAACTCTTATGGAACGATAAAGGGTTATGGGATGATAACCAATGGAGACTTTACAATCAGGAAGGTGGCGTATGTAGAAGGGTTGTAGCATAACCTCATCAGTGTGTCTCAACTGGTGGGAGGTACAGGTCTCAAAGTCTCATTCGATGACGAAGGTTTAAAGATAATAGAGAAGAAATCCAACAAAGTCATTCTCAAGTCTGAACGAAAAGGTGAAATGTTCCCTCTGAATCTCAGACCAATCAAAGGGAATCCAGCCATATGTCTTTTGTCCAAATCCCATTCAGACGAAAGTTGGTTGTGGCACCGAAGGCTCTCACATATCAACTTCAAAGACATCAACAAGCTAGTCACCGGTGGTCATGTTCGGGGACTTCCACTGCTCAAGTTCGATCATGAACACTTATGTGTTGCATGTGAAATGGGGAAACAAAGTCGCCAAAGTCACCCAACAATCATAAACACGAAAGTTGTTGAACTACTTGAGTTGCTTCACATCGACTTATGTGGTCCATCATCAATCAAGAGCATTGGCGGTAACAAGTACATCCTTGTTATTGTTGATGACTTCTCACGATGTACTTGGGTATTCTTTCTAAAGCACAAATCTGAGGTGACTCCCAAAATGAAGATCTTTATCAAGCAAGTCGAAGTGCAACTGAGAAAATTCGTTCGAAACATCAGGAGCGACAATGGACTGGAATTCAAGAACAAAGAATTCGAAGATTTCTTAGCAGGAAAATGCACCAGTCACAATTTCTCAGCCCCTATACACCTCAACAGAACGGAATTGTCGAAAGGTGTAACCGATCCCTATGTGAGGCGGCCCGAACCATGTTGAGTTTTCCTTCTCTTCCTTTATATTTCTGGGCTGACGCCATTGCTGCAGTTTGTTTTACTCAAAACAGATCTTATCTCAACAAACGGTTCTCTCTCACCCCTTATGAGATTATTAACAACAGGAAGCCGAATGTTAAGTTCTTTCATGTGTTCGGTTCAAGGTGCTTCATCTTCAACTCCAAAGAACATCGCAACAAGTTTGATGCCAAAGCTGATGAAGGTATCTTTCTGGGATATTCTCTTACTTCAAAGGCATACAGGGTTTTGAATTAGCGTTCTAAAAGAATTGAAGAAACCTATTATGTGACGTTCGATGACAATTACGTCAAGAAGTTGAAGTCTACCGAAGAAGCAATTGGAGAGATTTTCTCTCAAATAGGTCAAGTCACAGCCTTAATCGCCAATTTCTTTGACCAGTTCATGGATTTATTTGATGAACTTGAGAAAGCTGCTGACTCTGAGGCCACGGCAGCAGACAACACGATTGATCACCTTAAGAAGATTGTCGAAGATGCAACCAAACAAATGGGAGAAGAAGAACCAGTTCGAAACGAACCTCCCCAGAGCAGTACTTCGGTCGAGGGGGAGAATCACTTTTCTTCAAATCAATAGGTCTCACATGTCCAGGGGGAGAATCTAATCTTTGATGGACCCAAAAGTCCTGTAGCACCCGAAAGCCCAGTTGCACCCGAAATTCCGGTAGCACCCGAAAGTTCGGATCAGACTGAAAGCCCAGTCGAAGAAAGACTTCTTGGTTCATCCTCTGTCGAGGGGGAGAGCTCGGATATGCTCTATGATGATGATATTCAATCAGAGTTGGAAGAAATGGTAAATGCTGAATTGGATTCATCCTATGATCCAAATTATCCTCCTCTCACCAAATGGACCAGAGATCATCCTGTGTCACAAATTGTGGGTGATGCATCTGAAAAGGTTCTAACTCGATCTCAACTTAAGGCGAAGCAAACTGCTTTATTCTGCAAAGTAGAATTCTGCATGTTAAATTCTTTCATCTCCAAAATAGAGCCGAAGACCGTCAATATTGCTCTCGATCATTCTGATTGGGTCCAGGCAATGCAAGACAAACTCAATGAGTTCGAAAGAAATAAGGTCTGGAGACTCATTCCAACACCAAAAGATGCCTCGGTTGTCGGTCTCAAATGGGTATTCAGAAACAAAATGGACAAGGAGGGAAATGTAATTCGGAATAAAGCTCGGCTAGTGGTGAAAGGATATTGCCAGTAAGAAGGAATTGATTACGAAGATACATTCGCTCCGGTAGCAAGGCTGGAATCCGTTCGAATATTTCTTGCCTATGCTGCACACAAAAATTTCGAGGTCTACCAGATGGATGTGAAGTGTGTGTTTCTGAATGGGGAACTTGAAGAAACCATGTACGTGGAGCAACCTCCTTGTTTTGTAAATGAAAAGCATCCAGATCACTGGTACATCTTGGATAAGGCCGTTTATGGTCTGAAACAAGCACCTAGGGCATGGTATGAAACATTAACTAAGTTTTTAAAGATGTCTAAATTCAAACAAGGTTCGGTTGACCCAACCTTCTTTCGTAAAAAGCAAGGTAACCACCTTATGATCGTTCAAATCTATGTCGATGATATCATCTTTGGCTCAACGAATCCTAGCCTAACAGCTGAATTCAGAAAGTTGATGGAGACTAAATTTGAAATGAGCTCAATGGGTCCAATTAACTTTTTCCTTGGTTTAAATATTAGACAGGGACCCGATGGCATCTTTATCAACCAGGAAGCATATATGAAGACTCTCCTTGCCAAATTCGGCATGATGGGAGACTCAAAGGTCAAAGTTCCTATGGCGTTTGGTACCAAGCTCACACCATCTTTGGAAAAACCGATAGTCGACATAACGCTATATCGCCAAATGATTGGTTCCCTGATGTACCTCACAACTAGCAGGCCCGATATAATGTTTTCAGTGTGCTATTGTGCTAGGTTCCAAGCAAATCCTAGTGAACCACATATGCTGGTAGTGAAAAATATATTCCGTTATTTGAAGCGAACCACCTCTCTCGGTCTCTGGTATCCCTCAAACTCAGGTTTCTTCGTTCAAGCCTACTCAGATGCAGACCTAGGAGGATGTGGTCTAGACTGGAAAAGCACTACAGGAGGCTGTCAATTCCTCGACGGGAAGTTGGTGAGCTGGCAATCTAAGAAACAAACATGTGTTTCTCTATCTACAGCCGAAGCAGAGTACATTGCCACTACCTCCTGCACATCTCAAGTGATTTGGATCCAAAGCCAACTCCGGGATTATGGACTCAATATGAAAAAGATCCCACTATATTGCGACTCTGAAAGTGCAATTAGGATCTATCATAACCCAGTGCAACATTCCAAGACAAAGCATATAGCACTGAGGTATCACTTTATTAAGGATCATGTAGAAGATGGAAATGTAGAAATTCACTTTGTTCGAACCAATGATTAACTGGCCGACATCTTCACCAAAGCCCTTCCAGAAGCAAGTTTCAATAAAATCCTAAAAGGCCTAGGTATGATGGAATCCGAGTCTGTACCAAAAACGCCTTCTCAAAACTAAAAGTTCGAAGCGAAATGAACCGAACGCTCGGTTTATTTCGGGCTCGGTTCACACGGGAACCAAACTCTCGGTCTATTTCGGGTTCGGTCCCACTGCACTTGTTTTCGTTTAACTTAAAAAGGTGATATCTTTGGTTGTATACTTTTGTACAATTGTGTTCCAAAAATCCAAAAACATTTTTTTAAGGAACCGAAATGAACCGAGCGTTCGATCCATTTTGGGTTCGTTTCAAAAAAAATTTCATTTGGTTTGTTTTGTTTTTCTCTTTACAAAAATATCAAAAATTCCAAAAATATTTTCGTTCTTTTTGTCTCTACTTCTGTTTATGTTAATAGTTAATGGAATATCGATGGGGCAGGTATCATTCTCACACTTTTTACTAGCTAAGTGTTCCTAGAAGCATGCTGTTGCATGTTGTCCAAAGCCTCAACTGATTTTGAATAAAGCCTTATTGACTGGGTATATACAAACCTTGTCTTCCCAATTAGGCTGCCATATTTATTCTAATCATGAGCTACCTTACTCTTTTCTCATATGAGTTAAGAGTTTTCTGCTTGGTCACTATTTTTTTTATATAGCAGAGGTACTTTAGTTTCCTTACACCACCTAAATTTTTTTTTCTCCATCATATTCGCTTCATACATGTAACCCTTGAGACTCTCAGAAATTATCACTGAGGTTTATGGTTACACAATCTCTATGTTTGTGATCTTAGCTTCGTGTCACTACGTGCTAAGTGAAACCCTCAATTCAATACCCACTATGCATTGACAGTGAACAATTAAATTTGCTGTAGCTTTCACTTATGAATTAACGAATCCACCCAAGTGGTTGTACCATGAAATCTCTATTTTCCTTTTATGTGATTCTTATGAAATTATTACATACCATAACATTCCTTCCCATAGAGTCCAGTTTTAAATTTTCTTGAGATTTCACACCAAGCATTTCCAACAAGTCACTAATATGTGATCCAAACCTACTTGTTCAACAGACCACATTGGTCCCACAAGTACTTCATTCAGTTTCTATCTTATGCCAAGATTTGGAATTCTGAACTGAAGCGAAAGCCACCCCTCTAAGCCTCATTAAAAGATGCCTTTCAACACTTCTTAACAAGTGCTTGATCGTAATTCAACGGGAAACCACACAGACACTTTAAAGTCTCTCTTGACTTTGAAGGAAGAGATTCGTGCCCGGGATCCACTGTTTTGTTTCTATATTGACATCACAACTTCCCACATATATGTTGCTTTATTTCTTCATCTTTGACACTCTATGCACGCAAATCTTTTTGATTTTCCAAAAGTCTGGTTTGGTTCACTACAAGCTATTTTTATAGCTCTGGTTTTTAATGCTATATTCTCAAAGGGATGTTGTGGTTTATCTACATGTTTGTTTTTCTCTAGTGAAGACAGCTCATTTTAAAGATAAGATGATGACTCAGCCGGGAGACTAAAGGTTTCAGGAATTCAAAAAGGTATTTGATGGGAAGACATGTAAAATGGAAACGCTTTTCTCTCTCCTGCGTAATCATAGGAGCTGCTAACTGTCACGCGTCAATCAACTCAAGAACCGATTCATTTTTCAAGAAGATTTGGGGGTGGATTTTTCTCTCACTTCTACACACGGTATAAAGGGTAAACCCTAAGTTGTTTTACCTCTTTACTGCACCCAAATTTCTGAGATAAAACACAGATGCTTTTCTACCACTGTTGATCTCCTTCTTCGAAGCACTCATCAATGGTGGATTCCTCATCTGTTCATGAAACCTCCCACATTCTCCCAATCCGACCCCAGCAAAGCTTGGTCATTGATCTCACCCCAGTTTCGTATGATGCATTCATGTACCCCATCGTGGAGTGTCTCAAACACTCTCCACTGGTTCTCGCTCTGACCAAGGTCGAAAATGTCCCTATGGAGTGTTTATCCTAGATTTTCTCTACTGCCCTCTACAATAAGTCTGTTGATCGCATCTTCTTCGACATTCTTGATACCAAAGCCTCCATCTCAAAATAGCGATTCTACTCACTTCTATGGTTTGAACCTGATGAGTCAAAGGTTGACCCTGAGTTGATTTCAGTGGGACAGTTGTTCTCCATGTTTTACAACATGGGTTACACTGAAATCCTTACCACTATGATGAAGTTCAAGAAGCCGTGTCTTCCTCCTCAGTGGAATGGCTTTTTCACGATCCTGTTTAAGGGTCTATCAGAGAGGAGTACACGTTCAGATGGGGCTAGTCGCTTGTTCATGACGATTCTCTACGGGTTGTACAATGGGGTTAACCTCGACTATGGCTCAGTTTTATGGCAGCAGTTAATCCAAAGCCTTGCCTCTACTTCTCGCCATTCTGAAGTTTCATATGCCAGGTTCTGGATGCTCGTCACCAAATGGGCAATGGACAAGTATCATGTCCCCATTGTGGCTACATCTCCACTCTCCTCTATTGGCGTTTTCCACACCACAAAGATAATTGTTATTGATCCTTCCAGGTTTCAGTTTATTGGCTCAATTCCTGAGTCAATGTATTCTTGTGTATCAGGGGGGAGCCGCATCATCAAGACCTACAAGGAGCCGACAAACCAGAAAAGGGGAAAAATAAGAAGGTGGTCAAAGGAGCGAAAGGCCCTTCTCCTAAAAAGAGAAAATCAACGAAGGCAGTCCAATCACCTCCACCAAAGAAGAGGAAAACCCAGACCAGGAGAAATCTCATTCTTGCCTCTTCCTCTAGTGAATCTGAGGATGAGGATTCAGACTCAGAGGAGTCGTTTCGAGGCGATTCTCCTCCCTGTTCGCCTTCACCTGAGGTACCAGTTTCAACCAAACTTGTCTCTCCTCCCCCAATATCCATTTCTATTTCCATTCCCGCATAACCTCCACTACTCATATTCCACCCACCTCTATTCCTGTACCACCCGCATTTTCTCAGATGCTACAACAACAACAACCACTGGAGTTCGAACCAACGTATCTGATACGGGGGCTCACACTTCATCACCCAAACACACACCTGCAACCGAACCTACTTCCAAACCCGAACCTACACCCACAACCGAAACTCCACCTTCGCCTTCATCTCCTAATCACTTAGCCGATACCGAGACTTTTCTTGGAGGGGAAGACATGACCTTTGATTCTGTCTACTACAGTCCCTACCAGGTTCAAAGAGATGATGACGATGATGCTCCTGTCACTAAAAAGCACATAAAGGAACTTCATGAGAAAATTGATCGTCTCGTCGCTTCCTCCTCCTCCTCTCGGTCCAATATCTCAGAAGCTGCCATTTAGGGGATGGTTGATACTTTCACCAAGGCTCATGAAGCCTCTATCAACTCTGCCAGTGCTGCTATCGAGGCATCCAAAAAGGCCTGTGCTGCTCCGACCGAAAAAGTCAAAAAACTATTTCATGATGCTAACGTTCTTTTACAGTCTTTACAGGGAGCAACTGACTCTAGTGTAGCGAAAGTTGATTCCGCTATTGAGAAGCTGGTTACTTCATTTGCATCAGAAAAACATCTCTTTGCTGATCTTCGTTAGTCTCTTAAAGCTGACAATAAATCTGTCTAGGCAGTTGTTGAGGAGCGATTGACCAAGCACCAAGAAGACCTCGCTTCGGATAACTCTGTGATGGATGCACTTGCACGCAAAACAATTGCTCTAAAGGTCAAGAGTCTTCAGCTTTCCCAATCAAAAAAGGAGGTTGCTTCTCTTCGATCTGAGCTCGCGGTCATTTCGAGTTGTGTTTCAGATGTCCACGGAGCCCTCTCCAACATCATTGAAGCACACGACCCAATTCTAAACTACTCAGTGAGGCGAACGCTTGCTGAAAAGCTTGCTCCTGCCCTTGCCCTGCTTAGCAAAATTGAGGGGCTTCCTGAGTTCGTGGCCCATCCAAAACAAGGGGGTGAAGGACCTTCAAAGGGCGATAATCAATCTCAACCGGATAATCAATCTCAATCGCCTCCTTTTTCTACATCAGCTTCAACTAAAGCAACCGAACCACCAAGAACTGGTCATGCTTCGGGTTCGAGTGCTCAAGATAAGGGGAAAAAGGCTATGGATGACAGTGATGGTGATGATGACAAAGAGACCATTGCTGATCTCTTGAAGAAACAGGCCAGGGATAAGGATTCAGACATGAGTGCTCGGATTGCTAGAGAGGCAAAAGCAAACGAAAGGAAGATGAAGGAGGTTCATGATCTCCTTGAAAGTCAAAAAACCCTATTCCCTCCATGGACTCTCCAGAAGCTTATCAAAGAAGCTATCGATACCCCCAACATCCTCTGGCTTGAACTTGTTATCTCCTTGGATAGGGTTAATTCTGTCGACTCTCAGTTCGACATGCCCTTGACCCGAAATTCCTTCATATTTCATGGATTTTCCCACATTGCTGAAGTCCCTCATCCTCACCCGAAGGTCGATAGGGAGCTTATTGACTTCTATCTGAGGTCTGCTCAGCCTTAGTATCAGACGTGGAGTGCACAAAAGATCGTCAATGTTCGGGTCCTCAAACCCTTTCAGGAGGGTAACTTCACAAATGTCAGATTCAAAGTGTTGAGGGGGTTAGCTAAACCCAAACATACCATTTCTCTTGCTGATCTTCCTAACCTGAATCCACACGATTGGATCATCCTGCATAACATCCTCCTCATCAATGAAGCTGAATATGGGCCGATCATAGATCACTTCAAGAGGATGTTGGTTTGCTACATCATGGAGGTTGCCAAGATGGATCAGGAGATTGCTAGTGTATTCAAGAAGAAGCCCACCATCTCCCCAGTTGGTTCTGCAAGTGATTTGAATATGATGCAGATGGGGAGGATCGATCCAAAGCGAAACTCAGTCATGTTCACCAGGAATGAAGGCCAAAAATGTCTGTTTGCCTTGGCTGACAAGCATCTATATACCACTTCATGTTTGGAGCATGTTCTGGGGATCATTAATTGATGCAAGCAGAATTCTGAAGATGACAAAAAGTATTTCGATGATATGATCCAGTGGTACATTCGTTTCAGACAAACCATTCTTGCCACCATTCCTCATCTGTTCGATACCACGAAGAAAGTTTCTGATTAACCTGTGTAAGATCTAAATGATCAAAGAGTTTTTCAACTCATCCGTAAGCCGTAGCATTCCATAGTAGCTTCATTAGCGGAGTTGGAGCTAGGCCCTTATCTCCTAGTGATCAGATGGGGATCAAGAATGGGTAGTGGATGAGAATAGTAGGGAGTTTGCCTGTATAGCCCTAGAAAGGTTAGACCTTGGGAAAGGCCGCTCCAAGATGTAGTTGGGTGAGACCCATGGGCGAGGCCCGTATGAGAGTAGCAGTATAGGTGAAACTTGAGAGCAGGGTTGCTCCGTAGTATGGTTGGGTGGGACCCGTAGGCGAGGCCCGTACGAGAATGGTTAGACAAGTCAGACTAAGAAGGATAGAGGTGGGTGAGACCCGTGGGCGAGGCCCGTGAGTTTTAGTAACACAGGTGGGACCTGGTAAAGACCTTAGTGTCGAGGTAGGGGATCGAGGATCCCAGGATTGTAGTGCCTGAATGGATGAATAGATTGAGCAGTTATAGGTAGTCGAAGTTTCTTCGAAAGTCGCTGGGAGCGACTAGGAGATTGGGTTGGGGCTAGCGACTGGTGGGAGCCGGTAATCCAGATATTGATAGATTGGTAGGGACCAGGGTGGTCTCGGTTCATCCGGAAGGCAGATAAGGAATAGCGGAAATTTTCAGTCAGTAGCAGTGCTGGTAAGTGGGCTACGGTGGAATTCAATTAGTTGATCGTGGGGTGCTCGACACCCAATTATAGTAGAGAGAAGTGCGCAGCGGATACTAGCGGTAATGACCCATACTGGAGGTAGCGGGAGTAATAGATTTGGTGAAGGATAGGACCTTCACAGTGACAAAGGAAATAGTTGGTTATGGAGCATCGCCTTGGGAAGGCCAGAAAACGCACAAGGAAAGAGGGGGTGAACCCCTATGGGGTTCAGTTGCAGTAATTGGAGAGTACCAGAAGGATTGTCGGTTGAGTAAGTTGTGTTTCCAGAATGTTCAAGGTCAGGGTTGACCCGAGATTATTATCCGCATGGATTAATGCTAGTCGGAATGACCGGGCGAAAGGCCAGCGAAGGTAGGCAGCTGGTGTTGGATTAATAAGTAGAGTATTGGAAGAAGATCGCAGGCGGTTGGCCATAGCAAACTTTGAGGATGAATTTTAGTTTAAGTTGGGGAAAGTTGTAACACCCAAAATCAGGAAGGCCAAGAAAGGAAAGGAAACCCTAAGTTAAAGGGCCAACTCGTCGAGTCCAAGGAGGAACTCGGCGAGTCTGAGCGGGATCCGGGTCGAGGAGTAAGTGACCGACTCGGCGAGTCGGCTAAGGGGACTTGGCGAGTCTGGTCTGAACGAGGAAAACCCTAATCCAGGGAGTTGTATTCTATATAAAGGGTGTTATGTCCGTCCCTCAGCCTCCGTATCATCCTAGAGAACCTGTAAACCCTAGATTTCGTGTGAGCTTCCATCATTTGAGAGAAATAGCTTTGGAGGAAGGAAACTTTGGAAAGGAACTTGAAGATCAAGAAGGTTTCTTCAAAGCAGAGGTTTAGATCCAATATCTACTTCAGTTTGTGTTCATCTTGAAGGTAATAAGCTACTATTTTCCCTCCTTTTCATCTAGATCTATTTTTTATGAGATTTGGGGGTTTTATGGTTGTTTAAGACCCAATTCGAGTTTGGGGCTTAGATATGTTGTTGCCACTTTAGATCTAGTGTTGGGATGGTCCAATATGTCATAAAGCATCAGAATATGAGTAGTTGGTGAAGCCCTTTTGTCCTTAAACCTAGCCCTAGAGTGTTTTGAGCCTAGATATCTTTAGTTATACGTAAAGTTTGCAACTTTACGTGAGGATTGAGCTTTGGAAGTATGGATTTATGATTTGGAGCCCCTGCATGGCTCGAAAAGCCACTGTATGGATTAATAACTAGAACGACTCGGCGAGTCACATGGGTGGACTCGGCGAGTTGGATGAAGTTGGGCAGGAACTCGGCAAGTTGGAAAAACAACCCGGCGAGTCTGTTGAAGATTGCCTTGGACACGGCGAGTCTGTTCTTGGACTCGGCGAGTCAAGTCACGAAACCCCAAACCCTTCGAGTTGAGACTCGAATCAGTGAGTCGAGTGGAGACTCGATGAGTTGGACAAGTCAGGACTTGGAAATCGGTAGACTCGACGAGTCATAGACTGACTCGGTGAGTCGTGTCGCGAATGGAAGGACTCTGAGCATATGAACTCGGCGAGTCAGTAGGCAGACTCGGCGAGTAGGGTTAACCTGGAAGGAGTTCAGAGTTGACTTAGTTGACTTTCGGGGGACAGTTAGACTAAGTGTTTCATTGATATTGGTAGCTTGGGGAGCTAGTGGATCAGGAGTTCAGAGAGTTGCCAGGCAACAGCTAGAGGGGCTATCAGCAAGTTCAGCAAGTGCAGGTGAGTTTCCCTTTGTGTGAATGGGTCTAAGGCCACAATACCGGCCCATGTAGTTATCAGTAGAACACCTGGGGGTTAGCCTGTTGGATTAGTGTCTAAGTCCATAACTATTTTGGTATGTACTTGACCCGATTATGAGCATGGTCCTTTTGGGTTGCCTTCACCATAGCAATATGTAGGATGATTTAAGGAGAGAAAGGTTTAAATATGATTTATTAATATGTTATGAGAATAATATATTAAAGGAGAAATCATATTGTTTAATTAATATTAGTCAAGAATTAATTGTTAATTAATTTTGTGGCTAAAAGAGATTAATTAAACTTAGGGGACTGAAGTTGTAATTATAAGATAATTATAATTGGGCTATGGATCACCTAAAAATATATAGGTTGGACGAATTCTATGGGAAGCCCATTAGAAATCGTCCAAGGGATATGTTTAAGGAGTCCATGGGCTACTTAGAGCCTAAGCAGTCAAATTAGGGTTTCCTAGTTGTAAACCCTAATAGCCTACATGTATATAAAGGGCCCCTATGCCCCAAAAACGTGGACAAGTCTTCCATTAGGGTTTCCAGCCGTTTTTGGGCAGCCTCTCTTCTTCTCCTCTTCATCCAAGTTGTATATGGTGTTTGTGACTCCATTAGAGGTGCAGCACTTGAGGCACTAAGCTTTCTAAGGCCAATTCAAGCAAGGAATTGATTGTTATTGCTATATAACAATCAAAGGTAATTCTATAAACCCTAATTCAGTTTGTGATTTGTTAGATCTAAGTTTGTTAGTCTTGGATTCAAAGCATGTTCAATAGAGAAACCTAGATCCAAGCATTAAGGTTTGTATGAGCACATAGGATTGTTCTTTTGCATAAAACCCATCAGCGGTATCAGAGCCTTGATTGGTTTCAGTTGTATGTGATGCTTAAATGTTTTATTTACTGAAAATACGTTTTTTAGCCTCTGCCCGACCTGACTCGGCGAGTCAATGGAGAACTCGGCGAGTCTGTCCCTGACTCGGCGAGTCCAGGGGTCAGACAGAGGGAATTCCGGGTTTTTGCTTCTGTTTTGACTTCGATTTGATACCTAATTCGTTTTTTGAAGTTAAAATCCGATTTTTATCTTAAATTAGTGATTATCCTTGCCAAAACAATAGATAATTTCAAATCTTTTAAATATTGGTTGTTTATATGATAAATATGGATTATTTCAAATTATTTGGTAATTATCTAATGACTAAAATAAGATTAGGTCAAATATAGATAATTGTAAAATTAATTGTTTAATTTGAATTATTTGTTGTTTCATCCCTAATGTTTTGAAATGTTTCAAAACCTGCCCTCAAGTTTTGGAATTTAAAATTTGATTAAAAGTTTAATTTTGAAATGTTAAATTCTAAAACCCTAGTAATTTGAAAAAAGTTCAAATCACACCCTTGTGATTTATTAATTAATTAAAATGTATAATTAAAAGTGATTTAATAAACCCATTAAGTTTTGGTTTACATTTAATTAAATTAAAAGTATAATTTTACTAAATTAAACCACCTAGTATTTTAAAAGTGTAAAATACACCCTATACTATATATAACATTAAAAGTCTAATATTATATATATGTATGAGTAAACAGTCAGTCTTACCGTTAGTAGGCCTCATTCACGAAGCTGGTCTATAAGGGGTGTTTAAGGAAATTGCCTATAAAATGGCGATTGAATGGGTATCCACTCTTACCCACCACACTCTTGACTAGTGGAGGGTCGTTAGCCGAACGGGTAGGATAGGACAGAAACCTTCCATTATAAGTATAATGAAGTACAAAGTAACTAAATGCTTTTTCAAATTCCCAAATCATAGTTACTTTAGGCAAAATGTGAAATTGTATGCTAACCCATGGAATTACACTTCGTACCCTTGTCAAACGTTAGTGGAGCGTGTGTGGTTAACCGGCACACTAATTTGGGGATGACATTGGTGGCGAAGGGTGGCTCGATGCTTATCATAGATCAATGGAGCGTGTGTGGCTAACCGGCACATTGATTAGGTGATTGTAGCATTGGGTGCACCACGTAATTCGTATGGTTATTCACACCTTGTTTGTGATCCTCGGCATCCCAGTCACAAATAGTAGGGCATAATCGAGATTAAACATGCCATTGAAAAGTTCAATGAATCTCAAAAGATCTAGGAGTTTCAATTCATTTAAAACTTAAACTTCTTTTCGTTTTTCATGGTGGAAATTGGTAAATCGTCATTTACCTACCTTCAAATATTTTACAACTAGATTACGGCATCCCTTTTCTAGGTTGTAGAATATTGTGTTGGATCCTTGCTTGATGTTTCATTTGGGTGTTACATCAAGAATTCTAATCAACTTAACTTGAATTTTCTCCCGTTTTGTAGATGTCTGAATCTTACAATGGTCTTCCCAAATCCTTTGGAACAAGCTTTCCAAATGAAGATGACGTTCCGAGATATGATCAAGGAAATGAGAGTCATGCTTCACTTCCTCCACCTCCTCCAATTGTTCTCCCTGACCCAAAAGTTCAAAGGCTTGAAAAGTTCAAGCTCACTCAAGCCCTTTTGGCGAGTAAACACGAAGATGGGAAACCTGTGTGTGCACACGTCTTAGAGATGAAGTCACACATTGATAGGTTAAGCATGTTGGGTGTCGAGATTTCAAGTGAGTTGGCTGTTGACTGGGTTCTTCAGTCACTTTCTAAATCATATAGTGAGTTTGTTAGAGAGTACTATATGATGGACCACGACGTGACCCTAATTGATCTCACCTATTTGCTTATAGCTGCTGAATCAGCAATGATTTGGCGTGCTGGTCAAGCAAATTTGTCTAGTGAATCAAACTCCCAAACTTCAATGGACACTGGCAACATTGGAAGTCCAGAAAGAACTAAGTTTGTGATTGTCCGATGTGCTGTGCCAAAGCAGTCCATTTGCTTTTATTGCCAAAAGAAAGGGCATTGGAGACGAAGTTGCCCTAACTACCTGAGAGATCTAAGAAATGGGAGAGTCAAGACGTATGGCTCTGCTTCAGGTAAAATCCATTATCTAACTCTTTTGAGTTCCTATTCTAGATTCTTAATACATGATGGGATAAGATTACATTTTGATGTTTTGTAGGATCGAAGAAAAGAAAGGAAGCTTGAGGGAAGAAGTGAGCTGAATCTAATCATGAAGAAATGGATTTCGATCGCATTACTTGAAGAATGGATTCTTGAGCTACTACTTGGAGTTAGAATAGATTGTTAAGAAATATGTAATAACATTGTTTTTCAATTGAATTGCATTGTAAGGACAAATTTTTTCCGCAATAAAATGAATTTTGATTTTATCTTATCCTTGTGATGGCATGTATGAAAAATTGATGTTTGAATGTTTCTATTATTAGTAATAATGGATTTGATTCTTAATTGTGTTATTTGTGGAAATGTCAAAAGTTTACCAAATAGGGAGAGTTTCTCATCGCCCAAGTTTCAATTGGACAGAAACTTGGAATCATGCAATGTGTATTGTATGATGAATGAAAAACTTTCACATTTGGGAAACTTAGACTAATTCTTTGGCAAAGTGTCAATTGAAGGACTAGGAGATCGAGTACACTAGGTCGTACGTTGATCAAGTCTACCACAAGAGTGACAAAGATATTCGTCATGATTTGCTAAAGTTTAGTAAATATGGTTATACTTATAAGATTGAGTATAATTCTGAGTTAAATGAAATAGTTTCAATCAATAGCAGAACGAATAAGAAGAATCAAGAAGGCAGAAAGATAAAAGTTTCTCCATTCTAAGAAGAAGGGAGAGTACCTTTTATTGTGTTTTATGATAAGTCTTAATGATTAAGAACCATGTCTCAATTGATCCTCTAAGTGAGTCTTAGTGCAATTGCATGTCTAAGAAGAGGAATCAAGAATTGTAGAAATGGTTAAATCAATAAGTCAATCATACTTCGTTCCAATATCAAGTCTTAAAGTCAAGATTGTGACATTGAGTGAAAAGTCTTAGGTAGGTTTATAACACTCATCAAATGTGGAATTTAGAAAAAGGTTTTCTTATTCTTGCACATTTAAAATTAGTAAGTTGTGATGTCTTGGATAAGACAAAGACCAACTAGGACCAATTGTGTGAAGTGTTTTGTCTTGATAAGAACTACACTAACTCTTGAATATTTGCTTTGTCAAGAACTGTTTCTTGACAAGAGAATCTTATATGTCAAGGAGTCAGTGGGAGTCTTAATGGTCTTGAAAAGTTTCAAGAACAAATCAAGAATATACCTTATCGATCATCACTAGCACACGACTTGAGGTTTACAACCCATCGTGCTGACATTATTTTGTTTCTTTGCCATTCCAATTGAGTTAATTGTGTATGTGAGTTCTATGAGTACTCATTTGAATGCATACTAGAGCCTTAGTCGATGGAAAGTACATTGATATGTAAGGACAAGTTACTAAACTACTTGGAAGACATGGTGGGCACTCGTGTTACCATAGGACAAGAAATCAAGATTAAGAAAGTTCGGTCCATATGAGTTTGGATTTGTCGCAAACCTTGGTCTTGGCAAATTCACATGGATAGGAACTCATACACCATAAAATCTAAGTGTCATAAGATTCCCTCCTTCATGAAAATGACTGTGAGGAAATACTTTCACTAAGAGAGGTTTTAAGAAGATAGCAATTGTGAAAATTGTATTCTCACATTCGATTATGGTTACGGCATCCCTTTCCATAGTTCGAATTATGAGATTTGGCAATTAGTTTCAACATTTGGAACTTAGTAACATAATTTCTGAATTGTTTAAACACACATATGAGCTATCTAAGACAAAGGTGTATAAGTTTAAGAGGCTTAGATAAAGGCTTATCGAAGCATCTGGTATTAGAAATATGAATTTCAGAAATTCAATAGGCATTGTTTTCTAGAAGTTCATTTGTTTTCTGAATACATGTCAAAGCTAGTGGGAGCATAAGTGTTATGCTTATATGATAATAATCATCATGACAGTGGGAGCATAAGTGTTATGCTTGTATGATTATTATGGCGAGTATTGCAAGTTAGCAATATTAATTATAGAAAAACAAAGATTCAATTTGCAAAGTTGCATGGGTTGAAAAGTTATTTTAATATAATTAAGGGAGAGAATATTATACTCCATTTCAAAATCTAAAGCTTAGATTAAGAAATTTTAATAGTTTCAATCGAAGGATACATTGTGAGTTCTTAAAATTCGATTATGATTACGGCATCCCTCTTCATAGTTCGAATTATGAGAACATGACACATAAAATATTATGGCAAAAGATTGGTAAAGTATCATATCTTTATGTGAGACATTATGCATCGTGTCCCATACACTTCGGGTATAGGATCGATTGCAAATGCTATAATAATTTACCATTCTAAATTTTTTTAATATTCTAGCGCATTAAGAGGGAAAAAGGACTAGAATGGGTTTTGACTAAAATTATTAAACAACTATCAAAGGACAATCCAAAGTTCGCTGAGGATTGGTCGCTTGTGAGTAGTTGGAAGTATGGTATTGGATGGACCATATCGACATTATAATGAATAGATAAGATTCTATTAAGAATGAGTTGTCATATGGCAAATGTGGAAATGTTTCCATATTGGGAGTTGGATATTAAGAATCTATGTCTAGATTAGAAACTTTTATGCAAGAAGGATGTTCAAAGGAATGTACTTTGAATGTGAGACTTCGCGTCTATAGAATTGTCTTGTATCAATTTCTAAGTAAATACTTTGTAATTTCATTAGCCAAGTCTTGGTGACTTTTGTGCTATGACTTTACGAAAGGATCGTTGCGTAAAATGTTAGAATCTAGCATATTCTAGTAGTGAAAGAACCTTGTGTTCTTACACTAACAATGGGGATTGAGGAATTGTGAAATGAGAATCATTGGAAAAGTTTTCAATTGTTCTATTTCACAAAGCATGGACCATAGGAAACAAAGTGTGCATGCTTAGAGCATGGGACAGTTGTTGTTGTAATTCAAGTAATGAGTTGACTATCCGAAACATTAAATGATAATAATGAGTAATCAATATGGTGGTTAAATAGAAGTGTTTTATTTACTCTCACAAGTTTGGGGCCATATAGCATTAAGTATTATTATTATGTTTCAGTTTGCATGTTTTGACTTCCAGAATAACTAGGTTATTCAAACATCCACAGTCGGTCATACGTTGGAAGTAAGTATGAAGGAAGACTGTCATGAATCTGTCTGTAGATTGTCTGAAGTGTTTAGACATGGCACAAGTTTGCTGCAGAGTTCATGAGTGCTTTGATAAGATTAAAGTATTGGATTAAACCCACGCTCACTTGGATCACTTCATGGTTTTATCACGAGTGATTAGTGAGACGATAATATTGTATATTCTTGAAACCGAGACGTGTGAGTTGTTATTTGTTAGTCGGTTACACATTGATAATAAGTAAACGCACCAGTAACTTGGTGTTATAAAACTTATTGTTGTGTGTGATTCGATTAGTAAATGCAAGCGAGCATATGAGTCGAAGTTTATCCATTCCTTTTACCCAAAGTAGGATAAAAGCGATATCTGTGGGCATCTCGATGATTTAATGATGACACCTAAGCGCTTGGCCAAGCCGGGACTAAGTTGATGTGTTCAATTGTAGTCTGTTGTCAGTCGTCATAAATCGGAAGTCGGGAAACAGTATAGAGAGAATGATTGAAATTCATGTCTTTTGTCTATACGATATCTTAAGAATGGAGGAATATATAATCCCTTATCTAAAGGACACGCTATCTGATAAGATCAGAGTTGACAGCGGCTTTTGAAAGCTACGATTGCTGATCAGGTTCTGAAGTCATACGGAAAATAGTTATTAGACTTATCCAAGTGGGAGACTGTTGGATTAGTGTCTAAGTCCATAACTATTTTGGTATGTACTTGACCCGATTATGAGCATGGTCCTTTTGGGTTGCCTTCACCATAGCAATATGTAGGATGATTTAAGGAGAGAAAGGTTTAAATATGATTTATTAATATATTATGAGAATAATATATTAAAGGAGAAATCATATTGTTTAATTAATATTAGTCAAGAATTAATTGTTAATTAATTTTGTGGCTAAAAGAGATTAATTAAACTTAGGGGACTGAAGTTGGGATTATAAGATAATTATAATTGGGCTATGGATCACCTAAAAATATATAGGTTGGACGAATTCTATGGGAAGCCCATTAGAAATCGTCCAAGGGATATGTTTAAGGAGTCCATGGGCTGCTTAGGGCCTGAGCAGTCAAATTAGGGTTTCCTAGTTGTAAACCCTAATAGCCTACATGTATATAAAGGGCCCCTATGCCCCAAAAACGTGGACAAGTCTTCCATTAGGGTTTCCAGCCGTTTTTGGGCAGCCTCTCTTCTTCTCCTCTTCATCCAAGTTGTATATGGTGTTTGTGACTCCATTAGAGGTGCAGCACTTGAGGCACTAAGCTTTCTAAGGCCAATTCAAGCAAGGAATTGATTGTTATTGCTATATAACAATCAAAGTTAATTCTATAAACCCTAATTCAGTTTGTGATTTGTTAGATCTAAGTTTGTTAGTCTTGGATTCAAAGCATGTTCAATAGAGAAACCTAGATCCAAGCATTAAGGTTTGTATGAGCACATAGGATTGTTCTTTTGCATAAAACCCATCAAGCCTTAGGTACAATATGCTAGTGTGATATTCAGGACGAGGTCTAATGATAGCGGGCGGGTGCCCAAGGAATGGTTTATACGATAGTTTATACTTGTTGTCTGTGTGATACTTGTATGTGCCTGGTAGGGAGGTGAGTGTGGGCGAGGCCTCGTAACTCACCAATAGTAGAGTGTGGATGGTGTTCCACATCTCATTAACAGCAGATCAGGGGCGAGGCCCAAGTTAGGGAAAGGGTGAGTGTGGGCTAGGCCCGTATCTCACTATTAGTAGGAGCATGGACGGGGTTCCATGACTCATCAGTAGCAGGACAAGGGCGAGGCCCAAGATAGGCGAGGCCTTAGGACAGGATCCATTAGTATATGTTTAGCTTATGTGATGTGATATGTTTATATGCTATTATATGTTAGCGGGCGAGGCCCAGTGACAGGAGAGGCCTAAGTGAAATAGATCTGTATCCGAGCGGGGCTCGAAGGCAAGCGAGGCCTGGAGCGGCGGGGTCGTTGTAGCAAGCGAGGCCCATAATAGCAGGCGTGGCCCAGTATTTGCAGTATGTGGTTATGTATGGTAAGTGGTAGGGTGGGGAACTCACTAAGCTTCATGCTTACGGTTTTCAGTTTTGGTTTCAGGTACTTCCGGTAGCGGAGGGAAGAGCTCGGGGTGATCGTATGGCAAACACCATAGATTAGACAGCCTGAGAATGTTTTACTATGATAACGAGCTTGTGTTTTTGTAAATTAATTCTCTGATTATGTTTTGGATTGATGATTTTGCTTTAAGTAATGTTTTATTAAAAGAAATTTTTAGTCTTGAATTTTGGGATGTTACATGTACTATCCGCCTTACTTCCTGTTCCTTGTTTGGTTGTGGACTTAGGGCAGATGCTCACAATCAATTTTTTGTTTACTCTGAGTTTTATATAACTTGTATCCACTTAGTACTCATAGATAGGATTGTAGGATGATTTTTATGTATCTTTCATCAAATTAGGAAATATAGGATTTTCTAAAGGAACTGGCGAACTTTTCTAAAAACAGAACTTATAACTTACTACATTTCAACTACATTTTTCAACAACTTTCTACGACTTACATATATCACTAAAATCTTATGAACTCACCAGCTTCATTGCTGATAAAGTCTCTCAAATAACTTGTATTCTCAAGACACTAGTAGACATGTACTAGCTCTGGGAATTTAGAAGATGGAGCAGTATAGCTTCAAGTCTTGTTTTGTTATTTGCTTATGTACTCTATGTTTTGTGAACAAATACTTTGTAAATACTTTCTTTCTAATGAAGTGATTGTTCATTACTTGCTTACTATGATACATGTCTTGTGATACTAAACATGACGTCCTCCACCCCCGAACGTTTCCGTCGTTCCGGTTTTGGGGTGTGACAGTTTCAAAGGTTCTTATTATTATTATTCTCAAAAACTAATATTAACTTAATATAATCTAAATATTGATAGAAACAAAAGCTAAAATCGAAAGGTAAAACTGTAATTGCTTAATTTTCTAACTTAATAAGAGCAATATACAACACCTAATAAAGACTAGAGGTAGTTTAAAAGTAGATTAATATACTAAATTGTCATTAGAAAAAGACTTTAGAATGAACCACTTATAAGACTGTATCCTATAATCTTCATTCTCCATTCTTTCATTATATGTCGTGTAGTATCAATTTATTTGTAAGTTAAGGTTTTACTCGATCTTTCAAGCCTTGTAATATTCCCTTTTCACATTTTATCATTTCATTTACTTTTTAAAAGTAGATTAATATGCTAAATTGTCATTAAAAAAAGACTTTCGAATGAACCATTTATAAGACTATATCATATAATCTCCATTCTCCATTCTTTTCATTATGTGTCGTGTAGTATCAATTTATTTCTTAGTTACAGTTTTACTCGATCTTTCAAGCTTTGTAATATTCCCTTTTCACCTTTTATCATTTCATTTACTTTTTAATACAAATATTAAATTTGTTATTATAACTTTTAACATAATAATAATCATAAAATTATATAACATTAACATTTATTAAATAAAATATTAAAACCACAAAATTATATATATCTATATCTATATCATTTCATTATATACTTATAAAGCTTGTATTTTTTCTTGATCCACATTCATTTGAAACTCCCATGCATTTTTTCCTTTCAACATATTCATTTGAAACTCGTATGACTTTTCAATTTCTTTCTAATAATTATTATAAGTTGGTTAATAAGGTTAAATAAATATCAAACCTAAAGTGTAATCATATATAACCTAAATTTCAATATTAAAAAATATATTTTTTTCTACTTATAAAGTTTCTTTTTAACTTTTAACATATTATACTTAATTTATTAGGTCTAATATGTTGTATGTAACATATAATTCAAAATAATCAATATACTATATCAACTTAGTATACGAATTATTATAACAAATTTAACAACGACATTATTGTTATATCTAAAAAAACATATATTTGTAAAGATTTCAACTATATAGATGCTTCTGCGCAACGCGCAGACATTCGCCTAGTATACTTATAAATGAAGCATTTTTCCTTTCATCACATTCATTTGAAACTCCCATAAGGCATTTTTACTCAAACCATATTCATTTGAAACTTCCTATTTGAATGAATCACTCAAAAGTCTCTTATTAATGATTAACCATTCAAATGTTTTATAACTTATATAATATGTTTAATAAACAATTAATTGATAGTCTATTATAAAAGGTCAATCTCTTTGAGTAGACATACAAATACCAATCATATACTAAATTCCTAAAGAAAACAAATTTAAAGGTTATTGTATTGATTTGAGGGCTTTGGACCATTTTTTGAGCCATGTTATTATGTTAAACTTTTTAATTTGTAAGTTTATTATATACAAATTCTTTATTTTATTTTATTTTTCTTGGTTGAAGTATTCTTTTAATACAATCATTGTATGTTGTGGTTGAAATTTTGATGTAAATTAGATTAGATTCATGTTATCAATCATATGTTATGGAATGTGATATAGATAATATTTAATTAAATATTGTATATATATTTATATGTTGTGTTGCTTCAAAGAAATAATTAATTAAAAATCATGAATATATCATATTATCTATATTATTCATGTAAGTCTCTTTTAAAATGCAAATTGTCTATCTTATCACTTTATATTTTAGTATATGTTTAACATTTTAAGTATAATAATACGTGCTTTATAAAAGTTTTCTTTCAATTATTAATAATAATATGTGGTTTTAAAATTAACGAAAAATAGTTATAAATAATAAAATCAAATTATAAAAATCATAGATATGTCATATTATCCATGCAAGTCTTTTTTGAAATGCAAATTGTCAATCTTACACTTTATTATTTAGTATATGTTTCATATTTGAATAATAATAGTAAGTGTTTCTTAAAAGTCTTCTTTAACTTATTAATAATAATAAGTGGTTTTAAATTAATGAACAATAGTTTTAAATGATAAGAACATCAAATTATAAATTACATAACGTTAGTCACAAATAAATTGTATTTTAAATGAACATCATTAATAAAATTAGAAAATAATTTCATAAGTAAAAGTTTAAATTAAATAGTCATAAGAGTTGTTAAAAATAATATTAAGTATATAATTATATTTAATTTTATTAATGAGGAAGGTGGGTTGATGTCAATGAATATTATTGTTCAAAATAGTTGAGATTATATATATATATATATATATATATATATATATATATATATATATATATATATATATATATATATATATATATATATATATATTAGTGTAAAAATATTATGTCAATGTTAATGTCAATAGCATAACCATTATAAACATATATTTTCAATATTGTAACAATATATTTTTAGCCTGTGTCGCGCAACGTGCCGGAATTTGTCTAGTATATTTATAAAGGAAACATTTTTCCTTTCACCACATTCATTTAAAACTCTCATGACTTTTCAATTTATTTCTAATAATAATTATAAGTTTGTTAATAAAGTTAAATAAATATAAAACCTAAAGTGTAATCATATATAATTAAATTTCAATATTAAAATAATATTTTTACTTCTACTTATAAAGTTATGTTTTCTAACTTTTAACTTATTATTAGTTTTAATATATTATTGAATGTAAACCATTATCATTTGGAACAATGTGTATAAAATACTTAAATTATTAAGTTAAATATAACATTACATGGTCAACTTAAATATAAATTTTAGTTAAACTTAAACAACCAAAAAATATTTTGTAAATAGTTAAAAGTGATAGATTGTACTGTCTTTCTAATAATGATTATAACTTGGTTAATTAGAATAAATAAATATCAAACCTAAAGTGTAATCATAAATAAAATAAATTTCAACTTTAAAATAATATATTTAATTCTACTTATAAAGTTATGTCTTTAACTTTTAACATATTATACTTAATATATTAGATTTTAAATTTTGTTCTATGTAAACCATTATCAGTTTAAAGCTATAACTTTTGAACAGTTTGGACAAAATACTTAAATATTAATTTAAATATAACATTACAATGTCAACTTAAATATAAATTTTAGTTCTACTTAAAAAGTCAAAGAATATTTTGTAAATAGTTAAAAGTGATAAATTATAGTAATAAATACAAATACTAAATTGTAATCTCAAATTTAACTAAAATCTTTCCTAAAGATATTTTTATAATCACTAAAAGTTTTCAAATTTAAAATAACTTACAATAACAATAGTTAAAAATAACTCTATATAAATGATTATATTGTTACCTTTAAAATCGATAAACAATGTTTGATGTTTTAAATAATTATAATGATAGAAATTAAAACATTAAGCAAATAAATTTTAAAAAAATTAATTAACAGTAACAACAACTATAAATAACATTAAATCATATATTATATTTAATTTTGTTCATGTGTAATTCGCAGGTAGAAGTCATTCAAATGATTGAGATTATGTAGTTATCACAGATATGTGTGTATATATATATATATATATATATATATATATATATATATATATATATGTTATCCTATAATTCAAAATAATTAATATATTATATCAAATTTAACAACTTTATTGTTATATTTAAAAAATATATATATTTGTAAAGAATTCAAGTATATAGGAGTTTTTGCACAACGTACCGGCATTCGCCTTGTATAATAATAAAAATAAAATATTACGTAGTAAAAATGAAAATATATTATGAGAATTACTTTAAAAAAATCATTAAAAGCATATATTTTAAAAAATACTAAAATTTTTGGATAACAAAACTTATACAAAGGTTTCAAAGGTGTTTATAATTGCTTAATTTTGTAAGTTAACAAGAGGAATATACAAAACTAAATAAAGATCAATGGTAGTTTAAAAGTAGATTAGTGTACTAGATTGCCGTTAAAAAAAAAAACTTTAGAAGAAGATGAGGTGACGTAGCTGGGTCGGTTTTTGGCTGATATGATGGTAGTGTTGGTGGCGGTGACGGTTGTTGTGGGGAAGGTTCCGGGGAAAAAAAATTAACAGACGACAGTACATAATCATTATGAATATATTACTACCCTGCCGTGCCGATACGCTCGAGTGTAGAGCGGCAAATAAAAAGTATGTGACTAAGGTTGAATATCGAGATCTTTATTTTTTCAGAATTTCAAAGGAAGCTATATATATATATATATATATATATATATATATATATATATATATATATATATATATATATATATATATATATATATATATATATATATATATATATATATATATATATATATATATATATCGTGATTTTAACTAAATAATTTAATGGAATTTTAAAACAAGAAGATATCTTATTTATCTTATAATTTGGTGGGATTTTAACTAAATACTTAATTACATTTTTATTTAAATTTTAAAATGTAGTATTAATGGATAATTACACAAATTATATTAAAAAAATGAAGGATCATAATGATTACTAAAGACTTTATTCTAAGATATTTTTTTTAGAAATAAACATTCTTTTAAAATACTTGTTAGCTCAAAAGATTATAAAAATTATACATTTTTAATAATAAGTTTCCACATTTTCTCATTAATAATATGTGGCATCAAAATAATAATCATTTTCATTATATAACTAACATATTCTGATTTTGTTCATAAATATATAAAAATTACTCCTAGTAAATTTTGAAGTTTGTGTCTGTTTTGAATGTAGCATTCAAAAAAGACCTACAAGTTTAGATCCAAAAAAGATTGGTAAATGATTTGGTTCAAACCCTAGTAATACATTTCTTATTGCAAGCAATTTATCTTTGGAATTAGATGAGATTTTGATTCCTAAATTTCCATCCTTTTAGTTCGTTCACAAACTCTTCTTATTAATATTTTGAGATGTTTGGTGCACTCACCCCTTATGCGGCGATGGTGATTGAGAGAAGAATGAACAAGTTTGTTACACAGGAGACAACACAAGTATGAAAAAACATCTTTGAAGTACAAGATTATACATGGATCATTGATATCGATGTCATCAGTTATACATGTGAGAAATGGCGAAGTTGTCATATACATTGTAGGCACATGATAGCGGTATTTTTTTGGTTAAACATGTTGCCCGATTATCAAATTTTGTTTATAATTACAAAACTTTTGCAATTTATCTAGTTGTATAACAAACAAAATCTCTATCGCCCCCACCTCCATCTCAATGAGAAATAACAAACTTTGACCAATTGACTGTTGGCTATTGACTTTTCAACAAGTCTTACTTTTAGTTTAACTTTGATAGTTTTGAGATATGGATTGAGGTTGGACCTTTGCAGATTTATAGGTGATTCGTGCCAGATTTGTAACATCCCAAAAATCATGACCAAAAATTTCTTTTAAAAACATTACTAAACCATAACATTAAATCATTTCAACATACTAAAAAGGATTATGTGACAAATCAGAGTATTTTTCCCAAAACACTTATTCATTTTATCAGAGTAAACATCACAGACTAAAATTCTTGGTGTGTGCCATGCGATCATCACGAGCTCTTCTTTCCGCTATTGGAAGTACCTAAAACTAAAACTGAAAACCGTAAGCACGAAGCTTAGTGAGTTCCCCAACCTACCACATACCATACATATCTACTGATCCAAACATGTCATATACAAGTGTGTGCACATAATCATATACTGGGCCCCCGCCCGCTGCATTGGGCCTCGCCCGCCATCGGATCCCGTCCGTCATCAGGACCCGCCTGGCATCCGGTCCCACCTGGCATCGAGCCCCGCTCGATATAAAAATATGTTTCCCTTAGGCCCCACCTGTCTTCGGGCCTCGCCCGCCATACACATACATACGATCAAATAACATACTGAGACATACATAAACATTCCCTAACCATACCCTGATCTAAGGCCTCGTCTAACTTGGGCCCCGCCCCTGGTCTGCTACAAAAGTAGTGGAACCCCGTCCACACTCCTACTAGTAGTGAGATATGGGCCCCCCCTCCTACACTCACATCCTTCCTACCATGGGCCTCGCCTCAGCTAGTGACGATATACGTGACCTCGCCCACACTCACCTCCCTACCGGGCACATACAAGTATCATGAAGACATCAAGTATAATCTAACGCACTACATAAGAATCTTCCTCGGGAATAACCCAGCATCAGACCCCTGGCCCGGAAACATACTATTATCTAACTTACTTCGGGATTACCCCGACATCAGACCCTCGGTCCGGATCCTATCATACCGATACATGCAAGAGTCACAAAGACCTCTAACATCCTAACATTCCTCAGGCCTCGCCCGACATTAAGTCGTAATCCGAAACATATATTACTAAGTGCCTAGGGCTAACCCCCGGGTCTTCCTTCTATATATAAATATAAACATGAACATAATGGGCCGACATTGTGGCCGTAGACCCATGCACACAGTGAGGAGACTCACCTAGCACTGCTGAAGATTCGATGAACACTTCTGACTGCTAACCGAAACTTCTGAACTGCTGACCCTTTGGCTTCCCGAACTATCAATACCCAAACAATATTTATACCATAATAATCCAAAAGTCAACCCTGGTCAAACTTGGTCAAAGTCAACCTCCCGTTGACTTGAATCGCCGAGCTGTGTTACCGTCTCATTGAGTCCATACCCCTACAACCCAATACATCGCTCAACACAACTCGTCGAGTGTAGCAAGAACTCGACGGGTCCTCCTTCAACCATACAATCGGGACCATCTTCAGCCGACTCGCCGAGTTCATCATCCACATATGAATGTGTCTAGTCTGTGACTTGCCGAGTTGTATAAACAACTTGTCGAGTACATCTTCATAAACTAAGGAGATTGCCTTAGACTCGCCGAGTTCTTCCTTGAACTCGTCAAGTACGATGAACTTCATGACCATCATGGACTCGGGCCAACTAAGCCCCTTTTCCAAACTCAACTCATACCCTTAACATAAGGGTTTGGGGCAAGAACTGACCTGAATCGCCGAGTCTCTCTATGTCCAACACTATTCAGACGATTTCAGACAAGCTCAAGGCATCAAAAACATAGATCTGGACCCAACCATCTCCTAATCATGCAAAGCTACCGCTTTTTTCCTCCATTCATGGCCTTTTGAGCTAAAAAGGCCAAAAGAATACTTCATATGCTTGCATGGGGATTCCTATGGCATAAAGCTTGCACCTTTATGCTATAACAACCCTTAATAATGGTAGATCTAAAAACACAAGCTCTTGGGACGTCCATTCCTCTCATGCTAGGGTTCTTGGACTAGAAACCCCCAAAATGAAAAAGAAGGGAGATCTACATGCATAATGATCAAGCTGGAAACTTTCTTACAATAAAATGCAAGAGAATGCAAGAGGTTTCTGGATCTACCAGTCTCTTCTTGAACCTCCAAAGCTTCACTTTCTTCTTAAAGCTTCACAACACTCTAGAATGCTGACAAAGGCTCGCAAACTCATGGGAGGCACTAGGGCTTCGTTCTGGAGTTGAGAGAGCATCAAGGAGGATGATGAAGGGTTATAATGTTCTTTAAATTGGGTACAAGACCCGCATTTAGGGTTTTCTCCAAATCTGACCAACTTGCCGAGTCAGTCCTCTGGCTCGTCGAGTAGGTCACTTAACTCGTGACCCTATCCACGCTCCTACTCGTCTAGTCACTCCATCTACTCAACCAGTCCCTTCCCTAATTTGAGGTTTTCTTTCCTTTCTAGACTTCTTGAATTTGGGGTGTTACAACTCTCCCTCACTTAAACTAGACTTCGTCCTCGAAGTCCGCCACGGTTAACTACCTTACTGTAAGTCCCTAATTTGCCTGTGTATCAATCAGATCCGTTTGATGGTGCGGAATACCAATCAAACGGATGATGTCAGATCAAATAGAAGAGAAGGAGAAGAAGAATAATATGAATCTTTGTATGTATTGATATGGATAAAGATCCGGATACAAAAGATTCACACACACATAAAAGCTCCTGTTTCTCTCTGGCCGTAAACTCTTTAGGGTTCATCAATCTCTACTCCTCACCCTAACACCTCTATTTATACTAGGGAACATGGGCCGGAAACAAATCGGCCGTAAATGAGTTTTCGGCCGTAAGGTGTTTACGGCCGTAAACTCTGCCGTAAACTAGACCATAAATTCATAAATATTACAGAAAAATACAATTGCCCAGAAAGTAAAGTATAAACCATATTTTGACCCAACAATCTTCCCCTTGGTTTATAGCTTTCTTTTCTAAATTGACCCAACAAGCTCCCCCTAAAAAGTAGCTGGCTCTTCTTGTCAGTCTTCAATGGGAGCTTGGCTTCAGCTTTAACCTTCGATTTCTTCACAGCATCAGGATGAACATATGAATCTTCAATGAATGACTTTAACTTGAGCACTTGAGGTTTTCTTCAGAATTTGGCATTGAGTGCACATTGGGTGAGGAGGCTTGACGTACTAATTCTTGAAAATTGGTGCGTTTAGCTTGAGAATCTTCAGAGAGAACATTAGAGAGAACTAAACTTCTAGATCACTTCAGCAGGTACAGCGATAGCAGCAGACTGATTGAGGAGGCTTCAATGCAATCCGTCACATAATCTTCAAGTCAGCTTGACCTTTCTTCTGGGGTTGAAGGATTGAATGTCGAAAGAATAATCTTCATTTCTTGCTCCTTCGAATGCGAATTCTTCAATGCTCACGGACGAGGCTTTGGCTCAGAAATCTTCAACACAAACTCCATGAGTCTTATCTATACCTAAAATCACTTTTCAAGACAAAACAAAACTAAAAGAAAACTTAGCACACAAATTAAAACAGAAACAAAAATATTTTTGGATTTTTGATTTTTCTGAACAAGAAATAAAACAGAAATAACACTATTTTTGGATTTTTTAATTTTTCTGATTTTTCTTTGATTTTTTGAATTTTTCTGATTTTTTTTTTTAATTTTTAATTATCCCCTAATATTTAAATTAGAAGAAACTATGACAAATTTAACAAAATTAAAAATGATATCTAACCTTAAGAGAGATTTGGGATCAAAGTTTTTAGACAGCCTTTATCCACTTGTCAGTACCTTTCATATTCACATCTTTGTCTGGTCGATCGTCGGTATTGTTGTCCACTTAAACACGAAAAATTGTGACAAAGTTAGGACATACTATTTGTTACAAGACAGGTGAACTTAAGTTCCTAAAAAATTATATATGATCCTAATTTCTTAGATATTATATCTTAAGGACCATTCATCTGACGACGACCAGGGATATTGTTGTCCACCTAAATTGAGCAACGAGATCTACAGACAATTTGTATGAGTTCAATTTTAAGTGTACTGGAACGTGTTTCCCGCTTCCTGATATGCCCCAGCCATCAAGAACTTCCAGAGTACTCCTTACACCGGGTGAGCAGACAACCATTCAGAGAGAGGATAGATTCAGAATTCTATTACTAATTACTTCAGAGGGGTTGAGAAGAAGAAGGTTGCATATGCTGCGTACCAGGTCGGATTAGAAGTCGCGCAAAGGAGACAGCATATGGCTAACAGATAAGAAGTATTTCACATATATATAGCCTGCAGAGAAAGAAAATGATATTCTACAGACCTAATTTATCGGAATATACCAGTCGCCCCAGCCAACCGGAATTAAGGACATAATCCGTACATCGAGGAAAAGTTAAACCACGGTTCCAAGTACGGGTTCATTTAATGTGACGAGTAGATTCCAATATATATCTCCCTGCTCAACCTATCCGAGCGTCGTATTGTCAGACTGAATGGATCTACCTAGGTCAAGATTTGTCAAGTCTATAAATTTCCTAAGTTTAGCTTTGCCTAGTCATGTCCATTTTAAAAATTTTCGTGCCTACCGACACATCAAACCAGAGCATAGACCCTTCAACTTTGGGTACGTTACGCAAACTCAGGTTGCCTGTTATCACTTGATAATATCACTTCCCAAAATATCTCCCTCAAACACATTTCATAACTAATATTTTTTTTATTTTCTAATTTTCTAATGTTTTTAAATTTTCTAATTTTTGTTTTGTTTTTATTTCTCCCCCTAAATTTGTGCATAGGAGAGAAACGAAAATAAATGCGCAAATTTAAACTATTCTAAAACAAAAATTAGTCTTTAAAGCGAATCAGCTTAAGAAAAATTCAGGAGTATAGAGAAGAAAATGCAAACCGTAATTCACTGATTGAATTTGCATCTAGAAGGTCTGAGAACAACACACGTAATCTCAGAACAAATCCGAAAATTCTTCATGTCGTTAAGCACTAACCCCGTTTGATCCCTTCTTTTCTTCCTTTCCCGCAAAAGGACACATACTCTCAAACAAAGGTCTGAATGTTGTACAGTTGAGAGATGTCCCCTATTATGTGCCTGGAACAGCCACTACCAACAAACCGAAGTTTGATGATATGCCTTCATAGCTGCTCTGACACAAAGCGGGATTAGTTGGTCTTTGGAACCCAGTCCATTTTGAAAGTGGGTCGACCTTGTCATCCTTGTACGTTACTCTCTCCCATGACATGTTCTGTTTATCAAAAACAGAATACATAGAAATATTAGAATCGTTAGTTGATTTGGGAGATTGAGCCTTCGGAACCCATTTGTAGTTGGGTTTAACCCATTTATTTTTCGATCCGATGGATGCCTCGGCACTTGCTTTGGAGCTTGAAGTCGGCTGCCGAGATGACTTTGACCTAACCGGTCTTTGTTTCATTGGAGCATCTCTTGGATTGGGCTTGTTGGCTGACATTTCCTTCTTGCCCTTGGGATTCGGATGCTTGGCCTTGGGAGTTGAATTCTTGTCCTTCATGGCATTCCAGTCGACGTTATCTGAACGTGACTTTGAGGGGTTTCTTTTGAAAAACCTCCCTCTTGGCGCGTTCTGCCAGCCGTGTGCATTGTAGGGAACGTAAGCGCGATTTGGACAGTTTCGGGCAATGTGTCCAGGTGTTCCACAATGAAAACAAGTCTTTTTCCTCACTGTGAAGTTATTTCTTCCTGCCCCTGGTGGCGTATCCTTGCCTCGTTTCTTTTTGTTCCCACATGCACACTTGCCACAAGAACTCTGTTGCATTGGAATTGGTGGCCTGTATTTACCAACGGCTGGTTGATTAGAAGCAACATAATTCGAAGCAAAAGATTCAGAGTTCAAGAAGATGTTGGTTTATTCAATGGTTTTCTCATTGTTCTCATCTTCTGCTACTTTACCTGCACATGTAACAGAAACATCAATATTTCCAACATTATTAACTCCTCCAGACACAAATCCAGCTCGTTTGCCATATCGAAGATGTGGCTCCCTGTCAGTTTCGTCCTGTGTTATAGGGATGGATGTGTAGTTACGATTATAAGGAGGAGGTACACTATCATACCATAGACCATTGTTTTGATTTTCTTTGAATCTTAACTGGGTTTCATATAAGGACTCGACTGTCTGACTTGACGCAGTATAATTTTTGAAACTGACATCAGTTTTTCCACACTTGATTTTTAAAGCGTCAAGTTCTTCAGTTACAGCAACAAGTTGTCTCTTAACATAATCATAATTTTCACACTTGCTGCTATACTCTTCCTGAAGTTTCCTAAAGTCCTTGGTTTTTGCTTCTAACTCAGCCTTCAGGTGTTTCTGTCGTTTCCTGAATAGATATCCTTCATATATCAGGTCCTCAACTTCTCTTTTAAATAACTCAATTTGTTCCCGAAGAAATTTAATCGTATCTTCACATGATTGAGAACATGAAACTTCACATGAATGAGAACATGACGCTTCATTGACCGGAAGGTTTACAGAACTCTTTAAAGTGTCAAGCTCTTCAATTACTTCAGCAATACTAAGACGATTGAGATCTCTTGTCTTCTTGATAACATCTACATTCATATCCCACGATTTTGGAAGTGAATTCAATAGCCTTTTGTTTATCTCAGATTTAGACAAGAAGATCCCAGCCATATTCATCTCAGTAGTAAGCGTGGTAAATCGCTGCAACTGAGCTTCAAGGGTTTCTCCAGGGATATAATCGAACATGTTGAAGTTCTGTCTTAACATCTCCTGACGACTCTCTTTCATGTCTTCAAATCCCTTGTTGACCTCACAATCAATTAAAAAGCACAACTAGAAGCTAAAATAAAAATTAAACGTCAAATTTAAAATGCGTTTTTTTTTAAATCAAACTCAAAAGTCAACCTTAAAAGTCAAATTTAAAAAGTTAGACTCAAAAGTCAAACTTGAAAAGTCAAACCGAAAAGCTAAATTTGAAAATTTAAAAGTCAAATGAGAAAGTCAAAGATCTTATTTTAAAAGTCAAAGTCAAAATTTTAAATAAAAAGTCAAAAATAAAATTCAAAAATTAAAAATTAAAATTTTTGGTTGAAAAAGATATTTAAAAAAGAAAGAAATTGATTTTTGGGGTTAAAAGTGTCAAATTTCGAAATTAGGAAGCGACAGGTAGTGTTTAAGTTTAATATTTGGGAGGGAAGGAACAAAGTCACAGTTGGTCGAGTTGGCTAAGCATTTGTGTCAATGATCTAGAGGTCGCGGGTTTGATCCCTGCCACCCCCAACTTCGTGTCCTTTTTATTTGAAGTGCGCTGCTGCTGAGGAGACCAGTCGCTGAGCCGATCACCGAGCTGAGCCGTAGACAATCCGAGCCGTATCCTTCCAACTGAGCCGCAAACTCCGAGCCGCAAGCTCGGAAACCCTAGCCGCAAACACGAACTTCGCCGCCGGCCATGAACTGTTTCCGACAGTAAGCTCCGGCCGAAAACCCTTCAACTATTACGTGAAAAACAGCGATTTTTCGACTTTGAAGCAATAAATCCTTTTGATTGATACAACCAGGCTCTGATACCAATTGTAAGTCCCTAATTTGTCTGTGTATCAATCAGATCCGTTTAATGGTGCGGAATCACAATCAAACGGATGATGTCAGATCAAACAAAAGAGAAGGAGAAGAAGAATAATATGAATCTTTGTATGTATTGATATGAATGAAGATCCGGATACAAAAGATTCAGACACACATAAAAGCTCCTGTTTCTCTCTGGCTGTAAACTCTCTAGGGTTCATCAATCTCTATTCCTCACCCTAACACCTCTATTTATACTAGGGAACATGGGCCGGAAACAAATGGGCCGTAAATGAGTTTACGGCCGTAAGGTGTTTACGGCTGTAAACTCAGCCGTAAACTAGACCATAAATTCATAAATATTACAGAAAAATACAATTGCCCAGAAAAGTAAAGTATAAACCATATTTTGTCCCAACACTTACAATCCGCTTACAGCTTTACGTACTTCACCCATTACCATTAGGTCCATCCCTGGAAATTTCATCCTTAGAATAATCTGATCATTACTACCTTCGAGTACAACACCTTTTCCCAACCGGTAGCCTTACCGGTACTCCTAGTGCACTTACATTGATACACAAGGGGTTCACCCTTTTTCCTTGCACTGCCACTGGTTTTTCCAAGGCAACTTCCTATAAGCAACAATTTTTCCGATCTCCATCAAGAACATCTCTTCTGCTTAAACCGCAATCCTTGCCACTCCCATTGCCGACCATCACACCTGCACTCCGAGATTATGTGATTCCGCAGTGAGCAACTTAGCATTACCCGATCAGTTCACTGCTTTCTGCGCCAAATACGTTATCATCATTCCTGTCTGAAGTCCTGCCGACTCCCATCCGCCTTCCGGATGAACCGAGACCACCCTGGTCCCAACTAATCTACCATTACCCGAAATACCGGTCTTCCACCGGTTACTGGACGCAAAAGCATTCCCTCAGTCGCTCCCAGCGACTCATGAAGATACCGTGACTACCTGAACTGCTCTACCAACCCAGCCACTCTGGCTCTAGAAGATCTAGGATCCCCGATCCCCTACCTTACCCTATGGGGTCTATCTGGTCCCACCTGTTGCTAAAAGAACACGGGCCTCGCCCTTGGGTCCCACCTATCTATACCTCGAAGCGGCCTCTCCCACAGGTCTTACCTATCCAGGGCTATGCAGACCCACTCCTCCTCTGATCTCAACTAGCTAAACTTTATTGATTCTTAACATGCTAACTCGGAGATACGAGCCCCCGCCCACACTCCGAGAACTAGGAGATACGGGCCCCCGCCTACACTCCGCTAACCAAGCTGCTAATGATTCTTACCTGCAGTCTTACATCACTTCCCTTACTGACTCGCTGCTGGGGAATGTTGTGACTACCTCGCAACCTTATATCCCGACTAAACTCGTACCTGCCGAAGGCTCTCCGACCTGGTTTCCCCGAACTAGCCATTAACTATTCGTGAAGATACGAACTCAAGGTTACAAAGTTTCCCCAACTTCCAACCTAATTGATCCTCAATTCAAACAGCCACTCGAGCTGCTTCCTTCCTCACCAAGACTGTAGAACACCCTAGTCTTGCACTAACTTCTGTCTCTGGCCCCACGAGTGGCTCTCCCTCACTTCGATTCGTCTAGCTCCTTACAGCTCATAGCTTGATAGAATTACCAATTCTCCCTACCATCCTCTTGCCACTTCTACTGAAAACCCAAGCTTACCACAACTAGGAAACTAACTGATCTATCCCCTAACGAAACCTTCCCGAAACTAGCGAGACACTACCGAGCCCCACACGTGCATGCTACAGTTACTGCATCCAAAGTAACCTGCTCTAAAGCAGGCGACCTCCTATTATCTGTTGGGCTTTAGTATACTACGACATCCTATGGTGCACATACAACCCTAAATACCTTGGATCTATGTTTTCTCTATTATACATGCAAATATCAAGTTTCCAAGATATTACCCTATACTAGCATACAAATATAAAATACTTGGGTAATAAAATAGATAGAATACATACCTTTTTTTTATGTAACTTGTCTTCATGAAGCTTGAGTGCCTAGTGCCCCAAGTGTGACACCTCAAATGGTTCACACAACACCACGAACACTTGGAATAACCTTGAGAATAAGGATACTTTGGTTCTCTCTAGTGAAATCGGCCTTGCCTTTTGTGTACACACACTAGTGCCTATTTCACCAACCAAGGACATCTTTATATAGTGTGGAGATTAGGGTTAAACCCTAATACCCATGACCTTTCATTTCATATGATCCATGGGTTAAACATTCCAAGGACTATCCATGAAAGCTTAGCCCAACCTAAATGAACTTGGCCCATCACACAATATATCTTAGAGTCCATATTTAATTAGTTCCTTTTGATCACTTAATTAATTATAAATTAATACTTGATCAATACCAATTAAATAATATGATTATATGTTAATATATTAGAATTTATAATATATTAATATAAATCACTAGTATCCTTTTTCCTTATCTTGTCTATCCAATTGACCCGATGCCATGCAACCCAAATAGACCATGTCGGGTCGGGTCAAGTCTTACCAATTATAGTTATGAGTTAGACCTTAATCCAACAGTCTCCCACTTGGATAAGTGTAAAACTATTATTGAGTATGACTTCAAACCCCGACTAGCAATCGTAGCTCTCAAAAGCTTCTGTCAAACTCTGACCTTGCCGATGAATTTTGACCTTTGTCAATGACTTGTCCATTAGATAAGAGATCATATATTCCTCCATTCTAGATATCATATGGATTGAGACATGGATTATAAATCATTCTCTCTATCCATTTTTTTTCCTAATTTCCGATTCATGACGACTGACTGATTGAACAAATCAAATCAGTCTTGGCTTGGCCAAGCACTCACATGTAACATCATTAAATCATCAAGGGGCTGACAGATATCACTTTTATCCTGAAGGTAAAAAGGAATGGATAAACTTCGACTCATACAACTTGTTCTACTACTTGTTGAATCATATACAAAGGCACGTTTTATAACATTGAGTTATCGAATGTGTTTTCGTGCAATCAATGTACAACCAACTCATAGTAACAACTCATATCTCTTGGTTTGAAGAATATAAGATATTATCGTCTCATGATCACACGTGATAAAATCCATGAAGTGATTCAAATGAGCGTGGGTTGAATCCAATACTCAGAACTTATGAGCACCCATGAGTATTGTTGCATGACTTTGTCCACCAACTTGGACCTCTACAAGCCAACCCATGACACTCTTGATTCATATCTACTTCCAACATATGACCGACTATGGATGGTTTGAATCACTTAGTCATTCTGGAAGAATAACCTAGTTATTATGGAAGTCAAAACATGCAAAGTGAAACACAAGAATAAATTAATCAAATATGGTATCAAACCCTATGAATATAAATAGACCACTTTTATTTATCACCATACCGGTTACTCTTTATTCATTGTTTCGGTTTTATCAGCTTTATACCTGAATTAAAAACACTAGTTGTCCCATGCTCCAACCATGTACACTATGTTTTTCTATACAATAGCTTTGCCATACACCAAGTATGCACTCTATGTTTGTCTATGATCCTTTTCTTTGTGAGCTAGATCAATTGAACATAATTTCAATGATTCTCTTTTTACACTCCCAAATCTTTGTCTTAAATGTGAGAATTCCAAATTCTTATCATTTATCGAAATCTGTTTAGATTTTAAACTTATATACACTGTTCCTCTTGTAATGATTATGCACAAAGCCACAAAGACTTGGCAACAATCATTAGAGAGTATTCCAACGGAGAGCAATTCCATGGAAACGATGTCTCAAATTCAAAGCACATTGCTTTGAACATGCTTCTTGCATTAAGTTTCTTTAACCTTACACATATTTCTTCTACTTATGAAGACAACTCTATATTCCCATTTTGACTACCACTTCTGAATAAGAGTTTCCTCTTTTCACACTATGTCAATATGGTCCTTCCAATATTAACATTATACTTCCAACTGTCCTTGAGCAACCAATCTTTGGTAAACCTTAGATTGTCCTTAACAATTTCTTAATCACTTTAGTCATATCCAATTCTAGACATTTTCCTCCATAATGCCCCAAGGCATTTGGAAAATTCAAAAAAAATAAATATTATAGCACATGTAATCAATTTTGTACCCAAAGTAAATGGGACACGATTCATGATGTTTCACATAAAGACATGGTTCTAGACCTGTCTTTTGCCATAATAATTTTTTGTTTGCCATATTCTCAAAATTTAACTATGAAAAGGGATGCCTGGAGAACGCAATATATAGAATTTTCTTAAGTTGAACCAATCCAGCATGAAATTCATATATATATATATATATATATATATATATATATATATATATATATATATATATGTATATATATATATATATATATATATATATATATATATATTCTTGACTAAAAAAGGTGATTA
This sequence comes from Lactuca sativa, assembly GCF_002870075.4. Taxonomy (NCBI): domain Eukaryota; kingdom Viridiplantae; phylum Streptophyta; class Magnoliopsida; order Asterales; family Asteraceae; genus Lactuca; species Lactuca sativa. Next base: position 228,567,357 of record NC_056630.2, read on the forward strand.
AAATCTAAATATAAGCTCTTTAGAATGATTATAAACTCAATCTAAGCTTTTTAGAATTGAAATGAAGCATAATTTCCTCTCCCTTAATAATAGCAAAACAACTCTTTCAACCCCTGCAACCTCACGAATTGAAACTTTTGTTTTCTATAATTAACATTGCTAACTTGCAATACTTATCATAATTATCATGCTCCCACTAACATGATGATTATTAGCATAACACTTATGCTCCCACTAGCTTTGACATGTATCCAGAAAACATATGGACCTCTAGAAGTCAATACTTTGTTGACATTCTTACCAAAGTTCAGATTTCTGATAATAGATTGCTTTGATAAGACTTTATCAAAATTATACACCTTATCTTAGATAGCTCACAGGTGTGTCTAAACAATTTCAGAACTTTGAAAAGGGATGCGATAATCATAGTCTCAATTGTTTAGACCTTTGCCATTTCTCATAAGTCCATGTTAGTGTGCCGGTTAACAATGCACGCTCCACTAACAACTTTGAGAACTGAAAATATCACAATTGCTATCTACTTAAAATTTACTTAGTGAAAGAATTTCCTCACCATCAATTTCATTAATCGGAGAGCAACCTTATGACACTTAGATTTTATGGTGTATGTGTTCTTATCCATGTGAATGTGTCAAACCATAATCACAAGACTAGGTTAGTAACAAATCCTAACTCATATAGATTGAACTTGTCCAATCTTAACCTCTTGCCACCTGGCAGCACAAGGCCTGCCATTGCTTCCAAGTAGTTATAAAAACAATTGAGAACATGTAGAAATCAAATATATATAGCCAACTTAACTAGAATGGGCACAAAAATGTCAACACGATAGGTTATAAACCTCTAGTTGTGTGCTAGTGATGAAATACAAGTTTTATTCTTGATTACTTCTTGAAAACCTTTCAGAATCTTTTAGACTCCCATTGTCTCCTTGACCTATAAGACTTTCTTGCCAAATAAGAGATAGTGTGGATTCTAATCAAGACAAACACTTAACATAATTGGCCTGAGTTGGTCTTTGTTTTATCCAAAACATCAGAACTTACCAAATTCAAATGTACAAGAGTAGAAAACCTTTTACTCTTACGTTTCACTAGTGTTAATAAACCTTCTTTAAGATGTGTCACTCAAGTTACATTTGTGGTGGGCTTGATCAGTGCACAAGAATGTGTACTCAATCCCTTAGTCCTTTACTTGAGTCACACATCCATGTGAACAAGTAATTAGTCTTAATTTTCCAATGCTTGAAAGTTCTCATTCATCATACTATACAACTTGCATGATTCCAAGTTTCAGTCCAATTGAAACTTGGGTGATGAGAAACTTTCTTTATTTGGTAAATTTAGACACTACCACAAATGAAAGAATCAAAACGATTTTCCTATATTACTAGCAATGGAATCATATAAACAACATTTTTTTTTCACAAATGCCATTGTAAGGATATTTAAAATAAATAAAATCAAAAATTTCCTTTTATTTTAAAAACTTTGCGGAAAAACTTATCCTTCCAATCCATATGAAAACCTTGTTATTATATATTCCTAAGCAATGTGTCATAACTCCTAAGTAACAACTTCAAAATTCTGATGCGATCGAAGTCCATCTTCGCGATCAAAAGCAGCATATACTTCCTTTTAGATTTCTATCTTTTCTTTGATTCTTATAACATCACCATGTGACTCAGTCACATTATGTAATAAGAATCTCCAAATAGGAGCTTAACAGAGTTAGACAATGGACTTTACCTGAAGTAGAGTCAAACTTATTGACTTTAACATCGTTAGGTAAATTTGGCAGCTTCGCAAACAGTGCCCCCTCCTTTGGAAATTTTAACAAATGGACCCTTTGGTAATGGTACATGGGACTATCACAAACTTAGCATTTCTCTTTACCATTTGGTCAACCGAGTTGACTATGGCCGATCCCTTTCCATTGGGAAGAGAATGCTTTTTCTGTGTTTCTTGTGTCATCATTGTCAATGTCCATAAAGTTTTGGGAATTCGATCTTCTAATCAAATTTGCTTTACTAGCCTTCCAAATCATTGCTGGTTCAACAGTACCAAGCAAATAGATAAGATCATTAAGGGTCTTGTCATATTCTGTTTCATAGGAGTCCTAAAGGAACTCACTATGTGACTTAGAAAGTGATTGAACCACTAACTTTCTCAAGACTTTGACACCCAACTCTCACGGCTTGTCAATATGTGATTTCATCTCCAAGATGTGATCACACCTAGACCTTTCCTTGCCAATAGGGCTTGAGTGACCTTGAACTTGTGGGTTACGGAGAATAATAGGAGGAGGTGGAGGAAGTGAAGTTCCAAGAGATTTGGGAAGATCATAGATGTCTGAACTAGACATCTTTTGGGAGATATTCAAGTTTAATTGATTAAAGTCCTTAATATAACACCCAAAATGAAATATTAAGGCTAGGACCCAACAACCTATTTATAACTGGAAGTGGGATGCCCTAATCCAAGTTATAAAATAGTTGAAGGTAGGTAAATGACGATTTACCAATTTCCACCATGAAAAACGAAATATAATTAAGTTTTAATTGGATTTGAAACTCCTAGATCTTTTGAGATACATTGAACTTTCAATGGCATGTTTGAATCTCGAGTGTGCCCTCTCAAGTTTGTGACTGGGATGCCGAGGATCACAAACAAGGTGTGAATAACCATGCAAATTGACATCGTACCCTTAATTTTATCACCTAATCGATGTGCCGGTTAACCACACAAGCTCCACCGATCTATGATAAAACTTAAGTCACCCTTTGCCACACATTGTCAGTCCCATGTTAGTGTGCCAGTTAACCACACACGCTCCACTAACGACTTAACAAAGGTGCAAAGTGTAATTTAATGGGTTAGCACCATTTCACATTTTCCTAAGTAACTAAGATTGGGAATTTATAAGTGTTTAGTTACTTAGTATTTATCATTATACTTTTAATGAAGGGAAAATTATAGTCCTTGTCCTACCCGTTCGGCTAACGACCCTTCACCAGTCAAGGAAGCGGTGGGTGAGAGTAGACACCCATTAAGTTGCCATTTTATAGGCAACAACCTTATACCCCCCTTATAGACCGGCTTCGTGAATGAGGCCTACTAATGGTATGACGACTTGCTCTTATACACATATATAAATATTATTAACTTATAATTTTATAGGCAACAACCTTATACCCCCCTTTATCTTTTAAAATTCTAAGGGCTTAACTTGGAATTAAAGTATTCATTACAGAAAACTTTTCAAATTCCAAAACTTGAGGGCGAGTTTTGAAACTATTCAAAACTCTTGGATTTTCATAACTTATGAGTTTTAATTAAAGCTTTAAAACTTTTAATGAAAAGACTCTTGGAAATCCATAACTTGAGGACAAGTTATGAGTTTTAAGATTCATAAATGTGACTATTCCTATAACTTGAGGACAAGTTACAAAAACACATTTTATGAACTACCTCTAGATTAATTAGGATTGAAAACAACTAAAACACAATTTTTTTTTCCATTAATCTAAACTAACTCATAAATCAAGGAAACATAAAACTTTTGGTAATCCATAACTTATGGATTTAAATGCTTGTTTTGTGATGAAACTTTTCAGGTTCCATAACTTCAAAATAAGTTATGGAATTCTTTAAAACATTAACAACAAATTTTGTAACTCCATAAAAACTTTGAATCATTTTTTTTAATTTTAAAACCTTTTCATATCCATAACTTATGGAGGTTTTATAACACTTAAGATCACAACTTAAAAAAAAAACTTTTGAGCTCCAAAATTTTATGAGAAAATTTGTAACTCCTTAAAACATTTAGATCAAACTTTTAAAACTAATAAAATAATCATATCATTTTATCTTTTACTAAATTTGACATAATTCAACTCATATAGCAAATGATTCAAATTTTACAAATAATTAGTTTTTCACAAAACAAGTAATTATCTTAAAATTTGACAAACTTCATGTTTTTTTTTTCTTTTTTTTTTCTAACTTTGAAAATTAAACATTTGCATGAATATAACAGAAAACAACCCATGGCTCTGATACCACTATTGGGTTTTAGTATACTACATCATCCTATGGTGCACATACAACCCTAAATATCGTGGATCTATGTTTTCTCTATTATACATGCAAATATGAAGTTTCCAAGATATTACCCTATACTAGCATACAAATATCAAATACTTGGGTAATAAAATAGATAGAATACATACCTTTTTTATGTAACTTGTCTTCATGAAGCTTAAGTAATAAAATAGATAGAATACAATCTTTGATACTTGGGTAATAAAATAGATAGAATATATACCTTTTTTATGTGATTTGTCTTCATGAAGCTTGAGCGCCTAGTTCCCCAAGTGTGACACCTCAAATGGTTCACACAACACTATGAACACTTGGAATAACCTTGAGAATAAGGATACTATGGTTCTCACTAGTGAAATTGGCCTTGCCCTTTTTGTGTACACACACTAGTGCCCATTTCACCAACCAAGGACATCTTTATATAGTGTGGAGATTAGGGTTAAACGTTAATACCCATGACCTTTCATTTCATATGATCCATGGGTTAAACACTCCATGGACTATCCATGAAAGCTTAGCCTAACCTAAATGAACTTGGCCCATCACAGAAATATATCTTAGAGTCCATATTTAATTAGGTCATTTTGATCACTTAATTAATTATAAATTAATTCCTGATCAATACTAATTAAATAATATGATTATATATTAATAGATTAGAACTTATAATATATTAATATAAATCACTAGTATCCTTTTTCCTCATCTTGTCTATCCAATTGTCCCGATGCCATGCAACCCAAATGGACCATGTCGGGTCGGATCAAGTATTACCAATTATAGTTGTGGACTTAGACATTAATCCAACATTATCATTCTAAAATCCGAGGTATGCAGATGGCATATAACTCAATCACATAAAGGCCACAAAATTTCGAAATATCATTATCAATAACGATGCCGAACCATAACAATAAGATCATAACATAAGCTGATAGGGAAATGAAAGAAGATATGTACCTGACGCATCGGGCTGCTCACACCTCATCTAAAACCAACTAATTCACCATGCTCCTTGTTGTAGGCATATCTGCCCAACCCTGATGGCCATCGGTGATCCTCAAGGTTGAAGGGGCAGGTGCTATCACCTTTCCTGCTGAATGCAAACTCGAACATTGGGCCTTCTTCTGGCCCCTCTGACTGCAATGGAAACGTATCAGGTCTGATCCGTGGGTGGTGGTAGCAGTACAATCTTCGGTAAAATGACCAATTCGGCCGCACTTTAAGCAGCATGAATCACCACCGCTGCCACTCCTACACGCACCCTCGTGCGTCCTGCCGCATTTGCCACAGCGGCCCCGGTCCTGAGGACCTCTGAATCTAGAATATGATGTCTTAGGGCTCTTACCCGATCCCATGGATATCTGAAACTCTGCCAACTTTCTTTTCCTTTCTGTCTCAAGATCAATCTCCCTTTCTCTGGCCCGAGCGATCATGTCTTCCAGCGTCTTGCAGCTGGACTGACTCACAAACTGGTTGATATCAATCCTCAACATCTCGTGGTACTGAGCCTTGTTCATCTCCTCGTCTGCCACATACTGCGGAACCATAAGGGCTCTCTCCCTGAACTTGGCGCTGATCTCCGCCACTGACTCTGTAGTCTGTCTCAAATCCTGAAACTCTCGGGCTAACTGTTGCACCTCAATCACCGTTGCAAACTCGGACATGAACCTGGCCGAGAAATCGCTCCATGTCATCGCGTCCAACACGACATCATCCCCGATAGTATGACCAACCTCCTCCCATCAATCCCGTGCTCTGCCCTTCAGGAGACAGGAGGCGAGTCGTACCTTGTCCTCCTCGGGACATCGCCAGGAATGAAAAGCGTTGGCGACATCAACCAACTAATTGCCACTAACAATGGGGTCCCTAGCCCCATGGTTGTCTGGAGCTCCACAAGCTCTGAACTCTTGGAATGTCAATGTACACGCTCCCAACAAGGCCATCATCTTTGTGCAGAAGGTTCCAAGCCTCTCATCCAAAATCTCCAGGATCCCCTCCTTTACCGTGCCAAAGATCACAAGAGTCTAGTCTAGAATACTACGCGTAACCTTCGCTGATACAAACTCCCTCATCCGCTCCTCGAGCTGCTCGGTCCCTGAACCCTAGCATGATCCCTCTCTGACACCTAACCCATCCATTGGTCCATCTTGCAATGTCCGCATACTGAAAACATGGCATAACAATCATGAAAATACACATCACTGCTGAGGGATCACACCCACACTACAAGTTCCCTGGTTTTATCTCGGCCCCTCTTGAATCGAGTATGGATCCTCGACTCCACCAAGTCCCTTACTACTACTACTGCTCCCAGCACTAAACTCATCCTAGGGTTACCATAGGGAAATCTCTTACCCAAACCAGTCCTCAGCTGCTAAAGGTCTCTTCGTAATGCCAATTAGCCATCACCTGAATACCATCACATGTAACGAGGCTCAGATAATCCTTCGAGTAAAGGACTCGTCCCAACAACGGTTAGGACTCAAACAAGACCTACGCAATAGGGTCAAATCCAATACTCTAAGATTATTCCACCCTGATTACATGTGACTTAACGTATTCACCAAATATCTAACTCACATCACTCAAAGTCCCAGAAAGCATAGAGCAAGCAACATTCAGACAAAAGGAAAAAATCTAACCATATAATAAACAAGCAATCATATTCACATATCATGAATCTGCACTAGCATGCGATATAAGCTCATATAATCAGACATAACCTAAACAGGCTATCCTAGCACTGTCTAACCAATACTAGAATATAGCTCAATAAGCACATATAACAGGCACATAAGGCATCCTCCTAGATTCTTAGCCCTAAATCTAGCATGCTGGTACATAATCATAACAAAACATAAACATGTATGGGTAATTTGGGAGAGCTTACTTGAGCTCGGCTGATTGCATGCACCACACCCTTTTCTCTTTTCAAATTTCTTACTTCCTTTTTGAAATCCTTTTTCCTTTTCAAATCTCTTTTAAAAAAACGGTTTTCCTTTGAAAAAAAACTATCCTTACCCAACCCTCAGTTTGAGTTCAGTCACACCCGAGAGTGTGCCCGAATCCCTCAAACCAAGGATCTGATACCAACTTGTAACATCCCAAAAATCATGAACAAAAATTCCTTTTACAAACATTACTAAACCATAGCATTAAATCATTTCAAACATACAAAAAAGGGTTGTGAAAAATTAGAGTATTTTTCCAAAAACACTTATTCATTTTATCAGAATAAACATCCCAGGCTAAACTTCTTGGTGTGTGCTATACGATCATCCCGAGCTCTTCTTTCCGCTATCGGAAGTACCTGAAACCAAAACTGAAAACCGTAAGCACAAAGCTTAGTGAGTTCCCCAACCTACCACACACCATACATATCTACTGATCCAAACATGCCTTATACAACTGCGAGCACATAATCACATATTGGGCCCCCACCCGCTACATTGGGGTCGCCCGCCATCAAACTCCGTCCGTCGTCCGGCCCCACCTGGCATCAGGTCCCACCTGGCATTGATCCCCGCTCGATATACAAATCTGTTTGCCTTAGGCCCCGCCTGTATCTAGGCCTCGCCCGCGCGTACACATACATACGATCAAATAACATACTGAGACATACATAAACATTCCCTAACCATACCCTGATCTAAGGCCTAGCCTAACTTGGGCCCCGACCCTGGTCTGCTACTGAAGTAGTGGAACCCCGTCCACACTCGTACTAGTAGTGAGATATGGGCCCCCTCCTACACTCACATCCTTCCTACCACGGGCCGTGCCCCTGTTATGCTAATATCGAGATATGGAACCCTATCCATACTCAGCTAATGATGAGATACGGGACCTCGCCCACACTCACCTCCCTACCAGTCATATACAATTATCACGAAGACAACAAGTATAATCTAACACACTACATAACAATCTTCCTCAGGAATACCCCAGCATCGGACCCCCGACCCGGAAACATACTATTGTCTAACGTACATCGGGCTTACCCCGACATTAGACCCTTGGTCTGGATCTTATCATACCGACACATGCAAGAATCACAAAGACCTCTAGCATCCTAACATTCCTCGGGCCTCGCCCGACATCAGGTCGTAACCCGGAACATATATCAATAAGTGCCTAGGGCTAACCCCCAGGTCTTCCTTCTATATATAAACATAAACATGAACATAATGGGCTAACATTGTGGCCGCTGACCCATGCGCACTGTGAGGAGACTCACCTCGCACTGCTGAAGATTCGCTGAACACTTTTGACTGCTAACCGACACTTCTGAACTGCTGACCCTTCGGCTTCCTAAACTATCAATACACAAACAACATTTAGACCGTAATAATCCAAAATTCAACCCTCGTCAAACTTGGTCAAAGTCAACCTCTAGTTGACTTGACTCGTCGAGTTGTTCTACAAACTCGTCGAGTCCATACCCCTACAACCCAATACATCCCTCGACTCAACTCGTTGAGTCTAGCAAGAACTCAACGGGTCCTCCTTCAACCATACAATCGGGACCATCTTCAACCGACTCACCGAGTTCATCCTTGAACTCGTCGAGTTCATCATCCACATATGAATGTGCCTAGTATGTGACTCACCAAGTTGTATGAAAAACTCGTCGAGTCCATCTTCATAAACTAAGGAGATTGCCTTAGACTCGCCGAGTTCTTCCTTGAGCTCATCGAGTACGATGAACTTCATGACCATCATGGACTCGGGCCGACTAAGCCCCTTTCCAAACTCAACTCATACCCTTAACAGATGGGTTTTGGGGCAAGAACTGGCCTGAATAGCCGAGTCCCACAACTGAGTCGCCGAGTCTCCCTATGTCCAACACTATTCAGACGATTTCAGACAAGATCAAGGCATCCAGAACATAAATCTGGACCCAACCATCTCCTAACCATGCAAAGCTACTACCTTTTTCCTCCATTCATGGCCTTTTGAGCTAAAAAGGCCAAAAGAACACTTCATATTCTTGCATGGGGATTCCTATGGCATAAATCTTGCACCTTTATGCTATAACAACCCTTAATAGTGCTAGATCTGAAAACACAAGATCTTGGGATGTCCATTCCTTTCATGCTAGGGTTCTTAGACTAAAAACCTCTAAAATGAAAAAGAAGAGAGATCTACTTGCATAATGATCAAGGTGGAAACTTTCTTACCAGAAAATGAAGGAGATGTAATAGGTTTCTGGATCTACCAGTCTCTTCTTGAACCCCCAAGGCTTCACCTTCTTCTTCAAGCTTCACAAACTCAAGAATGCTCACAAAGGCACACAAACTCATGGGAGGCACTAGGGCTTCGTTCTGGAGTTGATAGAGCATCAAGGATGTTGATGAAGGGTTATAATGTTCTTTAAATAGGGTACAAGACCCGCATTTAGGGTTTTCCCCAAACCTGACCAACTCGCCGAATCAGTCGTCTGACTTGTCGAGTAGGTCACTTAACTCACGACCTTATCTGCGCTCCTACTCGTTGAGTCACTCCATCTACTCGACGAGTCCCTTCCCTAATTTGAGGTTTTCTTTCCTTTGTAGACCTCCTGAATTCAGGGTGTTACAAGATTATTATTGCTCAGAGATTTATGAGACTGCACTTGCTAGTATTGTTGGAAATAGTGTCCAAGTTCATAACTATTGCTAATATTTTTAATAATATCATGGACCTTTTGGGTTACCCTTAAGAACCAATTGATCAATTAAAAGACAAAAATAATTTAGGAGAATTAGTTTATTAACTTTTCATGTTTTGATAAATTTATTAGAAGCTAATATCTAATTAATTAGAAGTTGATGAACAAAAATGGATTGGATGTTAATTAATTAAAAGTTTAATTAATAGAAACAATCCATGGGCCGAATTCAACAAAAGGGTGCTACTTTGGCAATACGCAATTGAATGCCATTAAATAGGGAGCTAGGGATTAAACCTTAATTTCTCATTCCCTTGCAAGAAATTCTATTCTCCCTTGCCTCTCCATAAGGTGGACAAAAACCAAACGCTTATATGGTTTGTGGTTTTTCATTTTTGCCTCCCCTCTCCTAGGGTTTGTTGCATTGTTCAAGTGATGTTCGTATGTGTGATTCCATTATAGGGATTCTCTTTTGGATCCATGGAATCCAAGCAAAGGGGGAAAGAACAAGATCTCAAGCCAGAAGATAATTAGATAACAAAGAGATACGTTTTTCTTATTCATTTTTTAGTTTGAATAATATTATGAACATAAGACCATGTAGTGTTAGTTGAACATTTGATTAGAAAATTGCTATATGCTTCCGTTACTATATGTTTTTGTATAGTATGTTCAAAACCTTTTAGTGGTATCAAAGCCTTAGTTCATAGTTATTTGGACTCTTAGATTCAGTTTGATTTGTGTAAAATCTTATTTGCATGTTATGGTTTTTTAAAATTAGGATTTACAAGGTGAGAAATTATTGTTTTTTATGGCTATTTTGATTACTCGTGCCATAAGTTAGGTTTTAATGGTCGTAACCTTAAACCTAAAATTGGAAGCTAGGGTTTAATAAGAAAAAAGTGGCACCCTAATGCAATGTTTTCAAGAAAAATGTTGGACCCTAATTCAACGTTTTCTGAAAAAAGGTTGCATCAGCAGACCCTAATGCAATGTTTTTTGAAAAAAAGGTTGCATTACCGGACCCTAATACAACATTTTTTTGGAAAAGTGTTGCATTAGATTCTTATTAGGAAATACTTTTGCAACCCTAACTTGTTTGGAAAGTTTCCTAACTTGTTTTGCAAGAAATACAAATAGGAGGATTTTTCGAATACCGGATATACCTCTTTTATGTAAATATTAATTGTGATTATAATTTTGAATATTAATTTATTAAGATTGCGTCATCGCATGTTTAATTGCAATTAATAAATTAAAATATGAAATGGTTTAAAATTTTCCTATATATGTTGAAGTATTGTGTGTGTGTGTATATATATATATATATATATATATATATATATATATATATATATATATATATATATATATATATATATATATATAACATTGTGTCCTAACATGTTTAAATACAGTGTCAGTCTTACGGCGACTAGGTTCACCCTCATTGCCTTTTTTCGTTTTGAGTAAAGTTAGCAAAAGGTTTTGATAGGATAATGTTTGAAATTAAAAGTATTAACTTATAGTATTTAAACAAAATCTAGTTTTAAATGTAAGTAAAAACAAGAATCATATGCTACCCATGAAAAAAACACATTTTCTTTATAACATGTTGATGGAGCGTGTGCGGTTTGCTGGCATGTCAATTCGAGGGTATAATAGGAAGTGATATGGTACTCATGAAAGTTAAGCGTAACTTAAGTTGGGGATTATGTGTTTTGCATGGTTGTTCCACCATCTAATCCATGATCCACATCATCCTTGGCTAGGACTAAGATAAGCAAAAATGAGATTAAGATGCAATTAACCATAGTCAATGAACCTCAAAGATCAAGGAAATATCATTGTGATTGAAATTGGAGAGTATTGTTGCTACCTAAATAGCTCCATGGCGTGATTACAACATCCCTCTTTACATGATGGAGTGAAATACGGATCGTAGGATTATTTAAATAAAGATGTTGAATTGGGTAAAAGGATTAATAAAAAAAACTAGAATGGCACTTAATATCAAATGATATCTATAAATTTATCCACTAAAATATACTTCTACAAAGCCTCTAAAAAGAAAAGATGACAGGACCGATCAATCTTTTCTAAATTTGTAGTTTGCGAATAGTTTTAATGAACAAACAGAAAGATCATCCTGTAGATAAATGAATTCATGAGGTTCCTCCAGACGCTGCATTTTAAACTGTACAAAGAAATTGTAGGACACCATGGAAATGACAATTGCGAAATTAAGAACATGCATAATCGAAAAGACACGAATTAATGTTTAAGCTCAAATGTAGATAATGGAGTAAAATTTTTTATATAAGCATGTGCATGCATGTATACAATTATATATATATATATATATATATATATATATATAACTGTAACTAAACTACTCTTCTATACATAATGGGAGCTCTCTCTCAACTTACAAAGAATACTAAACAAGTAGCCTTCTACATGAGAAACCTTCTTCATCGAATAAGGGAAAGCCTTCTAAGTCAATATCCCATGGAGATTTTTGCACCCGAACATTCTCCCCCTCAATGCTTGGAATGGTTGACCCGACTTCTAGTTCTCGAAGAGCAACTTCGCGAATTAAGACCTCAATCGTAATAAGAATATAGAAGTGATCATCAAATCTTCAAATCTTCAATAGTCTTCTAATCCAGGTACTAGAATGTGAGACATTACAATCCAAAGCTACAAGACACAATTTAACTCCTTGAGCATCCAAAACTCTAAGGAAAATTACACATGCTTGAGCATTAAGCACATCCAAGAAATATTCAATAAGTCCAAACCCCGCATAAAACCCCCCTTTGGAAAATCAAATCTGAATGAATTCATAATCAATACCAACTCCCTCTCAAAGTCACATCGGTCTTCAATCATAAAAGTTCATTCACTACAAAAGTGAATATCCAAAAACTTTGAGTACCCATATCGAAATCTCTCCCCCTTTTTATAATCAAAATATGATTATAATACCTCCAAATGGGAATGAGAAAGCGCTCAAAGTGGACTTGTCAATGGAATACTCCCCCTCGATATATGATAAAAAATATGAAGCTTCAAAAATAACAATCTTTGAAATCCCAAGAAATTATCTTCAAAAGTTGCAAAGATTTTAGTTTTCGGGTAAAATTATCATTTTGCTGAAAGTTTGAGGACTAAATGTGTAAAACTATGTTTGCTTCTTCCCCAAATCTGTTCAGTTAGAAAAGGAACACACATTAGTCAACTATATTGAAGCACCCTTCAACCATTCGATATCCAAAATCAATACCCTTCAAAATCCAAAATCGATACCCTTCGACATCCAAAATCGATATCGAACAATTCGTTATCAACCATGTGCAATTCAAATCATCGATATCAAAGCCTTCGTTATCAACTTCTCATTTGATACTCAATTTTTGAAGACATCGTATCGATTGTGAGTCAAACACACAAAATGCTAGATTATCAATTTCATTTACACGACCTAAAATTGAGTTTTGATTGCAAATCATCAGTTCCAACTTTATTCCAACTGTGAGACATTTGTTCCAATGATACCTTCACAACATCACATCAATGGCCATCGCAATATCCATTGGTTCCGATTTTGACATTTTCTTTGACCAACAATTGCGAATGGATATACACTCATACTACTTGCGAGATTATCTACACTTACAATTTAAAATCATAAATGAATGTAAAACAAAACTATTCAAACATAAAAAAATCTTGTTAAACACAATCATATATGAATAGAAAATAGTTATAAACTATTTACTTCCATATTTATTTTTATTTGGATCCTCTTTTACCCCTTTTGCCAAATCAGTGCCAACTTCACTACCTTCACTTTCTACCACACCTTGTCCATCCTTCTTTGCTTTAGCATTTTCAACTTCACCTTCAGCACAAACTTTAAACAAACTTGCAACAATTAATTCATATTTTTTTATTTTTTGTCCAATAACTTTATCAGCAGTACCATCTGAAATTCCTGCTTTGATTTTATGATCGTCACCCAAATTTACAGTACCTAAATTATTAAAATCAAAAGTGAATAATCTATGTAACATATTCATATATATTTTATGTACAAACAATACATACAAAAATACTTACCTTCATCAAATTCATTGTTCTTAAAACCAGTCAAAATGTTATTAATATAATCTTCAATTGCTTTCTCATTTATACCACCCTCAACCAAGTTCTTAGTACATATAATATTCAAAAATACAAAACTAAAGTCATATATGATTAAACCATATATAACAAAAACACATTACCTCGATTCAAATCATTAAGAAAATTTTCAACGATTGGGTCACACATGAATTAACTAAAAGTTACACCTTCCTGGATTTAAACTACACCAACACTCTTAGAAACATTTTCGACAACTAAATTCAAATTCGAGACCTCTTCTTTATTGAATTCACTTTGATTTCCTTGTTCATCATCTTTATTACCAAAATATCCCATCGCAACATCATCATTTTTATCATCATTTTTCTCATTTAAAACATCATTATTTTTAACAATCTGGTCCTCATGTGCATGATCATCAACATCACCTTCAACACCATCAACTTTACCACGACCATAATTTTTGTCAAGATGGTCCTCGAATCTTTATCATTAACATCCCCTTCAGCACCACCACCTTTCCGTTGATCATCAACTTCATCATCATTCAAAAAATCATTTCCATAATCTTCACCATCATTTTCATGATCATTTATTATCTGTAATACCCTGTTCTGAAAGTATGCGTTATTGGATTTCAGAGCCCGAGGCTAGGCGCATTTCGGTCATTTGTGGGTCTTGAAGTTTATTTTTGAGAAGTATTGGGCTGAGTTGTGTCACTAGAAGCGAAGGGCTTCTCGCCACCTTTTCGTGGATATAAAGTTCGTCGGAAACGGACTTAGAATGAAGGAGTTATAGCATTTTGAAGTTATTGACATTAATGGTCCATTAATGGAAAAGTTGGCGAGGAGGACCATGCATGCAAAGTGGGAGGTGCGTGGGTACGCCTAGCATAAGCTGGGTTATGCCTAGCGTATAAGGGAAATGGTCGAGGGTGCTCCTTGGCGTACGATCGACATACGTCCAGAGTCCAGAAACCCTAAATTTAGGGTGTGACACTATATAAGGAACATTATACCCTCAAGGTTCAACCTCCATTTCACCCTAAAGAGCTACTAGGAAACCCTAAACTCTCTTGAGTGTTGTTGGAGCTTGTAAGCCCATTTTGGAGTGCATTTTATTGTTCTTGGATAGGGTGATCATCTTGGAGTCTCAGTGATCAAGGAAGAGCGTTTGGATCCAAGTTCTCAAGCTCATTTACAAACCCTAGAAAGTATAAAGCTTCCAACTTTCCTCATAGAAGTTTAGATCTAGGTTTATGGAGCTTTAGACCTTTATAGGTCCATATAATGGACCTTTATGATGAAACCTAGTGTTTGAGCTTAGGGTTGTCACCCTCATCTAAAAAGGTACCATAAGTAGTAAAGTCTCCATCTTGAATGTCTTAATGAGTTCAAGCATGAGATCTAGCCCTCTTTATGGAAGAAGAATGTCATTTTGAGAGTTTGGGCTTGTTTGGGTCAAGTGAAGTCACCATGTTAGTGACTTTATAGTTTACGACATGGAAAGGACCTAGCTCTGTAACTGTAGCTTCTAAAGTGGAGTATTAAGCACTTAATGAGAAATGGGCTTATCAGGGAGGTTATGCTGAGCGTACATGCAGGTATACCCAGCGTACTCACCACTTACCTATTATGCTTAGCGTACGTGTGTGTACGCCCCGCATACTAAGGCAATTTGGGCTTCGGGTTATTGCGCTTCGGTTTGGGCCATGCTTTAGAATTTGGGCCTTAGTAGGCCAGCAGAAGTTAGATGATGTGGGCCAAGTAGATGTTTGGACTTAGGGTAAGGACCATTAGAGGGATTGGGCCCAATTTAGCAAATTGAGCCATTGGTGGGCTACTACTTGGCTTGGGAGGCATACCTGGTATTGGGCCTTAGTTTTGGGCCTTAGATAAAGACCAAGTTGGACTAGGGGTAGAATGGTCATGTTACCCTATGAGGGA
Organism: Lactuca sativa; assembly: GCF_002870075.4. Taxonomy (NCBI): domain Eukaryota; kingdom Viridiplantae; phylum Streptophyta; class Magnoliopsida; order Asterales; family Asteraceae; genus Lactuca; species Lactuca sativa. The sequence goes on from NC_056630.2 coordinate 228,583,232, forward strand.
TTATTGTATTGGACTAAGTGATGTTTAGTATTGGTAGTTCGAGAAGCCAAAGGGTCAGCAGTTCGGGAATTTGCTAGTCAGCAGCAAGAGGAGTATGAACAGGGTTCAGCAGTGCGAGGTGAGTCTCCTCATTGTGTAAATGGGTCTACGGCCACAACGTCGGCCCATTTATTTATGAGTAGGAAGACCCGGGGGTTAGCCCTAGGCACTGTATGCTAGTATATGATTCTGGATCAAGGTCCGATGTCAGGCGGGTGCATGAGGAATGCTTGTATGATAGTTTGTACTTGTTGTCTGTGTGATGCTCGTATGTGCCTGGTAGGGAGGTGAGTGCGGGCGAGGTTCCATATCTCATTAGTAGCAGATCAGGGGCGAGGCCCGGGATAGGATAAAGGTGAGTGTGGGTGAGGGTCCGTATCTCACTATCACCAGGAGCATGGAAGGGGTTCCATGACTCACCAGTAGCAAGATAGGGGCGGGGCCCAAGATAGGCGAGGCCTTAGTACAAGAATATAGTAGAGTGTGTTTAGCTTACATGTTATGTGTTATGTTATATCTTGTATGTGTTTACTGGACGAGGCCAAAAGAGACAGGCGGGGCCTAAGAGAAACATATTTGTATACCAAGCAGGGCTCGATGCCAGGACGGGCCTGATGCCGGGCGGGGCCCGATGCCGCGTGGGGCCCAATGTCGGGCAAGTCCCGATGCGGCAGGCGGGGGCCCAATATGTGGCTATGTATGTGGTATATGGTAGGTTGGGTAACTCACTAAGCTTCATACTTTGGTTTCAGGTACTTCCGGTAGCGGAGGGAAGAGCTCGGGGTGATTGCATGGCACACACACCAAAGTAGTTTTAGCCTGGGATGTTTAATCTGATAAAATAAAATAATGCTTTAGTCATGATACTCTGATGTGATATGGTTTGTATGAACGGTTGACACTTGTGGTTGTATTATTAAATTAAAAACGAAATTTTTGGTCATGATTTTTGGGTTGTTACAAGTTGGTATCAGTGCCTTGGTTTGAGGGATTCGGGCATACTCTTGGGTGTGAATCAACTAAAACTAAGGCCAAGGTATGAAAATTTCAAAAGAAAATCATTTTTATAAAAACGCGTTCTGAGAAAAGGAAAAGAGTTTGAAAAGAGAAAAGGGTGTGGTGCGTGCAATCAGCCGAGCTCAAGTAAGTTCTCCCAAATTACCCATACAAGTTTATGTTATGATATGATTATGTGATCAGCATGCTAGATTTAGGGCTAAGGATCTAGGAGGATGCCTTATATACCTGTTATATGTGTTTGTGAACTGCATGCTAGTATCGGTTAGACAGCAGTAGGATAGCCTGTTTAGGTTATGCCTGATTATATGAGCTTAGCATCGCATGCTAGTACAGTTTCTTGTTGTGTCGATAGAATTGCTTGATTGTGTTCTGTTTAGATTTCCCTTTTTTCCGAATGCTACTTACTTTTTGCTTTGTGGGACTCTGAGTGATGGGAGTTAGCCATTAGGTGAATGCGTCAAGTCACATGTGACCAGGGTTGAATAATCTTAGAGTGTTGGATTTGCCCATATTGAATAACTCTTGTCTGAGTCCAACCAGCTAGAGAGGAGTCCTTTACTCGAAGGATTATCTGAGCCTCGTCACATGTGATGGTATTCAGGTAGTAGCTAATTGGCAATATGAAGATACCTTCAGTACCTGAGGATTGGGTGCGGGTTGGAGGTTACCTGTAGGGAAAGCCTAGGATGACAGTAGTGTTGGGAGAAGTGTTAGTAGCAGTGAAAGGGACTTGGTGGAGTCGAGGCAATTCTTGAGGAAAGTACGGATAGATGTGGAAGCTAGTAGGGGCCCATACTACTGAAAGAAGAGGATTTGTACTCGATTCAAGAAGGGCTGAGATAAAACCAGGAAACTTGGAGTGCGTGTGTGATCCATCGATATTGATGTGTATTCTGATGGTTGTTATGGCATGTTTTCAGCATGGTGACGTTGCGGGTGAGACCAGTGGGCGGTTCTGGCGCAGGTGAAGGATCAGGCTCGGGTTCAGGAGCCGATCAGCTCGGGGAGCAGATGAGGGAGTTTATATCAGCTAAGATTACTCATAGTATTATACACCAGACTCCTGTGATCTTTGGTATGGTCAAGGAGGGAATACTAGAGATGTTAGATGAGAGGCTAGGAGCCTTCCGCACTGAGATGGTGGCCATGATATGGGCGCGTATACTGACATTCTGAGAGTTCATGGCTTATAAAGCTCCAGATTACCATGGGCACAGGGACCCCATTGCTAGTAGCAGGTGGTCATACCATTGGGGATGATGCCGCATTGGACGTGATGACATAGAGTGATTTCTCCACTAGGTTCAGGGCCGAGTTTGCGCGAGTGATTGAGGTGAAACAGTTAGCACAAGAGTTTCAGGATTTACGGCAGACTACAGAGACAGTGGCAGAGATCACCGCCAAGTTCAGAGAGAGGGATCTTATTGTTCAACAGTATGTCACGAACAAGGAGATGAAGAAGGACCGATATCACGAGATGCTGAGGAGTGACATTAGGGAGTTGGTGAGCAGGTCCAACTGCAAGACACTAGAGGATATGATTGTTCGGTCCAGGGAAAGGGATATCGATCTTGAGGACCTTAGGAAGATGATACCGGAGGAGGTTCTGGTAGCCGCAGGTTCAGGCAAGAGACCCAAGGGGCAAGTGTCGCAAGTGTGGCAGGACGCACGAGGGTGCGTGCAAGAGTGGTAGTGGTGGTGATTCTGGCTGCTTCAAGTGCGGCCAAATTGGTCATTTCAGTAGGGATTGTACTGCTACGACCCCTCAGGGATCAGACCTGATATGTTTCCATTGCAGTCAGAGGGGCCACAAGAAGGCTTATTGTCGGAGTTTGATTCCAGCAAGACAGGTGATGGCACCTGCCCCTGCGACCATGAGGATCACCGAGGGCCGTCAGGGCCGAGTGGAGGCGCCTTCAGTGGGGAGCAGGGATTTTCTGTTGTCTACAGTGGAGGCGCGAGCAGCACCAGACATTACAGGTATGTATCTTTTGCTTTCCTGTCAATTTTTATTCAGGATCATATTGGTATGGTACTGCATCTATGTTAGAGAATGTATGTTAGAATTCTATTTCTGTTCGTGTTCGGATCATATGCCATCTGCATACCATGGGTTTTCGGGCGGTAGTTCATAGCAGTACCCCCCCCCCCCCATTTTGGGTCGGTTTTCAGGATGCATTCGATGTAGCAGGTGTGAGTGGGACTCGGGAAGTGTCTTGTTAGTCTGCAAGAGTGGTTCAGGTTTGGTATTAGTTAGTTTTGGAGATCCAGCGGTGGTAAGCGTGGCTGGCATCAGATCGACATTTGGATGGAGAAAAGGATTGGGAATCCTTTCCAAGCTGAAACCTATAGGGATCTAGTTTAATCGATGTGGGGGAGTATTATCCCAATAGTCAGGTGCTGGGTTAGGAGCACAAATTGGATGCGTTCACCTCCTGGCTAAGAAGGAAAGCAGCCTGGGTAGCCGTTTGGATAGAGCAGCAGGGAGTGGGGAATTTGAGAAACATCCTGACATTGAGTTCATGTATTCGCAGTAGTAGAGGACTAGTTTGGGAAACCAGGTTGATGTTTTCCCAGTACCACACGAGTTAATCAATAGGTTAGACTACGGATCGCTCGTTTTTGGATGTTATCAGGTTGGTAGCCAGTAGTTGGAGGAGTGCGGGCGGGCGTACGAATCTCCTAGTTAGCGGAGTGTGGGAGAGGCCCTTATATCCTAGATAGTCGGATAGAGATCAAGAAAGGATAGTTTGTTGAGGATTCAGGATAGTTTAGGACCCGTGTCGCCCTAGATAAGTGATACTGGGGGTGGGGTCACTCTGTAGTATGGTTTGGGTGGGACCCGTGGGCGAGGCCCTTGCGATAGTAGCAAGACAAGTGAGACTTGAGGGAGAGACCGCACTAAGATATAGTTTGGGTGAGACCCGTGGGTGAGGCCCGTGAGATTTTAGCAGCTTTAGCGTTAAGTTAGGGGATCGAGGATCTCAGGACTTAGGAAGCCAGAGTAGCAAGGTAGAGTAGAGCAGTTTTAGCTAGCCAAAGTTTTTCGAAGGTCGCTGGGAGCAATTGAGAGCTTGAGCTCGGGTTCGGTGACCGGAGGAAATCCAGTATCTTGGATGGTGGACTTAGAGGTTCGGACCTGGGAGGTCCCAGTTCTTTTGGAAAGAATACAAGAGGCAGCATGGTGTTCAGACAGAAGTGGCTAGTATGATGGTTCCTGTGGGCGAAGTAGCTTGGGATTTGCAGAAGCTTGAAGTACGTTTTCTTCATAATGGAAGACCGAGTTGGCTTTCAGTGTCGTGGGAATGTTGTTTCGCACGTAGAATTATTGGGTGCGTGTAACATCCCATTTAAATGGAGTATTTAAATAATAAATATGGAGTCCCGAGAAGTAATTTTATTACTGTTGTATATTATTGTAGCCCAAAATTGAATGAGGGGGAGTGCTGGTTTCGGGAAGCCAAATGGCAATATTTGAATCTATGGGGGGCATAATATAAAATAAATTATGGGTGTGGGGGTTAAAAAGTAAATATCGGATTTATTTTGTAAGGATTTTAGAAGGCAGGGTAGGAATGGTAATTTTTGGACTAAACTTGAAGGAAGAAGGGCAAGGACGGACTAAATGCGTCAATATGGGATAATGTTTCAATGGAGTCGATATATAACTGTTCACCACCCCGTAACCTAAACCCTAACCCTAATATCATGTTGCGGCCACCAATCTCCACCCCTTTACTCCCTCTAACCGTAACCATGCCTCTTCCCTCTTCCCTCCGACGCCGCTACACCTTCTACTGCCGTTGAAGTCGTAACCACCATCGCTACTGTCGACATAGGAGGTGACCGACACGTTCATATTATGGCAGTGAGAGTCGGGAGCAGGACTCATATCTATGGCTTTGTCGATGGACGTCACCGCCACTATGCCGCTATCGGAGACATTGAGTGCACCTCTCGTGACCACTGAGACCGATGGATGACCACCGTCTATTGCCGCCGTTGCCCGGGTCCATTGAAGAGAAGATGTCGCCATTTCTGTTGCTGCAGTTCTAGGTGGAGATTAACCGCCACCATCTCCCAGTCGTGCTCTTCTTCTCTTTCTCCAATTCCGTTCCGGTGTAGCGCCGTTGCTGCCCGTTTCTTGTGCTGCCGCCAAGCTCAGCCGCTGCCACTACCGTACGTCCCTAGGAGGGTGGTGGTGTCACTGTCCGGATTTTTGTATGTGTATATCCTCAGGGATGATCCATTCAAGGTGGTGTATGGTGTTGGATTGGCCGGAAAACAAGTAAGACCACCATGGCTGCCAACCATGGTGGTAACCACCGCCTTTGTTGCTCTGCTGTTACTAGCCGCCGCGTGGTGGTGGCTGTGTGTGCGTTTTGATATCGATTTAGGTGTGTATGAGTATGTGTGCATTATTTTGTTTTTCAGCATTGTAATTGTAACCGAAATAGTAATAGATAAACTCCAGACCACCACTGTGAGGTGGTGGTTGCCACCTCCTGCCACCACCGGCCGCCGTGTCTGGTGGCGGTGTGATTTGATTGCGTTTGGACCTTGTTTGGGGGATGTTTGGACAATGTGGGATCAATGAAACCCTAATGGGCCCAAAGAAATACCATTAGGCCCAATGGAACTTAAATGGGCCCAATAAGTCCCAATGTGACCTAAAAGTCCAACCAATGGACTAATGGGCTAGTATTGGGTTGGAAAACCTTAATTAGGGTTTGGAAAACCCTAATGGCATAATACCCTAATTTTGAGAATTAATCGGGACACACACGAGATTATTTAATAACTTGAAATGTTAAATAATAATCATTGGCAAACTAACTTAAGGGAATAATGGACTTAATAGATAAGTCCTTAATGGATTAATTCCTTAATGGGTTAAGTAAGAAACACTTAACCCTAATCATCATTTCATGTGAAAGTCCTAATCTTACTTGGGCCTTGAATTGGGCCTTCCTATTGGGCTTTGGCGATTGGATTATTGATGGGCCATCCAAGAACAAGTTAATGGACCAAAGTAATTGGATGTGCTTTAGGATAAGGCCCATGTAAGGACTTGGGACTATTTTGGAAAATTAGGCCATAAGTGGGACTTTATGATTATGTGATAATGGGTCATGGGAATTGGATTGGAATAATTGGATGGGCGTTAAGGAAAGACTGTGTAGAGTTCTGGGCCCAATTTAGAAAATTAGGCCATATGTTGGGCTTTGGCCCATGATTTGACTTTTGGGATTTTGTAGTGTCAGTTGGACCTTAGGCTTGGAACGCAATTATTAATTGGGTATTGTTTGCTGTTGAATGTTCAGGAATCTGTCGACCAGCAGCGGGAGCTTTACATGCGGGACTTCAGCAGTGCCAGGTGAATTGCCTCGCTATACTAAGGGGTCTAAGGCACCAAGGCCGGCCCGATGGATTAATATCCTAGTAGCTGTTATGATAAGTATGTATTAGATATGAATGCTAATTGGATATGCTGGTTTGGTAGGCCTGGATGACTACCTGTGATATTATTGATTATTGGTATGTGCATTGGGTATGATATCCTAGCAGTGGTAGTATGTTGATTCTGAGCTAGAGTTGGATGCTAGTTGTTATGCCACTTAGGTAGATCTATTGGATTACCGTAGTATTAAGTGATTATCTGTACATGCATTTGCTGTGTTATATGTCGACATGTTATATGGGCTGGGTTGAGGTTGTACTGCTCCGTGCGGTAGCCAACAAACCCTAGGAGCATTCCAGATACGAGTTGTGGGCCCAGTAGGCAGTACAGACTCATACTGTGGTCCCGGAGCATTTGAGATACGAGTTGTGGGCCCGGTAGGCAATCCAAACTCGTAGTGTGGGCTCGGTGGCAATCCGGATGTGAGTTGTAGGCCCGAAAGTCAATCCAGACTCACACTGTTGGCTCAGGGGTAATCCAGTCTGTAAAGCTGTGGACCCATTGCATTCTGATCAGTTTGTTATAATACTGCTGACATTGTTAGGTGGACTGTATGTGTATCGGTATTTTGGGGTAACTCACTAAGCTTTCGGGCTTACAGTTTCAGTTTATTGTTTCATGTACATCAAGGGATCATGGCAAGGCAAAGGCGTGATAATACAACTGCTCACTTTTATGACTATGTTTCTGGGATACTATGATATCAAACTATTTTGAAAACATTTTATAATGACTAATGGGTTTTGTATTGTTTAAAAAGTTTTAAATTGGGTTGAATTTTACGAGTGCTACAAGTTGGTATCAGAGCCTTGGTTTGAGTGAATTGGAGGAACATTCGTGTGAATCTAGTCTTAAATCAAGGAAAGGTTTTCAAATGATTTCTAAAATGGTTATCAAAATAAGTAAAGGAGGATGCAGGGTGTACGATTAGCCGGAGCCAGTAAGTAGACCCCAAAATACCATACAGTTATTTGATTATGTGATATGTTAGAACAACATGCTAGTACTAGGCTAGGGATCTTCAGGAATTGCATGATAGAATTTCCTGATTACATGATGCCTGCTAGCCTAGGGTTTTCCTTGTATAAGATTGACATCATTACTGTAGTTACTTGTGTATGCGTCACGGCTGTATATAATTAAGATCTTATAGCCTGAGAATGTTTGATTTGGCCTGATGTTCTATTCTTATTAATTAGGGCTTAGGGTAGGATCGGATATTCAAATGTCTGTGGGGTCCAATGTTATGTATGGCTAGCATACACTAATGCTGCAGGGTTGGTGGAAGTTTCATGGATGGGTGTGTTGTGAGAGGCTGGGAGGCCAGTTACTAGATATTTAGCATTCCTCTAGGAGTGAGGATTGAGCGCTCGCTATGATTATGTATATTGTTAGGGTGTTATTGTGATACTTGAGACAAATATGGGTAGGTGTGGAAGGTAGTATGTGCCCGTACTACTGAAAGCACAGGACCCATACGTGTACCAAGGAAGTCACAACCCCTAGGGTTTGGTAGGAAATTGGTTCTTGGTCATTATATGGGTTGTTAGAGATCTTTCTGGTGAATAACCAGAATGGTGGTTATGATATGTCTTGAGACGGATCCGGGTCAGGATCGAGAGTTGGCAGCCAAGATAGGCCGGTGTTGTCAGAGGATCATGTCAGTGAGATCATTCGGGAGGAGGTCATCGAGTTTGTCTAGGGACAATTTGTTGGATATAGTGTCTAAGTCCATAACTTTATTTGGTTTGTACTTGACCCGACTCGGCATGGTCCATTTGGGTTGCATGGCATTGCAATACTTGGATAGACAAAATGAGAGAAAGTACACTTGTGATTATTAATATATTATAAGTTCTAATATATTAATAATAGTATTATATAATTAGTATTGATCAAGTATTAATCTAGTATTAATTTGGTGATCAAAGTGATACTAATTAAATACATAGGGTTGATTATGACAATCATCAATTCTTTTATGGTGGATTAATGATCCATGGTTTATGGGTTTGGTTATAACCATATGGAGCTCCATGGATAGTCCATGGGAGTTACAAACTCATGGGTCATGAGAAATGGAGACTCATGACAATTAAGAGTGTTCATGTGAAAACCCTGATTGTGACAACACTATAAAAGGAACCATTTGGTTGGCAAAATCGGCTACCTAGAGTTCGTGTGAGGGCATAACCAATTTTTTGAGTGTAGCAAGTTTTGTGGTGTTGCGTGAAGCATTTGAGGCACAACATTTGGGATGCTAGGCTCACAAAGTCTTGAAGGAATCCAAGCAACAACAAAGTATGTATTTCTATTGGTTTTTATTTTTTATATATTCCCCATGCCATGCTAGTTAAGAAATAACCTTGAAAAAGAAATTTGCATGTATATAGAGAACATAGATTCAAGGTTATTAGGGTTGCATGTACACTTAGGAAGTGTTAGAATGCTCAAAACCCATCAGTGGTATCAGAGACTAGGTTTGTTTTCTGTATACTTGATGGAAACTGCTTGAAAAAGTCGAAAATTTGCTCTCTGTCGACTGGACTCGCCGAGTTCATGGGGAGGACTCGCCGAGTCCATGAACAAATTCATCCTACTCGTCGAGTAGGTTCATGCACTCGACGAGTAGGAGCGTGTTGGGCAGTTTTTCGAGTTTTGTTGCTGGAAATGGATTAAAATCATTATCCCAAACTATTTTGCACTTGTAAAATCTTTTTTTTTAAAATTGGTAATGATTATGTTAACCCATTTCACATGACTTTTATCAAATTTCAAGTATTATATGTGTTAATATGATTTCTTGAAATTGCTTGTGCTGAATATGTGTTCTTATGAGTTTTTTAGAAGATCATAGGAGTTATGTGTAACCTTCATGTGCGTTTAAATTCTTGATCTTAATGGCAATGATGGAGTCCATAACTTGTCCTCAAGTTCTGGATAACCAAAAGTCACTTCTTTAAATTGTGATTAAAGAACAAAGAGGTTTCATAAAATGAAGAGTCATCATTTTTATATACCATTAAAACTCACAAGTTACAAATTGAAGAGCCTTGGAATAGTTTCAATTCTTTCCCTCAAGTTTTGGAATTTGTAAAGTCCTACACTTTAATACTTTAATTCCAAATTAAACCTTAGATTTTTAAAAGTTTATAAGTCAACACTTATTCTATTATTATAATTTTATTATATAGATATGTATAAGAATATGTCATTCTTACCGTTAGTAGGCCTATAAAATGGTGACTTAATGGGTGTCCACTCTCACCCACCGCTTCCTTGATCGGTGGAGGGTTGTGAGCCGGACGGGTAGGATACGACTTTAAATTCTTATTAAAAGTATAATGAGTTATAAAGTAACTATACATTATCAAATCCCAATCTTAGTTACTTTAGGAAAATGTGAAATAGGTGCTAGCCCATAAAATTACACTTTGTACCATACCAAGTCGTTAGTGGAGCGTGTGTGGTTAACCGGCACACTAACAAGGAGTAGTAAGTGTGGCAAAGGGTAACTTGACTTTATTATAGATCGGTGGAGCGTGTGTGGTTAACCGGCACATCAATTAGGTAATATGGTTAAGGATACGAAGTCAATTTGTATGGTTATTCACACCTTGTTTGTGATCCTCGGCATCCCAGTCACAAACTTGAGAGGGCACAGTCGAAATTCAAACATGCCATTGAACAGTTCAATGTATCTCAAAAGATCTAGGAATTTCAAAACCAATAAAACCTAATAATAAAATATTTCATTCTTATGGTGGAAATTGGTAAATCGTCATTTACCTACCTTCAAATATTTTTTAGTGTGGATTACAGCATCCCTCTTCCAACTATAAATAGTTTTTTGGATCCTAGCCTTAATATTACATTTGGGTGACTTATTAAGGATTCTTTATCTAATTAAACATATCCTTCTTTCTTTCAAATGTCTTCCAATAGTACTACTGGTTCAAACCCTACAGGCTCCTTTTCCCTCATGAACTTGTGTGGGAAAGTCACTTTTGATGGATCTAATTTCAATGAATGGATTAGAAACATCCGGATGATTACCCGCTATGAGAACAAGGAATATGTCTTTGATAAAGAGCTTAGGGTTATCAATGAGTCCACTACTACTCCTGAGGAGATTGCGGAGTACACTGCACATGAGAGGGATGCTACTAAAGTGTCCTGCATCATGTTGGCTACCATGACTCCCGAACTCCAGAAATCCTATGAATATTTCTATCCCTATGAGATGCACCTGGATCTGACAGATAGGTACCATTAGAGCGCGCGTCAAGGGAGGTATGAAATCATCTCCTCCATGATAACGGTCAGGATGAAGGACGGTGAACCAATCACCGGTCACTTGCAGAAGATGCAAAGGTTAGTGGATCGGTTGCTGAAGCTGAATGTAGACTTCCTTGAGGACTTGGCGATTGATATCATTCTCCATTCCTTACCTCCTAGTTATGATCAGTTTCGTATGAGTTATCATATGAACAAGGAGGAAGTTACAATTAGCAAACTTCAAGGACTTTTAAGGACCGCTGAAAGTGGCCTTAAAGGTAAGTCGACTGTTACTTTTACACCTACTCCTACAGCAACCCCTGTTCTTGCAATTGGGCAGGGAAAGGATAAGAAGAGGAAAAAGCCTTCGAAGGGTACCAAGGGTAAGCCCCTTGATGGTTCCTCTTCAATTGGGACAAAGAAAGGTCCAATTACTCCTTCCTCAAACCCAAAGGAAGCACAATGCTTCTATTGCCAGGAAAAGGGGCACTGGACGCGAAGCTGCCCCAAATACTTGCAAGATGTAAAGGATGGGAAAGTTAAACCCACCCATGCAGGTATTTATACAATATTGTCTAATAACTCATCTAATGGTAATTCTTGGGTGCTTGATACAGGTTGTGGTATTCACATTTGTACTGATTTGCAGGGCCTAAGAGGAAGTGAGCAAGTGGAGCACGGGAAGATAAACTTAGTCATGGGCAACAGGAAAGCATCACCTGTCACCAAGATAGGAGTTTATTCTTTATTTCTTAATAATGGGTTAATGTTAGATTTGAATAAATGTTGTTACTCGCCTGAAATGGTGAGAAATATATTTCTTTTCATGTCTTGTACAAACAAGGTTTTACATTTGCATTTGATAATAATAATGGTGTTATTAATGTTTATCTTAATGATGTATTTTACTTTAAAGCATTACCTTGTGATGGTGTATATGAAGCTGTGAATATTGTAGACAATTTAGGAAATAATGTGTTGTATATTGATTCTTCAGATAGCTTGGATAAGCATCCTTGTGGCATTGTCGTCTTGGACATGTTAAGACCAAACGCATAGGCCAACTCCAAAAGGCTAGAGTGTTGGAATCATTTGACCTCAAGTCAGGCGATAGTTGCGAATCTTGTTTGCTTGGAAAAATGATAAAGTCACCCTTCATAGGTACTTGTGATAGGGGTGAAGGTTTGTTGGGCCTTGTACACACGGATGTGTGTGGGCCCTTCAGAGTGGATACAAGGGATGCTAATCGCTATTATGTGACTTTTACTGATGATTACAGTAGATATGGATATATTTATTTAATCAAGCATAAATCAGAAACCTTTGAAAAATTCAAAGAGTTTAAGTAGGAAGTTGAGAATCAATTGGGCAGGAACATCAAGATGCACCGATCCGATCGGGGAGGAGAGTATCTTAGCATTGAGTTCCTTGACTATCTTGAGGAATGTGGGATTGTCTCACAATTGACACCTCCTAGGACACCATAACTAAATGGTGTGTCTGAGAGGCGCAATTAAACCTTGTTGGATATGGTTCGTTCCATGATGAGTCGAGCTTCGTTACAAATCTCTTTCTGGGGGTATGCCTTAGAGACTGCCACCCATATCCTTAATCTATTCCCTACTAAAAAGGTTGCCAAAACACCTCACGAGATGTGGATTGGGAAAGTGCCCAATTTGGACCACATCAATATTTGGGGTTGTGGAGCTTTTGTGAGGCGTGAGACTCATGACAAGCTGGAACCCCGAAGCGAGAGGTGTATTTTCATCGGCTACCCATAGAGATCCTTTGGTTACCTCTTCTACAGACCCAGTGATAATGTGGTATTTGTGGCAAGAAGAGGAGTCTTTCGTGAGAGAGAATTTATAAGCCAATGGGATAGTGGGAGGCAAATTGACCTTCAAGATTCAAGTGGTGAAGGAACCTCAAATACTGTCAGCCAACCTGAGGAGGAAACTCCTGTTGAGCCGATAGATGAGTCTGTACCTCCAAGACGTTCCACTAGGGTGAGGAACACACCTGAATTTTATTATGGTTATCACATCACCACTGAAGGTGATACATTTATCAGTGATAGTACCTTGATAGATTTTGAGAACCTAATAATTATAAGGAAGCCATGGTAGACCCTGAGTCTGCAAAATGGAAGGCGGCTATTGACAGCGAGATTCAGTCCATGTATGACAATCAAGTTTGGGAACATGGTTGACAATGTACCCGGTCGTAAGACAGTAGGGTGCAAATGGATCTTCAAGAAGAAGACCGACATGGATGGGAAGTTACACACTTACAAAGTGCGACTGGTTGCGAAGGGTTTACTCAAACTCCGGGAGTTGACTATGATGAGACCTTCTCGCCAGTAGCAAAGATTAAGTCTATTAGGGTGTTATTTGCCATAGTTGCATTTCATGATTATGAATATATGGCAAATGGATGTCAAAACCTCTTTCCTTAATGGGAAGTTGTCTGAGGATGTTTACATGGCTCAGACAGAGGGTTTTGTCGATCCAAAATACCCTAATAGAGTGTGTAAGCTTGAGAAATCCATTTATGGATTGAAACAAGCGTCTCACAGATGGAATCTTTGCTTTGATGAGAAGTTCAGAGAGTTTGGCTTCTCTAGGAGTGAGGATGAGTCATGTGTGTATGTTAGGGCCAGTGGGAGCATAGTCAGCTTTTTAGTGTTGTATGTGGACGATATACTTCTCATAGGAAATGACATCCCAACTTTGCAAGAGGTTAAGTCTTGGCTTGGGAAGTGTTTCGCTATGAAGGACCTTAAGGAAGCTGCCTATATCCTAGGGATAAGGATATTAAGATACAGGAGTAAGAGACTAATTGGACTTAGTCAGAGTACTTATGTGGATAAGGTACTAAAGAGGTTCAGTATGCAAGATTCCAAGAAAGGAGAATTACCAATCCAAAGTAATGCCAAGCTGAGTAAGACTCAGAGTCCGAGTACAGAGGCTGAGATAGCTGAAATGAGTCATATACAACATGCTTCTGCTGTGGGCTCGATCATGTATTCTATGACTTGTACTCGCCCTGATGTGGCCTTTGCTTTGAGCATGGTCCGTAGATATCAAGGGACCCTGGAAAGGCACACTGGACAGCGGTAAAGAACATTCTCAAGTATCTGTGGAGGACTAAGGACTGGGTCCTTACCCCCCGAGGCAGTGATGACTTGAGAGTGGAAGGATATAGCGATGCTAGCTTTCAGACTGATATGGATAATTTCCGATCACAGTCAGGTTGGGTCTTTATCCTAAATGGAGTGGCAATTACATGGAAAAGTTCCAAGTAGGAGACAGTAGCTGATTCTACTTGTGAATCAGAGTACATAGCAGCGAGTGAAGCAGCAAAGGAGGCGATATGGCTAAAGAACTTCATCGGAGACCTTGGAGTTGTACCAGCTATAAAGGAGCCAATGGAAATTTTCTATGACAGCGAAAGTGCGGTTGCTTTGGCGAAGGAACCAAGAGATCACAGGAGATCTAGGCACATTGACAGAAAATACCATTTCATCAGACATCGCAGAGAAGAAGGACTCCTCGTGGCAAAGAGGGTATCATCAGATGAGAACCCAGCAAATCCCTTCACGAAGGGACTGGGTAGGGTTAAGCATTTACAACATGCGAGGCGCATTGGGCTGAAGGATGATATTATTTTAATAATTAGATTTTTGAAACTTGTAAAATGTAAATGACATTTTGATGATTAAATAATTGACATTATTTATTTATGAGTAAAGTGTTACTATCTTATGTTAGTTGTTTACTATGGTTTTTATTTTGCATGTTTTGACTTCCAGAATAATTATTTTATTCGAACTCTCCACAGTCGGTCATATGTCGGAAGTAGATATGAATCAAGACTGTCATGAATTTGATTTGTATGATATGTCTAAAGGGTATTAGACATAGCAATAGTTGCTTCAACATTCATGAGTACTCATAAGGCCTGAGTATTGGATTCAACCCACGCTCACTTGCATCACTTCATGGAATTTATCTCGAGTGATCGTGAGACGGTAATATCATATAAATCTTCAAACCTAGAGATATGAGTTGTTGACTATGAGTTGGTTATCCATTGATTGTACAAAAATGCATTGGTAACTCGATGTTATAAAACGTGCTTTTGTGTATAATTCAACAAGTAGTCAGTACAAGCATATCAGTCGAAGTTTATCTGTTCCTTCTAGAAATAGAAGCGATATCTGGGCCCCTCGATGATTTGGTTTTGACTAATGTGTCGGGACCGGTCAGAACCTAATTGATGTGTTCCATTTAGTTCTATATCGAAACATATCAGAGATCGAGAAACAAATGCTGGACAATAAGTAAGACCATGTTCCATGTGTTTTCCGGCTGATATCTTGAGAGCAGAGGATTATATGATCACTTATCTTAAATGGCGCATCATCATCATCTCAGTTCCGAGAGACTTTGAAAGAGCTACGATTGCTAGTCGGATTCTGAAGTCATATCTGCAAATAGATTTATTGGACTTATCCAAGTGGGAGACTGTTGGATATAGTGTCTAAGTCCATAACTTTATTTGGTATGTACTTGACCCGACTCGGCATGGTCCATTTGGGTTGCATGGCATTGCAATACTTGGATAGACAAAATGAGAGAAAGTACACTTGTGATTATTAATATATTATAACTTGTAATATATTAATAATAGTATTATATAATTAGTATTGATCAAGTATTAATCTAGTATTAATTTGGTGATCAAAGTGATACTAATTAAATACATAGGGTTGATTATGAAAATCATCAATTCTTTTATGGTGGATTAATGATCCATGGTTTATGGGTTTGGTTATAACCATATGGAGCTCTATGGATAGTCCATGGGATTTACAAACCCATGGGTCATGAGAAATGGAGAGTCATGACAATTAAAAGTGTTCATGTGAAAACTCTAATTGTGACAACACTATAAAAGGAACCCCTTTGGTTGGCAAAATCGGCTACCTAGAGTTCTTGTGAGGGCATAACCGATTTTTTGAGTGTAGAAGTATTCTCTCAAGTTATTCCAAGTTTTGTGGTGTTGTGTGAAGCATTTGAGGCACAACATTTGGGGTGCTAGGCTCACAAAGTCTTAAAGGAATCCAAGCAACAACAAGGTATGTATTTCTACTAGTTTTTATGTTTTACATATTCCCCATGTCATGCTAGTTAGGAAATAACCTTGAAAAATATATTTGCATGTATATAGAGAAAACATAGACTGAAGGTTGTTAGGGTTGCATGTCCACTTTGGAAGTGTTAGAATGCTCAAAACCCATCACAATTACCGGAGACGTTGGGTCTAGTTAGACCACCATGGTTGCGTATTTCGACGAGCGTTACGCAACCATTGCTGAGACGGCTGCCACAACAGTTTCAACAGCTGTAACTACAACAGGGAGAGGAGCTGGTCGATTTTACCAGTACTGGGACTTGTTATTGGTACATATTCAGATGAGCAGAGGGCTGCAGTTATCTGGGATTAGGAAGATGATATGTACTCGTTATATTTATGTGGATCGAGCGGGAGGATAGTACATGATTTTCTGGATTTGAGGCTCGGGGATTTTGCTCGAGGCCGAAATGTGAGTCGCTGGGACTCCAGAAAGGAGTGATGATTATCTTCAACTGGGGTTTTGCAGCTGGAAGTAAAAGTGCTAATTGATGGATTGGAATGTCGTTTTCTAGGGCAAGGATTATGCGCTTTCAATTTACGAGCTCAAAGGATTGAGCAGGCTTGTGACCCCAGGATCAGGTTGTATTCTTGCTCGGGGTCAGCTGGTCGTCGGGAATGGAGATAGTAGTTCAACGCTGGTGAGCATGGGTGAGTCGACATGACATAAGTATCTTGTGAGATCCGATTCGTGTTGGATCTCTTGCATCAGACGGTAAGGATTAATCGTGCAATCTATTGCACTTTTGGGATTGTAAACTAAATTTTGGGAGTAGTTTGTAGCCCGATTTAGGGCAAATGTTGCTTTAGCTATTGCAATTCAGTTGTGGAAATTTGAGAGGGTGAGTAAGTCAGAGTGCGAACCCTAAATGGAATGATTTCTAGAGCTCGGGAACGGGAGACTTGCTTGGAGCACCTTTGGAAGAAGGGTATTATGAGGGAGGTCTGCGGACAGGGTCCCACATGATGGTTATTCAGCATTGTCAGATTCAGTGGTTCTAGTAACCATTATTGTTTGGCGAAGGAAAGCACTAAGGGAAGTAGCTCGTGTTGAGACACTAGTTGGAGCATCTATCTTTGGACTTCAAGATTTGGGTGTGGGATCATTTGAGCATAAGGGTTCGTTGGTTTCCCTGGGATTCAAAAAAGAGGTTCATCTAGTTATTAGAAACATGTGATCATTTGGGGTTGGCTATTAAATGAGTACTAGTTGGAAAGGTGTGGTTGTCATCATATCGATCGTTGGAAAATAAGAAGTACTGGGAATTCTCCAATCTTCGTGTGTTGTGAAAACTTAGTCAAATCTAAGTGGGGGAGAATTATCCTGAGCTTCCGAAACAGGAGCGATCTTGAAAATGGGATGAGTTTTGCATCGTTGTCAGAAAGGAAGACAACCCAAGATGTTTGGTTTGAGGTTTGTGTGAGTGGGGAGTTCGGTAAAACTTCCCAGCGTGTGAATCACGTCATCTCGGTGCATGATAACAATGTTGTGAATTTATAGGTTGAGCGTCAGCCATTGAAGGTTTCATCTATTGTTGTTCAGATTATGGTTTCCAGTACGGTCGGACAGGCATTAATCGGTGAACCTATCAGGGAGCGGGATTCTCCGAAGGAATTCAAGAGGCGATAGTTGAGAAGCTAGGAGCGTGTCACCAATTCTCGTATGCAGTGTGTTTATGTTTCCAATGTCTTTGGGGTATGTTTCACCTCGATGATGGAGTATAATTTTGATTTGTATCGGACTTGAATTTCGGTAACATTTGGGATAATTGTGGAAGTCTTCTCGGACTAGTTTGGTATTAGTAGATCTGATCAGTCTCGATCGAGTATGGGCTTTGTGGTGAGTCAATATGGATTAGGGATTCTCAGATATGTACATGGGAGTGATTCTTTGCGTGTATCTATGAGTATTCATGGCGACAATAGAGTTGGTTTGGATTACGTGTTTGATCAGGTTTGGCTTTCAGTCTGCGAATGGGATCTAGAATTCGACTATCATCTTATTCTAAGGGCATGTTCGACCATGAATTAAAGGATTTTGCTTGGATAGAGACTTATTCTATAAGTGAATCGTACGTAGTGGGATTTCATCATTGTGGCGTTGGTTGGTGTTGTGAGGGACGTTGGTTAGGCCTTTTCTTTTGGACAATGATGATAGTTCATCAGGAGCATTCCAGTCATGAGCTGAGGGCCAGGTAGGGTATACCAGACTCATGCTGCAGGCTTAGAGGCTTTCCAGACCTATGCTGAGGACGTTGCAGGGGTATTCCAGTCATAGGCTGTGGGCCTAGTGATCTTAGAAGTTTATTTCTGCTGTTAGAGCACTTTCGGAATGGACACAGTGTTGAGGCTCGGGTGAGCCGTAATCGGCTGCGAGGAATCGGAAGATTGAGTGCAAAATACAAGGGTAGGTCCTTGAACCTCAAGCTGTAAGTCTAGACATGAGTTCGTATATATTGGTATTCTGATCTAGGGTATTCCATCATGAGGATGACCGGACCCTACGATTGAGTGGACCTGACGTGTTTGGTATTCCAACCCAAGGGTTGATTCGACCAAACATGTGCGTGATACGAGGGTATTCCATCCCAAGGATGACTAGACCCATCGTGGGCATGCCTGGTACTCCAGCCTGAAGCTGATTGGGCAATGTATGAGTGTTTGAGCTTATGAGCTGGTCATTATATGTATGTGATTCAGGAACCAAAGGAAACATTGCTATGTTGATCCAAAAAGAGGTTCATCTCCCAATTTACATTCTGTTGTTGATTATATTATTGGTAATTGGTTATCAAAACGAGTTTCTCTTGAAGGAGTACCTAATATCTTGTTAAAAAAAGAATTAGAGACTGCTGTGTGGAATTTGTGATTCTTTTTACGAGTGAGAATCCCAGGTTATTATCAGCTGAGTAGCCAGTTGGGAGATAAGTGCAATAAATACAACAACAATGATCCAGTGTGGTCAGTCTGTCATGAAGCCCGACCATTTAGTGACTTCAGAATTCAGTTTGAGTAAATGCGATCTTATTGCAAGGGATTCGTTTATTTTTAGGTTTTAGAACCCTACGAGGGTTAGATATGGTTGCCTTGGAGAGGCTAGGGTTTCACTCGGGATTGGAGCCAAGTGGTTCACGTTGTTTGGCGTATAAGGAATGATAAGAAACGATTTCGAGGACGGAATCAAACTTAAGTGGGGGACAGTTGTAACATCCCGTTGAAATGGAGTATTTAAATAATAAATAAGGAGTCCCGAGAAGTAATTTAATTATTTTTGTATATTATTATAGCTCAAAATCGAATGTTAATTGGGGGAGTGTTGGTTTCGGGAAGCGAAATGGCAATATTTGAACCTCTGGGGGGCTTAATATAAAAGAAATTTTGGGTGCGGGGGTTAAAAAGTAAATATCGGATTTATTTTGTGAGGATTTTAGAAGGCAGGGTAGGAATGGTAATTTTTGGACTAAACTTGAAGGAAGAAGGGCAAGGAGGGACTAAATGCGTCAATATGGGATAATGTTTCAATGGAGTCGGTATATAACCATTCACCACCCCGTAACCTAAACCCTAACCCTAATATCATGTTGCGGCCACAACCTTCCACCCCTTTACTCCCTCCAGCCATCACCACCCCTCTTTCCTCCGAACTCCGACGCCGCTACACCCCCTATAGTTGTTGAAGTCGTAACCACTATCGCTACTGCCGACGTAGGATGAGACTGGCGAGTTCATATTGTGGCAGTGACAGTCGGGAGCAGGGCTCATAGCTGTGGCTTTTCCAATCGATGTCGCCGCAACTGTGCCGCTACCGAAGACGTTGAGTGCAGCTCGCGTGACCATTGAGACCAACGGACGACCACCGTCTATTGCTGCCGCTGCCGCTGCCCGGTTCCATTGAAGAGAAGATGTCACCATTTCTGTTGCTGTTGTTCCCAGTGGAGATTAACCGCCGCCATCTCCCAGCCGTGTTCTTCTTCTCTTTCTCCAATTCCGTTCCGGTGCAGCACCGCTGCTGCCCGTTTCTTGTGCTGCCGCCAAGCTCAACCGCTGCCACCACCGTACGCCCCTAGGAGGGTGGTGGTGTCACTGTCCGATTTTGTGTATGTGCATATTCTCGGGGATGATCCAGTCAAGGTGGTGTATGGTGTTGGATTGGACGGAAACCAAGGAAGACCACCATGGTTGCCAACCATGGTAGTAACCACCGCCTTTGTTGCTCTGCCGCTACCAGCCGCCGCGTGGTGGTGGTTGTGTGTGTGTTTTGATATGGATTTATGTGTGTATTAGTATGTGTGCATTATTTTGGTTTTCAACATTGTAATTGTAAGCAGAATAATATTAGAGAAACTCCAGACCACCACCGTGAGGTGGTGGTTGTCGCTCCTACTACCACCGGCCGCCGTGTCAGGTGGCGGTGTGATTTGATTGCGTTTGGACCTTGTTTGGAGGATGTTTGGATAATGTGGGATCAACAAAACCCTAATGGGCCCAATGAAAGCCCAGTAGGTCCAATGGAACCCTAATGGGCCCAATAAGGCCCAATATGACCAAAAAGCCCAACCAATGCACTAATGGGCTAGTATTGGGTTGGAAAACCTTAATTAGGGTTTGGAAAACCCTAATGGAATAATACCGTAATTTTGAGAATTAATCGAGACACACACAAGATTATTTAATAACTTGAATTATTAAATAATAATCATTGGCAAACTAACTTAAGGAAATAATGGACTTAATGGATAAGTCCTTAATGGATTAAGTCCTTAATGGGTAAAGTAGGAAACACTTAACCTTAATCATCATTTCATGTGATAGGCCTAATCTCACTCGGGCCTTGAATTGGGCCTTCCTATTGGGCTTTGGCGATTGGACTATTGATGCGCCATCCAAGAACAAGTTAATGGACCAAAGTAATTAGATGGGCTTTAGGATAAGGCCCATGTGAGGACTTGGGCCCAATTTGGAAAATTGGGCCATAAGTGGGCCTTTATGATTATGTGATAATGGGCCATAGGAATTGGATGGGCATTAAGGAAAGACCATGTAGAGGTCTGGGTGTGAATTGGAAAATTGGGCCATATGTTGGGCTTTGGCCCATGATTTGACTTTTGGGCATTTGTAGTGTGAGTTGGACCTTGGGCTTGGAACCCAATTATTGATTGGGTATTGTTTGTTGTTGACTATTCATGAATCTATCAACCAACAGCGGGAGCTTTACCTGCGGGACTTCAGCAGTGCCAGGTGAGTTACCTCGATATACTAAGGGGTCTAAGGCACCAAGGCCGGCCCGATGGATTAATATCCTAATAGTTGTTATGATAAGTATGTATTAGATATGAATGCTAATTGGATATGCTGGTTTGGTATGCCTGGATGATTACCTGTGATATTATTGATTATTGGTATGTGCATTGGGTATGATATCCTAGCAGTGGTAGTATGTTGATTCTGAGCTAGAGTTGGATGCTAGTTGTTATGCCAATTAGGTAGATCTATTGGATTACCGTAGTATTAAGTGATTATCTGTACATGCATTTGTTGTGTTATATGTCGACATGTTATGTGGGGTGGGTTGAGGTTGTACTGCTTCGTGCGGTAGCCAACAAACCCTAGGAGCATTACAGATACGATTTGGGGGACCGGTAGGCAATCCAGACTCGTACTGTGGGCTCGGGAGCATTCGAGATACGAGTTGTGGGCCCGATAGGCAATCCAGACTCGTACTGTGGGCTCGGTGGCAATCCAGATGTGAGCTGTGGGCCCAGAAGGCAATCCAGACTCATACTGTTGGCTCAGGGGTAATCCAGTTTGTAAAGTTGTGGACCTATTGCATTCTGTTCAGTTTGTTATAGTATTGCTGACATTATTATGTGGACTGTATGCGTATCGCTATTTTGGGGTTAACTCACTAAGCTTTCGGGCTTACAGTTTCAGTTTATTGTTTCAGGTGCATCAGGGGATCGTGGCAAGGAAAAGGCGTGATTGTACAACTCCTAACTTTTATAAGTATGTTTCTGGGATACTCTGATATTAAACTATTTTGAAAACATTTTGTAATGACTAATGGGTTTTGTATTGTTTAAAAAGTTTTAAATTGGCTTGAATTTTACAGGTGTTAGAATGCGTTCCACAGATTCAATTAATGGGGATAAGGGTGTTAGTAAGGAGAGACTTCGTGGAAGAAGTTTAGTTTAAGTGGGGCAGAGTTGTAATACCCTGTTCTGAAGGTATCCTTTATTGGATTTTCGAGCCCCAGGCTAGGGGCATTTCGGTCTTTTGTGGGTCTTGAATCTTTTATTTTAGAATTTTTTGGCCGAGGTGTGTCACTAGAAGCGAATGGCTTCTCACCACCTTTTCGTGGATATAAAGTTCTTCGGAAACGGACTTATAACGAAAGAGTTATAGCATTTTGAAGTTATAGACATTAATGGTCCCTTAATGGAAAAGTTGGCAAGGAGGACCGTGCATGCTAAGTGGGAGGCGCGTGGGTACGCCTAGTGTATAAGGGAAATGGTCGCGGATGCTCCTTGGCGTACGCCCATCGTACGTCTAGAGTCCAGAAACCCTAAATTTAGGGTGTGCCACTATAAAAGGAACATTATACCCTCAAGATTCATTCTCCAATTCACCCTAAAGACCTACTACGAAATTCTAAACCCTCTTGAGTGCTCTTGGAGCTTGTAAGGCCAATTTGGAGTGCATTTTAGTGTTCTTGGAGAAGGTGATCATCTCGGAGTCTCATTGATCAAGGAAGAGCTTTTGGATCCAAGTTCTCTAGCTTATTTGCAAACCCCAAAAGTTAAAAAGCTTCCAACTGTCCTCATAGAAGTTTAGATCTTGGTTTATGGAGCTTTGGACATTTTTAGGTCAAAAGAATGGACCTTTATGATGAAACCTAGTGTTTGTGCTTAGGGTTATCACCCTCAGAGCTAAAAAGGTCCCATAAGCAGTAAAGTCTCCATCTTGAATGCCTTAATCAGTTCATGCATGAGATCTAGCCCTATTTATGAAAGAAGAATGTCATTTTGAGAGTTTGGGCTTATTTGGGTCTACTGAAGTCACCAAGTCAGTGACTTTATAGTTTAAGACGTGGAAAAGGACTTGGATCTGTAATTGTAGCTTCTAAAGTGGAGTATTAAGCCCTTAATGAGAAAAGGGCTTATCATGGAGGTTACGCTGGGCGTACGTGTAGGTACGCCCAACGTACTTACCACTTAGCTAGTACGCTTAGTGTACGTGTGTATACGCCCCGCGTACTCTGGCAATTTAGGCTTCGAGATATCGGGCCTCGGTTTGGGCCATGGTTTGGACTTTAGGCATTAGTAGGCTAGCAGAAGTTATATGATGTGAGCCAAGTAGATGTTTGGGCTTAGGGTTAGGACCATTAGAGGGATTGGGCCCGATTTAGCAAATTGGGCAATTGGTGGGCCACTAGTGGTCTTGGTAAGCTTACCTAGTAGTGGGCCTTAGTTTTGGGCCTTAGATGTGGACCAAGTTGGACTAGCGGTAGAATGGTCATGTTAACCTATGAGGGATTATTGTATTGGACCAAGTGATGTTTGGTATTGGTAGTTTGGGAAGCCGAAGGGTCACCGGTTCGGGAATTTGCAAGTGAGCAGCCAGAGGAGTATCAGTAGGGTTCAACAGTGCGAGGTGAGTCTCCTCATTGTGCGACTGGGTCTACGTCCATAATGTCGGCCTATGTAGTTATGGGGTAGGAAGACGCAGGGGTTAGCCCTAGGCACTGTATGCTAGTATGTGATTCCGGATCAAGGTTTGATGTCGGGCGGGTGCCCGAGGAATGCTTCCATGATAGTTTGTACTTGTTGTCTGTGTGATGCTCGTATGTGCTTGGTAGGGAGTTGAGTGCCGGCGAGGTCCCGTATCTCACCACCAGCAGTGTATGGACGGGGTTCCATATCTCATTTGTAGCAGAGCAGGGGCGATGCCCAGGATAGGAGAGAGTCAAGTGTGGGCGGGGGCCCGTATCTCACTATCAACAGGAG
This sequence comes from Lactuca sativa, assembly GCF_002870075.4. Classification (NCBI taxonomy): domain Eukaryota; kingdom Viridiplantae; phylum Streptophyta; class Magnoliopsida; order Asterales; family Asteraceae; genus Lactuca; species Lactuca sativa. The sequence goes on from NC_056630.2 coordinate 228,607,229, forward strand.
CATGGAGGGGTTCCATGACTCACCAGCAGCAGGACAAGGGTGGCGCCCAAGATAGGTGAGGCCTTAGTACAGGAATACAGTAGAGTGAGTTCAGCTTATGTGTTAAGTGTTATGTTATATGTTGTATGTGTTTAGCGGACGAGGCCCAGAGATAGGCAGGGCCTATGAGAAACAGATTTGTATACCGAGCGGGGCTGGATGCCAGATGGGGCCCGATGCCAGAGCTAGTCCAATGCCGGGAAAGTCTCGATGCGGTGGGCGGGGGCCCAGTATGTGGCTATGTATGTGGTATGTGGTAGGATGGGGAGCTCACTAAGCTTCGTGCTTATGGTTTTCAATTTTGGTTTCAGATACTTCCGGTAGCGGAGGGAAGAGTTCGGGGTGATCGCATGACACACACACGAAAGGCGTTTTAGCCTGGAATGTTTACTCTGATAAAATAAAATAATATCTTAGTCATGATACTCTGATGTGATATTGTTTGTATGAACGGTTGACATTTGTGGTTTTGTTATTAAATTAAAAACAAAATTTTTGGTCATGATCTTTGGGTTGTTACAAGTTGGTATCAGAGCCTTGGTTTGAGGGATTTGGGCATACTCTTGGGTGTGACAGAACTCAAACTAAGGGCATGGTATGAAAATTTTCAAATGAAAATCATTTTTATAAAAACGCGTTCTGAGAAAAGGAAAAGAGTTTGAAAAGAGAAAAGGGTTTGGTGCGTGCAATTAGCCGAGCTCAAGTAAGTTCTCCCAAATTACCCATACAAGTTTATGTTATGATATGATTATGTGATTAGCATGATAGATTTAGGACTAAGGATCTAGGAGGATTCCTTATATGCCCATTATATGTGTTTGTGAACTGCATGCTAGTATCAGTTAGACAGCGGTAGGATAACTTGCTTAGGTTATGCCTAATTATATAAGCTTAGCATCGCATGCTAGTATAGATTCTTGTTGTGTTGATAGAATTGCTTGATTATGTTCTGTTTAGATTTCACTTTTTTCTGAATGCTACTGACTTTGTGCTTTGTGGGACTCTGAGTGATGGAAGTTAGCCATTAGGTGAATGCATCAAGTCACACGTGACTAGGATTGAATAATCTAAGAGTGCTGGATTTGGCCCTATTGCGCAACTCTTGTCTGAGTCCAACCGACTAGGGAGGAGTCCTTTACTCGAAGGATTATCTGAGCCTCGTCACATGTGATGGTATTCAGGTAGTGGGTAATTGGCATTATGAAGATACCTTCAGTAGTTGAGGATTGGGTACGTGTTGGAGGTTACCCTAGGGAAAGCCTAGGATGAGAGTTGTGTTGGGAGCAGCGTTAGTAGCAGTGAAAGGGACTTGGTAGAGTCGAGGCAATTCTTGAGGAAAGTACGAATACATGTGGAAGGTAGTAGGGCCCATACTACAGAAAGAAAATGATTTGTACTCGATTCAAGAAGGGCTGAGATAAGACCAGGAAACTTGGAGTGCCTAGGTGATCCATCGGTATTGATGTCTATTTTGATGGTTGTTATGGAATGTTTTTAGCATGGTGACGTTGCGGGAGAGACCAATGGGCGGTTGAGGCACAGGTGAAGGATCAGGCTCAGGTTCAGGAGCCGATCAGCTCGGGGAGCAGATGAGGAAGTTTATATCAGCTAAGATTACTCGTAGTATTCTAGACCAGACTCCTGTGATCTTTGGTACAGTCAAGGAGGAAATACTAGAGATGTTAGATGAGAGGCTAGGAGCCTTCCGCATTGAGATGGTGGGCATGATATGGGTGCGTACACTGACATTCCGAGAGTTCAGTGCTTGTGGAGCTCCAGATTACCATGGGGCCAGGGACCCCATTGCTAGTAGTAGGTGGTTGGCTGATGTCGCCAACGCTTTCCGTATGAGCCGGTGTCCCGAGGGGGACAAGGTCCGACTTGCCTCCTATCTTCTGAAGGACAGAGCACGGGATTGGTGGGAGCAGATTGGTCATGCCATTGGGGATGATCCCGCGTTGGACGTGATGACATGGAGTGATTTTTCTCGACTAGGTTCAGGGCCGAGTTTGCACCAATAATATAGGTGCAACAGTTAGCATGAGAGTTTCAGGATTTGCGGCAGACTACAGAGATAGTGGTTGAGATCACCGCCAAGTTTAGAGAGAGGGCTCTTCTTTTTCAATAGTATGTCGCAGACGAGGAGATGAAGAAGGCCCGATATCACGAGATGCTTAGGAGTGACATCAGGGAGTTTGTGAGCAGATCCAGCTGCAAGACACTGGAGGATATGATTGCTTGGGCCAGGGAGAGGGAAATCGATCTGGAGGACCTCAAGAAGAGGAAGCCGGAAGAGGTTCAGGTAGCCGCAGGTTCAGGCAAAAGACCCAAGGGTTCGGACGCGAGATCGAGGGATTATCAGGGCCGGAGTTACTGTGGCAAGTATGGTAGGACGCACGAGGGTGCGTGCAGGAGTGGTAGTTGTGGTGATTTTGGCTGCTTCAAGTGTGGCCGTTCTTTCTGTAACATAACGCACATAGCACATAAGTCATACATCATACCGTTCTTTCTGTCACATAAAGTCTCGCCTTCCGGCCCGTATCAGCATACCTCACATATAAAGCATCTACCTCCCTAGCCATAGCATAAATATAACACATACGACCTTCCGGTCTAACAGTCAACCCTTCCGGGTAAAGTATAGTGAGAAGACTCACCTCGCGGACACTGGAAGATAGCAACTCCTAAAATCCCTTGCACTTGATCCTCCGAGCTACAAGCTCCCTGTAACATCATATATCCCTTAATAATACTTCTATCTCCCACGTTAACTGACCCTAAGAAATCACATCGGTCAACTCTGGTCAACAGACCAATGTCAGCTCGACTGGACTCGGCGAGTTCCCTGGCGACTCGGCGAGTCTGGTCGTCCTTCAGTCCTCTAAGATTCCCCTTCTACTCGTCGAGTATCCTCTTTGACTCGACGTGTCACTCCTGGAAGAATCGCGGGGCCACCCCGACTCCACTCGCCGAGTCTGAAGAACAACTCGGCGAGTCCCAGTGAATCTTCAAGCTACTCGCCGAGTCTGATCATCCGACTCGGCGAGTCCACGCCATGCAGTCGATCGAACTGCTTCCTGAGATACATATATTCCCGAAAAACATACTCATGGGACTTCTGGACCTCTAATCATCCTATTACCAGGGTATAAACTTTTGTATAACAACATAACAATCCATCTAGACTCCAAATGGGTTTCACAAACCCTAAATCCATGCACACATTCACATAACAGGAAATAATCCGAAAGATTACCTGAATCATGCACTCTCAGTGTCCCCAAGCCTCAAAACTCGATCCCCTTGATATTCCTTTGGCCAAAACTCTTCTTCTTCTTGCCTAACAAAATCTTCAAGGTTCCAAAAGCTTCCTCTCCTGCTCTAGACGTCCACAACGATTAGGGTTCTTCTCAATCGGCCAAAAGACGGACAATGACGACATAACAACCCTTATATACGACCCAATACGAGACGGCTAGGGTTTCTGCTGAACAGCGTCGACTCGCCGAGTCCATACCTGGACTCGTCGAGTCCAGTCGCGAACCCGCGACCAAATCTGCGACCCTACTCGGCGAGTCTAGCTCCAACTCGCCGAGTCTCCCCTTTAAAACACCCCAAAATGCAATTTAACAATACTTGAGATTTTGGGCTGTTACAATTCTCCCCCACTAGAATTAGACTTCGCCCTCGAAGTCTCACTCTGAAAATAGCTCTGGCTGTTGCTCCCGCATCTCACGTTTCGGCTTCCCTAGACACTACCGATCTCTCCCGAGACCGCTACTGAACCCAATACCAGAGGTACCTCCTTGTTCCTCAGAACCCTGATCTTCCGATCTCCGACGGTCCCTGGCCCCTCGACGCAACACAGGCTCGCATCCACCTAATCGTTCTCTAGTAGAACCACTGCTGACTCATCCGCTATACACCTCTTCAACTGCGACACATACCAGTGTCATGGATCCGTCCCAATTCCGTTGACAGCTCCAAACAATAGGCCACCCTTCCTACCTTCGCACCTTCACGAAAAGACCCAACATACCGGGCCCCCCCATTTACCCCTCTTCCTAAATCGAAGCACCCCTTCAGAAATACGAAGTCGCTGATCTGAATCACATACCCGTAACGGCGTCTTCCTGCATAACTTTCCTGTTAACTCTAGACAACCACTAACTCTCTTTAACCTGCTGAGTCTGCTTGCCAACTAAAGTACGAACCCTGAACTGCTCATCACTTTCTGAAATCGGAAATTACCCAAGATGCACTCTGCTCCAAATCTCGATCACTCCACCCATAAGGGTTAGGAAACCCTGAACCACCGGATCCCCGATCCAAAGCCCACTTTGCCCATTCCGGACCGACTGAGAGGTCCGTTCTCTCTCTCAGATCAACTCTCACAAGTTCCCTCTTGCCATCACATACACATACTGAACTAGTCCCAACACCCGCAGGTGGAAAGACCCGATACACTGATGATATCCTCGAACATCTCCCAAGATGAACCATCACATCCACCCTACACTCTGATCAGATTCTCACTGAGAATTTAAAATTTTCTCTCTCCATGCATCCTTTCCGAGCCTCAACAGACATCCCAACCGGATGGGTTTCTACTCCACTGCCGCGAACACGATGCTCAAAACCATACTCGAAATACTCTAACCATAACTCTGCTCTGCAGCCTTCACTTTCGTGAACTTGCACCCCCTTCGGAGTTACACACCTTCCTCTTTTCCTTTTTCCAAGGAACCCTCTTGGCCATAATGCCACCCCAACCGGTGCCACGGTGCTCGCCCCAAGCGACACCACCCTTGTTGCGTAACCGCTATCCACATACTCTGGTTCTCATTGCAGGGCTCTCAATCCCATGCACTCTCTCCACTCATAAAAATCACTACCTCCGCTAAACAAGATCACTAACCCGGGGCCAGACCTTCTAATGCAATCACACTGCACATACATCATCCGTAAATCTCAAACTAACCCAGCAATACCAACAGAGCCTCCAGTATGACTGGACCGACTCTCATAACACATACTAGTCACTCGAGGCTATATCTCTGTGGGTCCGTACACCCAACTCTGCGAACCCTTAGGTTCTAACTCTGGGAACCTTCCGGTCCCAGCTCTAGAAACATGCACAACATATTCCCGTGGGATTAATGCTGTACAACCCATCTCGTACCTCAAACGTACCAATACTCTGATCGCAAAATTCCGATTACTTACTCAAGCTTGATCCCGACCTCCTCTCAGGCCTCCACAATCAAATGCCCTAGGTCTGTATCTCGCCCCGCATACCCAACACTCGCTCTCGTCGGCCTATACTTTGCGCTGACAAACACTGCTGAATCCCAACAGCTAAGCACCCCTTACATACTCATCGATCTCCCGGAGAATTTTACAATTCTCCCCCACTAAAGCACTGACTAACTGCCACCGGTCGTCATTAACGACCTTTCAGAACCATCCCGCACAAAGAGAACATTTACCCACTGACTGTTTCCCCCAAGCGTAAGCAATCTTCAGCAAAACACATCTCCTCCCTGATCAATCCGCTCAAAAGAATTCGATCCTTCAATTATCCACTCCACAACTGCAGATGCTACCCGTCATTCAACTCAGTGCCGCATCTCCACTATCAACCCTCACGAACGATGACCAACGGAATTCCCAAGCAATAGCCCATAACCATCCCACAACCTGCCAAAGGTTGAATATCGCGTCGAAAACCGCACAAGGCTACCGGCACCAAAACACCAAACTATAATCATACTAAACCATCAGGGAACAACGAATGCCAAGCGAAAACCTGAAGCACCAATTCATAACCATGCCAAACCCGCGAAACAACGAATACCGCATCGAAATCCACACCAGACACCAGCACAAACGATACGCCACAATCAACGCAAGCTACTCAAGACATCAAGAGAGCATCATCCCCGCAGCTGCCTCCGGCACTGCTCCGTCTCCCTCTGCCGCAAGCCGATAAGCACGACCCTGAGCTCTTGGGCTCTGCTCCATCCTGTCCTCCTCCGGAACTCCTCAAGGTGGCCGATGCTAGAGCCTGCACCGGTCCTGCAGGAAACTGAGGACGATTGACCCTCAAATGTCCAACCTACCGACACTGATAACAAATCCTAAAATCCCGAATTGGCACTGACTGCCGACAATCCCGTGCACCATGCCCCTCCTTTCCGCACTTGCGGCATGCACCACTGGGCCATCAAGCTCCGGTGCCATCTCTCTCACACTTCCCACAAGTGTGACCGCTCCGATCCCCCATTCTAACGTCTACGGTCATGGACCGTTTCGGCGCCGACTGCGACTGCATCGGGGCCTACCTCATCTCCCGCTACTGCAACTCAACCTCTAACTCACGCCACATGGCGGCCTCCTGCGATACCAATACGGTCTCGCGTCTCTGCGCAGACACGAACTGTCTGATACTCCCCCTCTTGAGCATACTCGGATTTCGGGAGATCCGAGCCTGCTCCGAAGCGAACTCAGGGCAAAATATCGCCCTCTCAATAAACATCCCGGTGCTCTCAGTCACCGAATCCAAATCCTGCCTCAGCTTAAAGAACTTCCGAGCCAATTTTTCCTTTTCATCCCGCGGAACATAGCGAGTACTGAACATCCCTCTGAGTTGATCCCATGAAACCGCAGCCCTCTGCGCATCGGAAAATAACCTCGTGGTCACTCTCCACCAATCCTTCGCCCCGAGCCTCAACAGGTTCAGAGCACACCCCACCCTCTGATCAGCAGGGCATAAACTCGTGGAGAAACACCCCTCCATGTCTGATAACCATCTCATAGCAACAATCGAGTTCTGAACTCCATCGAATGTGGGAGGCTTCGCATAATAGAAGTCCCGATACTGAAAACCCCGACTAGCCCCTTTCATTGCCATTGCTACAGCCGCTATAACCGCCGCAGCAGCCGTCTCTGCGAAAGCCGCATATCGCTCGTCAAACTACTTCAATCATAGTGGTCCTGATCAACCCAAACAATTCTGGCGACTCCGCCCGCAACAATGCAACAACCTCATCACGCCGGATCTCGCGAATCCTCGCATCCCGCTCGCTCGTGCTCGTCCGATCGATAACCGGATAACAAGATAGCCACAAGCATCATCCACTACGAACCATGGTACTCATCCCATGACATCCCTCCTCAACATGCTTCGGTGTATGGTACCTGAACCATAGCACCACTCCTCAATCTGCCCCAATGTATAGCACTCGAATCACAACATCTATCTCAACTGTTCCGATGTATGGTGCCCTGACCATAACATCACTCTGTATCCGCTCCGATGTATGGTATTAGAACCATAACATCACTCCTCAATCTGTTCCTTAGGACCTTCAGAATGCCCCCTGTGTCAAGTATGGGTCCTCTGCTTTCAGTAGTACGGGCCCATACTACCTGCCACATCTACCCATACTTTCCACACGGACCATCCCAGAGTTCCTAAGTAGCTGATAAACCTGCTCTTTCACCCATCTCATCGCGTGTGCTCGCTTTCCAGCAAAGTCCTCTACTCTACCAGCGCACTCATTTGGCTAGGTTTACTCCCTAGTCCCTTCCGCTGTCCTCCCACTTCTTTGCTATCAGCTGCTGAAGAGCTCCTAATGATGCCAGCCCTCTACCTCCTGAGTATCGTCATACTCACTTAGTAGCTGACTCCCATCATCGACAACTCCACAAAGCACAAAGCAAGCAGCATTCGAGCATTGAAGCATACATAGGACTTCCCATCTGTGGTAGCTCCACCTTCTCGGCTCATCCTCGGAAGTACCTCGGTACCCCGTAGCTTTACCCCTTGTGCGTTCTAACTAGATACTCTCACTCATCACATACACACAAAAGCATAACGCACATATAACAGCAACCCTAGACTAAGGCATCACAAATCAGGCCACTCTAGTCCTAAGATGCGAAATACCTAGCCTGTCTCTGGCATGCAATAATATCTCATAAAGTGCATAATAGATATTTCATAATACAAAAGTAAGAGTATTTTGGGAAATCACCGTTTGGCTCTGGCTGATTGTACACACTGCTCTTTCTTGCTTTCTCTTTGAACTCTTATTCACTTTTAGAAAACCATTTATTTGGAAAACTTTTTCTTATTTCCTCAGTTTGAGTCCAGATTTACCCGTAGGCGCGTCCGAATCCCTCAAACCAAGGCTCTGATACCAATTTGTAACACCGTGATTTCAAAAAACAAAATTTTCATTTAATTAATCAGTTTAATATTAAAAACACTTGTTTAGAAACTTATTCACATTCGAATTACAAAACGTAGTTTCATTTCCATTATAATAGAAGACCAGGATCCTCCAAAACACAACTCTTTCTTCGGTGTGTACAATCGAACCGTTGCCATCCCGCGTTACTGTAAGAACCTGTAACAACATAACATAAACAACGTAAGCACGAAGCTTAGTGAGTTCCCCAATATACCTTACGCACATACGCCTTCCGGCCCGGACCTTTCGGTCCACATAACATATCGCCTTCCGGCCCGGACCTTTCGGTCCACATAACATATCGCCTTCCGGCCCGGACCTTTCGGTCCACATAACATATCGCCTTCCGGCCCGGACCTTTCGGTCCACATAACATATCAAACATAACACATGTAACATAACGCACATAGCACATAAGTCATACATCATACCGTTCTTTCTGTCACATAAAGTCTCGCCTTCCGGCCCGTATCAGCATACCTCACATATAAAGCATCTACCTCCCTAGCCATAGCATAAATATAACACATACGACCTTCCGGTCTAACAGTCAACCCTTCCGGGTAAAGTATAGTGAGAAGACTCACCTCGCGGACACTGGAAGATAGCAACTCCTAAAATCCCTTGCACTTGATCCTCCGAGCTACAAGCTCCCTGTAACATCATATATCCCTTAATAATACTTCTATCTCCCACGTTAACTGACCCTAAGAAATCACATCGGTCAACTCTGGTCAACAGACCAATGTCAGCTCGACTGGACTCGGCGAGTTCCCTGGCGACTCGGCGAGTCTGGTCGTCCTTCAGTCCTCTAAGATTCCCCTTCTACTCGTCGAGTATCCTCTTTGACTCGACGTGTCACTCCTGGAAGAATCGCGGGGCCACCCCGACTCCACTCGCCGAGTCTGAAGAACAACTCGGCGAGTCCCAGTGAATCTTCAAGCTACTCGCCGAGTCTGATCATCCGACTCGGCGAGTCCACGCCATGCAGTCGATCGAACTGCTTCCTGAGATACATATATTCCCGAAAAACATACTCATGGGACTTCTGGACCTCTAATCATCCTATTACCAGGGTATAAACTTTTGTATAACAACATAACAATCCATCTAGACTCCAAATGGGTTTCACAAACCCTAAATCCATGCACACATTCACATAACAGGAAATAATCCGAAAGATTACCTGAATCATGCACTCTCAGTGTCCCCAAGCCTCAAAACTCGATCCCCTTGATATTCCTTTGGCCAAAACTCTTCTTCTTCTTGCCTAACAAAATCTTCAAGGTTCCAAAAGCTTCCTCTCCTGCTCTAGACGTCCACAACGATTAGGGTTCTTCTCAATCGGCCAAAAGACGGACAATGACGACATAACAACCCTTATATACGACCCAATACGAGACGGCTAGGGTTTCTGCTGAACAGCGTCGACTCGCCGAGTCCATACCTGGACTCGTCGAGTCCAGTCGCGAACCCGCGACCAAATCTGCGACCCTACTCGGCGAGTCTAGCTCCAACTCGCCGAGTCTCCCCTTTAAAACACCCCAAAATGCAATTTAACAATACTTGAGATTTTGGGCTGTTACAGGTCATTTCAGTAGGGATTATACTGCAACCACCCCTCAAGGATCAGACCTGATATGTTTCCATTGCAGTCAGAGGGGCCACAAGAAGGCCCAATGTCGGAGTTTCTTTCGAGCAGGGCAGGTGATGGCACCTGCCCCTGCGACCAAGAGGATCACCGAGGGTCGTCATGGCTGAGTGGAGGCGCCTTCTGTGGGGAGCAAGGCTTTTCAGTTGCTGACAATGGAGGCGCGAGCAGCACCGGACGTTGCAGGTATGTATCTTTTGCGTTCCTGTCAGTTTTTATTCATGATCATATTTGTTTGGTATTGCATCTATGATAGCTAATGTATGTTAGAATTCTATTTATGATCGTTTTCGGATCATATGCCATCTGCATACCATGGGTTTTCGGGCAGTAGTTCGTAGCAGTACCACCCCCCCCCCCCTTTGGGCCAGTTTTCGGGATGCAGTCGATGTAGCAAGTGACATCCCCAATTTCACGGCCAAAAAAATATCAATTTGTTAATTCTTTGTTTTTAAAATCAGAGAAATCTTTTAAAGAAAACAGTTGCGGAATTTGTTCCCAAAACAAAATATGATAAGAATTTATCAAATCATTTCTTTAAAAAAAGGTATTTTCATTATATAACAAAATCTCGGGATGTCATGTTCAATACAGACCAAAAGCATAAACAGAGCAAAATAGACCTTACAACAGTTATTCATAACTACTGGCCTATAATCGAAAATCTCTCGTTATGTCAGCCAACTTATGCTGTCGTGCCATAACCTGTAATACAAAGAAAACTGAGAGGGTCAGGCTAGGGAGCCTGGTGAGCATATAGGGTTTTCAACCCACAACAATATGATTATTATATTCACTTATCAAACAATCAATCCGATTACCCACCCCCATTATCTTCCTTTATTTCTTAAAGATTTACGCTAAGAACAGATTACCCTGCTCCCATTCATTCCTAAGGATTGCCCTAAGGAATTGACACAAAGTCTAGTGCTGCCAATGTTCTTAGATTACCTCTGGTGAACACGCAGTTCAAAATAATTAAGGAACACCTAGTTCAATAACACCCAGTGAAAACACTTCGTTCAATAATACCTAATGAATATCTAGTTCAAAAACACCTAATGAACACTTTGTTCAAATATCCCTGGTGAACCCAATCATGTAAGGAACACAGAGTACGAAAACTCTTAGTTCAAACAAGGTGATAATAATGTATATCTTGATCTTGAAAAACCACTATTACTATTAACACATATAAATCATATTTATAAAACAATCTATCCTATCCTGTCGATCCCCACATACCGACCCTACACAATGACCTTACGAGATCCAGCCTAAGGAATCGATATGAGCAACAAACTGACGAAGCTACTTCGGAAATTCCCTCGCAGCAAATGAGGATCAATAAAGACATCAATTGAGGGGAATGGAATAAGTTTCACCACGAACCTTCGTTCGTAAAAGAAAGAACCATAAGACAATTAAGTAAGGGGTAGTTGTCTAGATAACAATGCCTAGGCATGGTCTGGATATCGTAAGGTATTTTACCCGCAGACTCTCCGTATCCGGCATCGTACTTTGCCTAGTAGTGGTCTAAATATCATGAGGTACTTCACCCCCAGACGCACCCTATCCGGCAATACAACACCATACATACCTAGAAGTTGATACACTTTATTAGGCAGTCTACAAAGTTCCCTTAATTACTTTGTGAAAGGAAACGCTGACACATGAAGCTCGTCCGGTCACTTCATAAAAGAAACGCTGACTCCAAAGCTCTTTCAACATAAACAGTATGGGGAAATACTAATAAAGTACTCCCATACGCTCCTGTAACCGACAGGCATTAGCTTCAAAAAGACTTTGTACATGATAGTACTTCTGGCACATTATAGTACTCTGGTATGCGTAGAATCCGTACCCGAGAACATAATAGTACCCCGACACAAGCAACTCCTAATACACAGAGCTTTGAAAAAGTACTTCGTACATAAAATGTACTTCTGTACGTAGGAAGTACTCCACCGATCATCGATCTCACCACACACACACTCTTAATAAGAGGCTACCCAATGTCCGAACTTAGTTGAACTAAACATCCCATTTTAAGTCTTAACCCATCACTAGGCAAACCTACAATGCTTATAATCAATTTTCGATACTAACTCCGTTTAGGCAATGCTAACTAGTATATACTTAACACAGAGTTTTAAGTAATAATATAATATATTCACATCTTAACACATATTGAACCATAACTTGATTCGTGCATTGTATATCATCAAATATATCTAACACGTATTTCGGGCAATAACAAATACTTCACATGCATATATATATTTAATACTTTAACAAATACTTGTATTACAATCATGTCCATGAAAGGGAATATGCACAGGATACCTTATCGGATGAACACACAGTTCAAAAATACATAATCCGTACTCCCGGATCTAAAACTAACCTCCTGATCTGATCCATACTTCCGGATCTAAAACTAACCTCCTGATTTGATCCATACTCCCATATCTAAAACTAACCTCCTGATCTGATCCATACTCCCGGATCTAAAACAAACCTGTTCAACTGATCCATACTCTCGGATATAAAACTAACCCCTCACCTTTTTATCTCATTATACAACTCATCTTTTATCACCCAGCAACAACCTCATCTACCCATTTTCTACCCAACATATTTGTAGATACAAAATACATACACAGTTTAACTCATTAAAACTTATATAATTCATCCATTCCACAACCATCTCAAATAAGAAACAATATAGTATAGATATAACACGTATTTCATAGCAAATACTTAATATTTATGTGTTAGAAGAAAGTGAGTAAACACTCACTTGATCAGAAGATGATCGTGCAGCACTACGGCTTGTAGAAGTAGTATTCTTCGGTGAAACTGTTATCTATTCACACACCGGGCCTCTCGCGGGCAAGGCTTTGGCTCGGAAACTCTTTTCTTCTCGGGATCTTCAGAACTTCGGGACTTGCTTTGGGACTCGGGATGATACCGGGGCTTCAGGGGGGGGTTAAAATAGGGCTTAGAGAGGGTATTGGGAGTGAGAGAGTGATAAAGTAGCAACCTAAATCAGCTACACTTCGATTTCTATTTATAGGGCTGATTTTTTGGATTCACGTCGTAAATCTCAAATATTCACGTCGTGAGTTCAGTCGTCATCAGGTGTGTCATCGCAACTTGCGTCTGCCAGGCTCCAGAAGGCGTTAGAAGTATGTTCACGTCGTGGTATCTGATAGTTTTGGGGTTTCACGCCCCGAACTTCAGAAATTCATAACTTTCGCATAGGAACTCCGTTTTTGACGTTCTTTATATCGACGCGTTGGTAAAAACAAGATCTACAACTTTCAATTTGAATTTTTTGGCTAATTTTTACTTTATTTTTAATATATTATTGTTAGTAGGTCGGGACAGGAAAACTCCGTTAGAAATTCTTAACTCATTCATCTAATGTCCGTTTTCGACTGTCTTTCCACCGTTGCACTAATATCAACGAGATCTTCGATTCTCGTTTAGATTGTTTTTGCTACAACTCTCTCGATCTCAAAATCGAACTTCGGGATGCATACTGCTAAGCTGAAACTTAGAAAAATCATAACTTCCTCATATGAAATCAGATTTGGGTGTTCGTTTTATGCACGCTCTTGTTTTAACGTATTCTACGACTTTCTCTTAGATTGCTAAGGCTAAATATCGCTCTATCGTAAATTCACTATTTACGTCGCGCTGTGCCATGCTGGTTCTTTCGTGAAACTTCGACAGGTCATAACTTCTTTGTTATAACTTGGATTTCAACGTTCTTTATATGTACGGAATCCTTGTAACATATACTACAACTTAGTTTAGACTAATCCTCCTAAATAATATTCTATCAAAAACCCATTTTTGATGTTCCTTGTCTCCAAATTGACTAGCCCTGATCTACGGGCGTTACAATTATCTTTCCCTTAGGATGATTTCGTCCCATAATCATCGACGAAAATAAGGCTTGTTATAATGATTCCATACGTTATCTTTCCATCCTATGTAATAACCGTAATATATATGATTCTTCGAACGAGTTCCCAACTCTAAAGCTTCTTGACCATAGACGATGCTCAATCTTGCATCTGCTTTTCGTACTATGTTGTACTTTCAAACATAACCTTCGAGTTACAAAATATGTCCTTATTGTGGACTCCTTCTTCTTCTTAGGATAAGTACTTTCCCTTATCTATTGTACTAGATCGATGGGTCGTGCTCTAATGATATTTCGTCATATGAAGCAACGCTTAGACTCACGCCTCTTAGAGTCAAATTCTAGAATGGAATATACCTTCACTCACATTCTAATGTGATATAATCACCTTTTAACATGTAGCATTTCTAGCTACAACTTCTTTAACAACGAGTGCGATACAATCGATCACATATTTTTTAACCTTCTGACTTAAGTTAGGTTTTACATCGAACTTGGTCCTCTGGACCATGTAACAAACTCATCGTAGTCCAACTCAAATTGGACATGACCACTGGGGTCGGAATAACAACCATCTTACTAGTCATTACCGAAACAAGGGTAACGACATATCCGAATAAAACATAATCAATTTCTAGCTCCTTGGTAACCTTGTGACTTTTCTTGATCCAAGTGTGAGTCTTGTGCTTCTGGTAGTATATGCGTCTACTACCTTTCACACCTACTCATACTCGTCCCAAGTATTGTCTCGCAGTCCCCAAGTCCTAAAATCACAAAACAATTTAACACATATGAATGTGTCCAAATAATCATAAACAATTTCCCCTAGACTCTACTAGGACTTCTTCATTGCATATCTTCAATCATCAATTCTATTTCAACTTGATTGGTGATGGAAATACCAGGTGATGAGACAACCTCAAGAATTACACCAATCGTTCTATCATCCTGCCAATCGAAGGTGTACTTCAGACGCACCGTACTCCTCTAAACGTTCAGTTATTTTATCTGACATACTCTAAAGTCAAGGTACCACCCTTACGACATCTTCCGATAGGTGTCATTCACTATCATAATCCTTTCATTTCCTCCATTTACTCAATTCTCTACGAGTCTTCACTATGACCTTTCATACACCCAAGCATACGTTCGGTCCACTGGACGAGAATTTAAGATAGGAAAGCTTCATTTACGATAAACGTATAAATCTCCCTATCACTCTGAAACGTTTACATGCTAGTTCTAATATCGTATTCATATGCTTAGAATCCTACACACATAAGGTTTCCAGATCCGGTCGACAACAGACCATGGATTCGAACAAATAATAGCATCGATATAGCTATCACACAAAAAATGTAGCACATAAAAGCATTTTAGGCATTATTCCTAAAATAAACTAGTGCTTGTGTCAATTTAGGTGTACTACCTAACAAATTTTAGACACACTCCTCACGATCATTACTTAGCATTCTAAGTTTAAGTCTAGAAATTTCCTACAATTTCCTAGTTCGCTTAAACTAATGCTCTGATACCAAGTGTGACATCCCCAATTTCACGGCCAAAAAAGACCGATTTCCTTATGCTTTGTCTTTAAAATCAGAGAAATATTTTAAAGAAAACAGTTGCGGAATTTGTTCCCAAAACAAAATATGATAAGAATTTATCAAAACATTTTTATAAAAAATGTATTTTCATTATATAACAAAATCTCGGGATGTCATGTTCAATACAGACCAAAAGCATAAACAGAGCAAAATAGACCTCACAACAGTTATTCATAACTACTGGCCTATAATCGAAAATCTCTCGTTATGTCAGCCAACTTATGCTCTCGTGCCATAACCTGTAATACAAAGAAAACTGAGAGGGTCAGGCTTGGGAGCCTAGTGAGCATATAGGGTTTTCAACCCACAATAATATGATTATTATATTCACTTATCAAACAATCAATCCAATTACCCACCCCCATTATCTTCCTTTATTTCTTAAAGATTTACCATAAGAACCGATTACCCTTCTCCCATTCATTCCTAAGGATTGCCCTAAGGAATTGGCACAAAGTCTAGTGCTGCCAATGTTCTTAGATTACCTCTGGTGAACACACAGTTCAAAATAACTAATGAACACCTAGTTCAAGAACACCAAGTGAACACACTCTGTTCAATAATACCTAATGAATATCTAGTTCAAAAACACCTAATGAACACTTAGTTCAAATATCCCTGGTGAACCCAATCACCTAAGGAAAACAGAGTACGAAAGATCTTAGTTCAAACAAGGTGATAATAATCTATATCTCGATCCTGTAAAACCACTAATATTATTAACACATATAAATCATATTTCTAAAACAATGTATCCTATCCCGTCGAACCCCACATACTGACCCTATAGAATGACCTTACGAGGTCCAGCCTAAGGAATCGATATGAACAACGAACTGACGAATCTGCTTCGGAAATTCCCTGGCAGCAAACGAGGATCAATAAAGACATCAATTGTGGGGAGTGGAATAAGTTTCACCACAAACCTTCGTTCATAAAAGAAAGAACCAGAAGACTATTAATTCAGGGGTAGTTATCTAGATAACAATGCCTAGGCGTGGTACATATATCGTGAGGTATTTTACCCTCAAACTCTCCCTATCGAGCATCGAACTTTGCCTAGCAGTGGTCTAAATATCATGAGGTACTTCACCCCCAGACGCACCCTATCCGACAACACAACACCAGATATACCTAGTAGTTGATACACTTTATTAGGCAGTCTACCAAGTTCCCTTAATTACTACGTGAAAGGAAACACTGACACATGAAGCTCGTCCGATCACTTCATAAAAGAAACGCTGACTCCAAAGCCCTTTCAAAATAAATAGTATGGGGAAATACTAATAGAGTACTCCCGTACGCTCCCGTAACCGACAAACATTAACGTCAAAAAGACTTTGTACATGATAGTAGTTCTGGCACATCATAGTACTCTGGTATGCGTAGAATCCGTACCCGAGAACATAATAGTACGCCGGCACAAGCAGCACCTAAAACATAGAGCTTTGAAAAAGGACTTCGTACATAAAACATACTTCTGTACGTAGGAAGTACTCCACCGATCATCGATCTCATCACAGACGGACTCTTAATAAGAGGCTACCCAATGTCCAAACTTAATTGAACTAAACATCCCATTTTAAGTCTTAACCCATCACTAGGAAAACCTACAATGCTTATAATCAATTTTCGATACTAACTCCGTTTAGGCAATGCTAACTAGTGTATACTTAACACAAAGTTTTAAGTAATAATATCATATGTTCACATCTTAAAACATATTGAACCATAACTTGAATCGCACGTTGCATATCATCAAATATATCTAACACGTATTTCGGGCAATAACAAATACTTCACATGCATATATATTTAATACTTTAACCAATACTTGTATTAAAATCATGTCCATGAAAGGGACTATGCACATGATACCTTATCGGATGAACACATAGTTCAAAAATGCATAATCCATACTCCCGGATCGAAAACTAACCTCCTGATCTGATCCATACTCCCGTATCTAAAATTAACCTCCAGATCTGATGCATACTCTCGGATCTAAAACTAACCTGCTCATCTGATCCATACTCCCTGATCTAAAACTAACCCCTCACCCTTTTATCTGATTATCCAACTCGTATTTTATCACCTACCAACAACCTCATCTACCCATGTTCTACCCAACGTATTCGTAGATACAAAATACATATACAGTTTAAATCATTAAAATTTATATAATTCATCAATTCCACAACCTTCTCAAATAAGCAATAATATATTATATACATAGCATGTATTTCATATTAAATACTTAATATTTTTGTGTTAAAAGAAAGTGACTACACACTCACTTGATTAGAAGATGATTGGGCTGCACTAAAACTTGTAGAAGTAGTATTCTTCGGTGAAACGGTGATCTCTTCACACACCGAGCCTCTCGCGGGCAGAGCTTCATCTTGGAAACTCTTTTCTTCTCGGGATTTTCGGAACTTGAGGACATGCTTCGGGTCTCGGGATGATACCGGGGCTTCGGGGGGTTAAAATAGGGCTTAAAGAGGGTATCGGGAGTGAGAGAGTGATAAAGTAGCAACCTAAGTCGGTTGCCCTTCGATTTCTATTTATAGGGCTGATTTTCAGGATTCACGTTGTCAATCTCAAATATTCACGTCGTGAGTTCAGTCGTCATCAGGTGCGTCATCACAACTTGCGTCTGTCAGGCTCCAGAAGGCGTCAGAAGTCAGTTCACGTCGTGAACATTGTTTTCACTTCGTGGTCTCTAACAGTGTTAGGGTTTCGCGCCCCGAACTTCAGAAATTCACAACTTTCGCATAATAACTCTGTTTTCGACGTTCTTTATATTGACTCGTTGGTAAAAACAAGATCTACAATTTTCAATTAGAATTTTTTGCTAATTTTGACTTTATTTTTAATATATTAATAATATATTATTGTTAGTAGGTCGGGACAGGAAAACTCCGTTAGAAATTCATAACTCCTTCATTTGACGTCCGTTTTCGACTGTGTTTTCACCGTTTCACTACTATCAATGAGATCTTCGATTCTCGTTTAGATTTTTTTGGCTAGAACTCACTCGATCTCAAAATCGAACTTTGGGCTGCATACTATAAAGATGAATCTTAGAAAAATCATAACTTCCTCATACGAAGTCAGATTTGGGTGTTCTTTTCATGCACGCTCTCGGTTTAACATATTCTATGGCTTTCGTTTAGATTTCTAAGTCTAAATATCGCTCCATTGTAAATTCACTATTTACGTCACGTAGTGCTATGCTGGTTCTGTCGCGAAACTTCGACAGGTCATAACGTCTTTCTTATAACTCGGGTTTCAACGTTCTTTATAGGTACGGAATCCTTGTAACATATAGTAAAACTTAGTTAAGATTAATCCTCCTAAATAATTTTCGATCAAAAAGCTATTTTTGATGTTCCTTGTCTCTAAATTAACTAGCCCTGATATACGGGCGTTACATAGCAAGTGTGAGTGGGACTTGGGAAGTGTCTTGTTAGTCTGCAAGAGTGGTTCCGGTTTGGTATTGGTTAGTTTTGGAGCTCCAGCGGTGGTAAGCGTTTCTGGCATCAGATTGACCTTTGGATGGAGAAAAGGATTGGGAATCCTTTCCAAGCTGGAACCTATAGGGGTCTATTTGAATCGAAGTGGGGGAGTATTATCCCAGTAGTTAGGCGCTGGGGTAGGAGCGAAAGTTGGATGCGTTCACCTCCTGGCTAAGAAGAAAAGTAGCCGAGGTAGCCGTTTGAATAAAGCAGTGGGGAGTCGGGAGTTTGAGAAACATCCAGACATTGAGTTCATGTATTCGTAGTAATAGAGGACTGGTTTAGGAAACCAGGTTGATATCTTCCCAGTAGCACCCAAGTTAATCAGGATATTAGACTGTGGATCGCTCGTTGTTGGACGTTTTCAGGCTGGTAGCCAGTAGTTGGAGGAGTGCGGGTGGGGGCCCGAATCTTCTAGTTAGCAAAGTGTAGGCGAGGCCTGTATCTCCTAGATAGTCGGATAGAGATCGAGAAAGGATAGTTTGTTGAGGATTCAGGATAGTTTAGGACCCGTGTAGCCCTCGATAAGTGAGACTGGGGGTAGGGTCACTCAGTAGTATGGTTTGGGTGGGACCCGTAGGCGACGCCCTTGTGATAGTAGCAAGACAAGTGAGACTTGAGGGATAGACCGCTCTAAGATATAGTTTGGGTGAGACCCGTGGGCGAGGCCCGTGAGATTTTAGCAATGCAGGTAGGACCTGGTAGAGGCCTTAGAGTTAAGTTAGGGGATCGGGGATCCAAGGACTTAGGGAGCCAGAGTAGCAAGGTAGAGTAGAGTAGTTTTAGCTAGCCGAAGTTTCTTCGGAGGTTGCTTGGAGCGACTGAGAGCTTGAGCTTGGGTTCGGTGACCGGAGGAAATCCAGTATCTTGGATAGTGGGCTTAGAGGTTCGGACCTGGGAGGTCCCAGTTCTTTTGGAGGGAAGACAAGAGTCAGCATGGTGTTCGAGAAGAAGTGGCTAGCATGATGGTTCCTGTGTGCGAAGTAGCTTGGGGTTTGCGGAAGCTTGAAGTACGTTTTCTTCATAATGGAAGAACGAGTTGGCTTTCAGTGTCATGGGAATGTTGTTTCGCACCTAGAATCATCGGGTGCGTTCTGCAGATTCAGTTAATGGGGATGTAAGTGTTAGTAATGCGAGACATCGAGGATGAAGTTTAGTTTAAGTGGGAGAGAGTTCTAACACCCTGTTTTGAAAGTATCCGTTATTGGATTTCAAAGCATGAGGCTAGGGGTGTTTCGGTCTTTTATGGGTCTTGTAACTTTTATTTGAGAATTTTTGGGTCGAGGTGTGTCGCTAGAAGCGAAGGGCTTATCGCCACCTTTTCGTGGATATAAAGTGTGTCGGAAATGGACTTAGAATGAATGAGTTATAACATTTTGAAGTTATTGACATTAATGGACCCTTAAGGGAAATGGTCGCGGATCCTCCTTGGCGTACGACCAGCGTACGTCCAGAGTCCTGAAACCCTAAATTCAGGGTGTGCCACGATATAAGGAACATTATACCCTCAAGGTTCAGCCTCCATTTCACCCTAAAGAGCTGCTACGAAACCCTAAACCCTCTTGAGTGTTCTTGGAGCTTGTAAGGCCATTTTAGAGTGCATTTTAGTGTTCTTGGAGAGGGTGATCATCTTGGAGTCTCATTGATCAAGGAAGAGCTTTTAGATCCAAGTTCTCCAGCTCATTTACAAACCCCAGAAGGTATAAAGCTTCCAACTTTCCTCATAGAAGTTTATGTTGGGTTTTGAGCATTCTAACACTCCTATGGTGTACATGCAACCCTATAAACCCTGGATCTATGTTTTCTCTATTATACATGCAAATAAGAACTTTCCAAGGATTTAATCCTAACTAGCATATTATGAAGCTCTTATACTACAAAGTACTAGTTAGATGACATACCTTTTGATGTAGCTTTATGTCTCCAAGCTTTAAGAGCTTAGCCCCAATAGTGTGGAAGCCTCAAGTGGAATCACAAATCACCAAAACACCTTGGAAGACTTTAGAGAATATGAATACTTGGTTCTCTCTAGTGAAATTGGCTAGCCCTCTTAGTGTAACCACACTAGTGCCAATTTCACCAACCAAGGACATCTTTATATAGTATGGAGACTAGGGTTAAATCCATGACCTTTCATTTCATATGATCCATGGGTTAAATACTCCATGGACTATCCATGAAAGCTTAGCCCAACCTAAATGAACTTGGCCCATTCCATATATATATAAGAGTCCATATTTAATTAGTTCATTTTGATCACTTAATTTATTCTTGATCAATACTAATTAAATAATATGTTTTCATATTAATATATTAGACCTTATAATATATTAATATAAATCATAAATATACTATTCTCAAAAGACTATCCATGTAAATTGTGTCGGTGAAGTGCAACCCAAATGGACCATTTCAGGTCGGGTCAACTACATACCAAATATAGTTATGGACTTAGACACTAATCCAACAGTCTCCCACTTGGATAAGTCTAAAACTATTATTGAGTATGACTTCAAAACCTAACTGGCAATCGTAGCTCTTAAAGCCGCTGTCGAACTCTGATCTTGTCAACGAACTTGTCCATTAGATAAGGGATCATATATTCCTCCATTCTAGATATCATATGGACTGAGACATGGATTATAATCATTCTCTCTGTCCATTTGTTGTTTCCCAATTTCCGATTCATGACGACTAACTGATTGAACAAATCAAATCATTCCTGGCTTGGCCAAGCACTCATATGTGTGATCATTAAATCATCGAGGGGCCCACAGATATCACTTTTATCCCGAAGGTAAATGGAATGGATAAACTTCGACTCATATGGCTTGTTCTACTACTTGTTGAATCATATACAAAGGCACATTTTATAACACCGAGTTACCGAATGCGTTTTCGTGCAATCAATGTACAACCAACTCATAGTAACAACTCATATCTCTAGGTCTGAAGAATATAAGATATTATCGTCTCATGATCACTCGTGATAAAATCCATGAAGTGACTCCAATGAGCGCAGGTTGAATCCAATACTCAGAACTTATGAACACTCATGCGTGTTGTAGCCCTTTGTCCAACATCTTAGACCTCTACAAGCCAACCCATGATAGTCTTAATTCATATCTACTTCCAACATATGACCGACTGTGGATGGTTTAAATAACTTAGTCATTCCGGAAGTCAAAACAAGCAAAGTGAAACACAAGAATAAATGAATCAAATATGGTATCAAACCCTATGAATATAAATAAACACTTTTATTTATCACCATACTGATTACTCATTATTCATTGTTTCGGTTTTATCAACTTTATACTTGAATTTAAAACAATAGTTGTCCCATGCTCCAAGCATGTACACTATGTTTTCTAAACACTAGTCATGCCATACACAAAGTATGCATACTATGTTTGTCTATGATCTTTACTTTATGAAATAGATCAATTGAGCATAACTCCAATGATCATCTTTTCACAGTCCCAAACCCTTACTGCAAAAGCAAGAATTCCAAATTCATGCCATTTACTAAAATCTGTTAGATTCTAAACTTATATGCATTGATCCTCTTGTAATGATTATGCACAAATTCAACTAGACTTGGCAACAATCATTACAGAGTATTCCAACAGAGATCAACTCCTTGGAAACATCCTTCCTGCATTAAGTTTCCTAATCTTACAGATTGAATGCTTTCTAACTTTGAACCATTTCCATATTCCATTTTGACTATCACTTCCGAACAAGAGTTTCCTCTTTTCAGACTATGTCAATATGGTCTTTCCAAAGTCAACACTATACTTCCAACTGTCCTTGAGCAACCAATCCTTGGTAAACCTTAGATTGTCCTCAACAATTGCTTAATCATTTTAGTCATATCCAATTATAGACCTTTTCCCTTCTTAATGCCCCAGGCATTTGGAAAATTTTTAGAAAGGATGAATATAGCACATGTAATCTATTTGCCATGTTCTCAATCTAAGCCTTTGGATTTGAGATGAAGTATAATTTCCTCTCCCTTAATTATAGCAAAACAACTCTTTCCCAATTGAAACCTTTTGTTATCTATAACTAACATTGCTAACTTGCAACCTTTATCATAATTATCATGCTCCCACTAACATGATGATTAATAGCATAACACTTATGCTCCCACTAGCTTTGACATGTACCTAGAAATCAACTGGACTTCTAGAAATCAATACTTTATTTACTTTTTTACCAAAGTTCATATTTCTGATACTAGATTGCCTTGATAAGACTTTATCAAAATCATACACCTCTCTTAGATAGCTCACAATTGTGTCTAAACAATTTCAGAATTATGAAAGGGATGCCATAATCATAGTCTAAATTGTTTAGACCTTTTTCCATTTCTCATAAGTCAATGTTAGTGTCCCGGTTAACCACGCATGCTCCACTAACGACTTTGAGAACTGCAAAATTCACAATTGTTATCTACTTAAAATATACTTAGTGAAAGAGTTTCCTTACCAACATTTTCATGAATCGAAGAGAAACCTTATGACACTTAGATTTTATGGTATATGTGTTCTTATCCACGTAAATTTGTCAAAACCATAATCACAATACTAGGTTAGTGACAAATCCTAACTCATATGGATTGAACTTGTGCAATCTTAACTTCTTGCCACCTGGCAGCTCAAGGGCCTGCCATTGCTTCCAAGTAGTTATGCAAACAATTGAGAACATGTAGAACTCAAATGTATAGCCAACTTAACCGGAATGTCCACAGAAATGTCAACACGATAGGTTATAAACCTCTAGTTGTGTGCTAGTGATGAAATACAGGTTTTTGTTCTTGATTACTTCTTGAAACCCTTTCAGGATCTTTTAGACTCCCACTGACTCCTTGACTTATAACACTTTGTTGCCAAATATTCAAGAGATAGTATATATTCTAACCAAGACAGACACTTAACACAATTAGCCTTAGTTGGTCTTTGTTTTATCCAAAACATCACTACTTACCAATTTCAAATGTACAAGAGTAGAAAACTTTTACTCTTACATTTGACAAGTGTTTTAAACCTTCTTTAAGATATGCCACTCAAGTTACAATCTTAGAGCATAACTCTACGAATTGTTTTGGAATGAAGTATGAATCATCTTCTTGATTTAACCACTTCAACAATTCATAACTCCTCTTCTTAACTATCAGAATGTACTTAGAGGATGAATTGTGATAAGGTCTCAAATTCATTAAGATGATCTTAAAACAGGATACTAAAGTACTCTCCCATCTTTTTAGATTTGAGAAACTTTTATCCTTCTGCCTAATTTGATTATTCTTATTCGTTCTGTCATACATTGAAAAATTTCCAATGCTTGAAAATTATACTTATGATTGTAAGTATAATCATATTTACTAAATCTTAGTAAATCATGACGGATAGTCTTATCCATCTTTTGTGGTGGACTTTGAGAAGTGCACAAGAAAGTGTACTTGATCCCTTAGTCCTCTTGACTCACACATACATGTGAACAAGCAGTTAGTCTTAATTTTCCAATGCTCGAAAGTTCTCATTCATCATACTATACAACTTGCATGATTCCAAGTTTCTATCCAACTGAAACTTGGGTGATGAGAATCTTTCCTTATTTGCTAAATTTAGACACTACCACAAATGAAAGAATCAAATTCATATTTCCAATATTGCTATCAATAGAATCATATAAGCAACATCTTTTCCTTTTTCTACAAATGCCATTGTAAGGATATTTTAAAATAAATAAAATTGAAACCTTTTCTTTTTATTTTAAAACTTTGCGGAAAAACTAATCCTTACAGTGCAAATGTATATGAAAACTTGTTGTCATCTATTCCTAAGCAATCTATCATAACTCTTAAGCACATGCTCAAAATTCTGATCACCGAACCATGCGATCCATCTTCGCGATCAGAATCAACATATACTTCCTTTAAGTTTCTTTACTTTTCTTTGATTCTTAAAACATCAACATCTGACCGAGCCACATCATGTAATAAGAATCTCCAACTAGGAACTTAATAGAGTTAGACAATGGAATTTACCTGAAATAAAGTCAAACTTATTGTAACGTCCCAAAAATATCGGTAAAAAATTCATTTTTAATTTAGATTAATACATAGAAACATCATTACAAAACATTCATAACAATAATCCATGTCTGAAAACCAGTAATATCATAGTAATAATTCAGAGTACATCCCAGAAATCCATAGTGCGGGAACAAAAGTGTGTGATATGCCGCTACCGCACCGGCTCCTTTCCCCTAGCTGAAGAGGTGCCTGAAACAACAACTGAAAATGTAAGCACAAAGCTTAGTGAGTTCCCCCATCGTACCACATACCATACAAACACATAACATACATACTGCCCGACTATTCTGGGGTGCCTGACTACCCGGTACGGCTATTTTGGGGTGCCGACTACCCGTACGACCATTCTGGGGTGCCGTCTACCCGTGTCAAGCTATTCTGGGGTGCTGACTACCCATCGGTCCTGACAACCGATCCTCGGGGACTATTTCACCCCCTACTGCTACTTACACATATATCATAAGATAACAAATTATCAGACATATCTGGGGTGTCTGAACTACCCTTCGGTCCTAACAACCGAACTCTACTTCTATCACATATAACACATCATGCTAGCATATAACATATAGTATAGTAGCAAACCTAGATGATATCACAAAGACATTCATCTAACGTACAACTCCTACTGGTGGGCCGGCATTGTGGCCGTAGACCCACCGCTACTGGAAGGTAACTCACCTCAAAGTAGCTGCTGATCTGATCGGGAACTGACTGTCTACTGCTGTTGTTGCTGCTCCGGACGTCCTCCGGCTATAATTCCCAGAAAACGATCAGTATAACACTGCTAGATGTACTTAGGGTAAAATGACCCTTTTACCCTTGAACAAGTCGAAATCCAAGTCAAAGTCAACTTCGAGTTGACTGGACTCGCCGAGTCCTTGCCATACTAATTCGGTCCTACTCGCCAAGTCCCTCTCCCCACTCACTGAGTCACCCTTGACTCACCACTCGGGACTATGGGGCCGACTCGAGTCCCGACTCGCCGAGTCTGCGAGCAACTCGCCAAGTTCCTCGAGCGGATCCCCTACTCGCTTCTAATCCACACACCAGAACACCCCATACAAGGGTTTGGGGTTTTGGGACTACGTTACACGGTTAATTCCGCGTGCAGGTACGAAGGATTGAGACTTCAACGCTTAAACCCCTCTTGCTCTTTGAAAGTTCATATGACTCGCCGAGTTTGAAGAACAACTCGGCGAGCTCCAGGCGATCTTCATAGGGCTCGCCGAGTTGTTCATCCAACTCGCCGAGTCTAGGACCATCTTCATAGAACTCGCCAAGTTCCACTTTGGGACTCGCTGAGTCCCTCGACCCATTTCCCGAGTAGGCCAGATCTGAGACATGCAACGCTTCAAAACCACAGATCTATGGTGCTAGGGCATGTTTACCACGTAAAGTTGCAAACTTTACGTGCATGCATGGCCCTATGAGCTCAAACATGCAATTCCAAGCTCTTTAAGAGGTCCTACACTCAATGGGGACCTCAATCACCTCAACCACAGAGACTTTATGCTACTAGGATGTCCAAAAGGTCCAAATCCGAAGTCCTTGCAGAACATTAACCATAAACACATAGAGATTTAGGTTCTTAGGGCTTAAAACCACTTTTTAGGGACAAATAGGGGATTTAATGAACTAAAGATCAAGGTAGGAACTTTTCTACCTGAATAGAAGCCCTTCACAGAGTAGATTCCGGATCTTCTTCCCTTCATGCACTCTTCAACCTTCTCCTTCTTCTCCCAAGCTCCAAACCACCTTCACAATACCAAAAAAATCACCCACAAGGACACAAAGGGGCTAGGGTTCGTTCTACAGATCTCTGGGAGTGCTAGGGGAAATGGAGGCTGGCTTAGATCGTTTAAATAGGGTGCAAACACCCAGGTTAGGGTTTTAGTCCTTACAGGGTCTACTCGCTGAGTCCCACATGCCTACTCGCCGAGTAGATAGAGTAGATCCCGCGTCAAGTCCCACTTCTACTCGGCGAGTTAGTCCTTCAACTCGTCGAGTCCAAGGTTAAAACGCAATATATAAGGAGAGTTAATAACCAAGAATACATACTAGGAACCAGGTGATACAAATCTCCCTCACTTATTTTAAACTTCGTCCTCGAAGTCTGCTGCTCAATCCTGGAACAGCTCGAGGTAATGCTCCATCATCTCTTCCACCGACTCCCAAGTCCACTCTGATCCCTTCTGGTGCTTCCATTGCACCTTCATGAGTTCCACTCGCTTGTTCCTCAAATCCTTCGACGTCCTGTCGAGGATTGCGACTGGACGCTCAATGTAATTCAGGCTGTCATCAACCTATATATCCTCTAATGGCACTACCGCTGAATCGTCCACTAGGCACTTCCGCAGCTGAGAAACATGGAAAGTGTTGTGGATCTGGCTGAGTTCGGCTGGCAGATCCGGCCTATACGCCACCTTGCCCACCCGGGCTACGACCCTGAACGGCCCAATATACCTCGGACCCAACTTGCCCCGCTTCCTGAATCGAATGATGCCCTTCCAAGGCGACACCTTCAGGAGAACCATATCCCCAACCTGGAACTCCAGGTCGGATCGGCACTTGTCGGCGTAAATTTTCTGCCGACTCTGCGTAGTTTGAAGCCTGCTCTGAACCTGCTGAATCCTCTCGGTAGTCTTGAGCACCACTTCGATGCTCCCCATGACCATCTGACCAACCTCTCCCCAGCATATCGGGGTCTTGCACCTCCGTCCGTACAACATCTCAAATGGGGGGCGATCGATACTCATGTGGTGGCTGTTGTTGTACGATAACTCAGCCAAGGAAAGATAAGTATCCTAGCTACCACCAAAGTCTATCATGCACGCCCGCAACATATCCTTCAGAGTCTGGATGGTCCGCTCGCTCTGACCATCTGTCTGCGGGTGAAAGGCGGTGCTAAAATGCAAACGAGTGCCCAACTCGTCATGAAACCTCTTCCAAATCCTGGAAGTAAAACGCACATCCCTGTCCGAGATAACCGATACTGGCACCCTGTGTCATGCCATAATCTCCCTAATATAGATGTCGGTCAATTTCTCGGCCGATATGCTCTCCTGAATCGGAATAAAATGAGCACTCTTGGTCAATCGATCCATGATGACCCAAATCGAATCTACTCCACGCGCGGTCCTGGGAAGCTTCGTGATAAAATCCATCGTGATATCTTCCCATTTCCACAACCGGATGTCCAACGACTGCATCTTGCCATGCGGTCTCTGATGTTCGGCCTTGACCTTCCTGCAGGTCAAGCACCGCTCGACGTACCAAGCCACATCCCGCTTCATGCAGGGCCACCAATAATCTAGACGAAGATCCCTATACATCTTCGTCGCCCCTGGATGAATAGAGAATCGGGATTTATGCGCCTCCTCCATCAAGATCTAGCGCACGCCCCCATGATACGGCACCCACACCCTACGGTGTTGTGTCAATAGTCCTCGGCTATCATAATCGAAGGAGGAAACCTAACCCACCACACTCTCGCTCTTCCAATGATCCTCCTTGATAGCCTCCTGTGAGCCTCCCGAATTTGCTCCAACAGGGAAGTCACTACGGTCATCCTCATTTAAATATCCCTGATCGGCACCGCCTTGAGGCTAAGCGCATCGGCCACCACGTTGGCCTTCCCCAGGTGGTAGAGGATCTCGCAATCATAATCCTTCACCACGTCCAACCACTGACGCTGCCTCATGTTCAGATTCAGCTGATCCATGAGGTACCTCAAACTCTTGTGGTCCATTTAGATGGTACATCGAACCCCGTAGAGGTAATGCCGCCAAATCTTGAGGGCAAAAACTACCGCCCCCAACTCCAAATCATGCGTTCGGTAGTTCGCCTCGTGAGGCTTGAGCTGCCTCGAAGCGTAGGCAATGACATGCCCCCTTTGCATCAGTACCGCGCCCAACCCTGAAATAGACGCGTCACAGTAAACCAAAAAAACTTCTACGCCATCTGGCAGGGCTAAGATTGGTGCCTCGCACAATCTCTGTCTTAGTGTCTCAAACGCAGCCTGCTGCTCGGGTCCCCACCGAAAGACTATGACTTTCTTCGTCAGCCGCGTCAGGGGTACGACTATCTTGGAGAAATCGTGAATGAATCTCCAATAGTAGCCTGCTAATCCCAGGAAGCTCCGAATCTCAGATGGAGACTTAGGAACCTCCCATCTCATCACGGCCTCGACCTTGGCCGGGTCGACTAGAATCCCGTTCTAGTTGACAAGTTGTCCGAGAAATTGCACCTCGCGCAACCAAAACTCGCACTTGGAGAACTTGGCATACAAGCTCTCCCTCCTCAGGGTCTCCAAAACCTCTGTCAGATGCTCCTCATGCTCCTCCTATGTCTTGGAATAAACCAAGATGTCATCAATGAAAACTATCACAGACCGATCCAACATCGGTCTGCATACGTGGTTCATGAGGTCCATGAATGCGGCAGGAGCATTGGTGAGCACAAACGGCATCACCACGAACTCATAATGGCCATAGCATGTCCGAAACGCGGTCTTCTGCGCATCCTCCTCTCTGACCCTTATCTGATGATAACCCGAACGCAAATCGATCTTGGAAAACCAAGACGCTCCCTGAAGTTGGTCAAAGAGATCATCAATCCTCGGGAGTGGGTAACGGTTCTTCACCGTTACCTTGTTTAGCTCCCGGTAATCTATACACATCCGACACGACCCGTCCTTCTTTCTCACGAGCAGAATTGTGACTCCCCAGGGTGAACTGCTCGGTCGAATGAATCCCTTGTCTAACAGCTCCTGCAACTGTGTAGACAACTCCTGCATCTCAGGAGGAGCCAACCGATACGATGTCTTGGCTATCGGAGCCGCACCAGGAACGAGGTCAATCCTGAACTCCACCTGTCGCTCCGGAGGTATCCCAGGAAGCTCCTCTGGAAAAACATTTGCAAAATCTCGCACCACCGGAACCTCGCTCACCGTCGCCTTACCCGCCTCCCGGGTATCCATCACATACGCGACATAACCTGCGCATCCTTGCTGAAGGTATCGTCTAGCCCTCGCTGCTGAACAGGCTGTTGGTCCACACTGTGGCCTCTCGCCATGAATTACTAACTCTCCCCCACCTGGGGTCCTGACTCGCACTAGCTGCTGCACGCAATCCATGCCTATAATTACCTTGTCCCCACGCAACGGAATGGGAACCAAGTCTACCAGGTAGCGCTCCTCAAACAAACGCAATACGTAATCCCGAAACACCATCGATTCTCACACCGATCGATCATCATCAATTTCTACCTCTAAAGGGCAATCTAACACGCCCGAAGACTCAGGAAACTTCTTGCTAAGCGCAAGGGAAACAAATGATCGGGAGGCACCCGAGTCGAACAACACCTGAACTGGGATGCCGTTCACATGGAACGATCCTAATGCATACATATACACACAGAGCACATGTCAATATCATAACATCATAAAAATAAAATAAAGGGAAAGAATCATACCCGTCACCACATCGGGTGCGGTGCGTGCCTCCTCGGTAGTCAGCTGAAATGCCTGACTCCTCACCACTGGAGCCTCTGCCTTGCCCTGCCGGCCATCAGTAATCCGCAGGGTCGCTGGTGCTGGCGCCTGCACTGACGTTGTAGCTGTCAACTGGGGACAATTGGCCTTCTTGTGGCCTCTCTGGTTGCAGTGGAAACACAGCAACTCCGATGTCTGCAACACAGGTGCAGGGGCGGTACAATCCCTGCTAAAATCCCCCGTCTTGCCGCACTTATAGCAGCCTGACGATCCCAGTCTACATGCCCCCTCATGAGGCCTGCCGCATTTTCTGTAGCGGCCCGGTCCTGACTGGCCTTTCGGCCTACCATCTGATCCCATGGGCTTCTTCCCCGAAGCCCCTCCCGTCTGTCCCTCCTCTGACTTCCATTTCCGGATATGCTCCAAATCTATCTTGCTCTCCCTCGCCTTGGCAATCATGGAGTCCAAGGTGGGGCAAGCTGAAAAACTAACGTGCTCCCAGATATCAGCCCGGAGCATGTCATGATAGCAGGTCCTCCTCATGTCCTCATCGCCCGCATACTAGGGCACCAACAGTACCCTCTCCCGGAACTTGGCGGTGATCTCCGCCACAGTCTCTGTCGTCTGCCCCATGTCCAAAAACTCCCTGGCCAACTGCTGAAGCTCGACAGCCGGCGCAAACTCTGCCCTGAACCTAGTCACAAAGTCCGACCAGGTCATAGCCTCGATAGCTGAGGCTCCCAATGAGTCACCCACGGACTCCCACCAATCTCAAGCTCGGTCTCGTAAACACCCTGCTGCATACCTCACCTTCGACCCCTCGGGGCAGAAGCTAGTCAACTGTGCAGACTCGATGTCTGCAATCCATCGCCTGGCAGCAATGGGGTCTTTCACCCCGTGGAAATTCGACGCACCACTGCCCCTGAAGTCCTTAAAGGACAGCATGCGAGATCCCGACTAGCCAGATGCCATGTCACTCCTGAACGCCCTGAGGCGATCCTCTATCAACTCGATGATCCCTTCCTTGATCGACCCGAAGATAATGGGGTCGACTCAGGGATACCCTTGGTGATCTCTGACGCGATGAACTCACGTAGTCCATCATCTACCGGCTCGGAACCTGATCCTGAACCTGACCCCTCTCCTAAACCGCAATCTATCAGCCTCGATCGAAGTACCACCATTCTGCAATACATAATAACAATCATTAGTGATACTGATACTTCCTGAGGGATCACAACTACTTACAAAGTTCCCTGGTCTTATCTTGGCCTTCCTTGGTTCGGGTACGGATCCTCTGCTTTCAGTAGTACGGGCCCATTATACCTTCCACATCTATCCGTACCTTCTTCAAGGGCTCCCTCGACTCCACCAGATCCCTTCCACTACGGCTGATCATTGCTATACTTATCCTAGGCTTGCCCTAGGGAAATCTCAGGCTCCACCCTACCAGGTCCTCAGCTACTGAAGGCCTCTTAGTAGTGCCAATTAACCATTACCTGAATACTATCACATGTGGTGAGGCTCGGATAATCCTTCGAGTAACAGGCTCATCCCTACAATGGTTAGACTCAAACGAGAGCTGCGCAATAGGGCCAAATTCAGCACTCTATGATTATTCAACCCTGATCACATGTGACGTGACGTATTCACCTAATGGCTAACTCCCACCACTCAGAGTCCCACAAAGCACAAAGCAAGCAACATTCGAACTAAGGGAACAATCTCAAGCAAATCCTCTCTCATAGAGAAAAACTAATCTAGCATAGAGAGCTAAACTCATACTATTAGGCATAACCTAACAGGCTATCCTACTACTGTCTGCTCGATTCTAGAATGCAATTTTCATACACTGAAGCACATAAAGCAGGCACATAAGGCATCACTACTAGATCCTTAGTCCTATTCTAGCATGCTGTTCTACTGAAACTGATAAACACAACATAAGCTTGTATGGGTACTTTGGGGAAGACTTACTTGAGCTCGGCCGATTGCGCACACCACACACCTCGTTTCTTCTTAAAATACTTTACTTGACCTTTTAGAAAACGTTTTCTTTTTCAAAATCTTTTGACCCCTCGAATTGAGTTCAGACACCCCCCCCCCCCCCCCCCCGAAGGTGTGTCCGAATCCCTCAAACTAGGGCTCTGATACCAACTTGTAACGTCTCAAAAATATCGGTAAAAATTTCATTTTTAATTTAGGTTAATACATAGAAACATCATTACAAAACATTCATAACAATAATCCATGTCTGAAAACCGGTAATATCATAGTAATAATTCAGAGTACATCCCAGAAATCCATAGTGCGGGAACAAAAGTGTGTGTGATATGTCGCTACCGCGCCGGCTCCTTTCCCCTAGCTAAAGAGGTACCTGAAACAACAACTGAAAACGTAAGCACAAAGCTTAGTGAGTTCCCCCATCGTACCACATACCATACAAACACATAGCATACGTACTGCCAGGCTATTCTGGAGTGCCTGACTACCCGGTACGGCCATTCTGGGGTGCCGACTACCCGTGCGGCCATTCTGGGGTGCCGTCTACCCGTGTCAAGCTATTTTGAGGTGCTGACTACCCGTCGGTCCTGACAACCGATCCTCGGGGACTATTTCACCTCCTACTGCTACTTACACATATATCATAACATAACAAATTATCAGACATATCTGGGGTGTCTGAACTACCCTTCGGTCTAACAACCGAACTCTATTTCTATCACATATAACACATCATGCTAGCATATAACATATAGTGTAGTAGCAAACCTAGATGATATCACAAAGACATTCATCTAACGTACAACTCCTACTGGTGGGCCGACAGTGTGGCCGTAGACCCACCGCTACTAGAATGTAACTCACCTCAAAGTAGCTGGTGATCTGATCGGGAACTGACTGTCTACTGCTGTTGTTGCTGCTCCGGACGT
This sequence comes from Lactuca sativa, assembly GCF_002870075.4. Classification (NCBI taxonomy): domain Eukaryota; kingdom Viridiplantae; phylum Streptophyta; class Magnoliopsida; order Asterales; family Asteraceae; genus Lactuca; species Lactuca sativa. Next base: position 228,640,769 of record NC_056630.2, read on the forward strand.
CCTTCGGCTATAATTCCCACAAAACGATCAGTCAAACACTGCTAGATGTACTTAGGGTAAAATGACCCTTTTACCCTTGACCAAGTCGAAATCCAAGTCAAAGTCAATTTTGAGTTGACTGGACTCGCCGAGTCCGCGAGCAACTCGCCGAGTCCTTGCCTTACTAATCCGGTCCTACTCGCCAAGTCCCTCTCCCCACTCACTGAGTCACCCTTGACTCACCACTCGGGACTATGGGGCCGACTCGAGTCCCAACTCGCCGAGTCCGCGAGCAAGTCGCCGAGTTCCTCGAGCGGATCCCCTACTCACTTCCAATCCACACCAGAACACCCCATACGAGGGTTTGAGGTTTTGGGACTACGTTACACGGTTAATTCCGCATGCAGGTACGAAGGGTTGAACCTTCAACGCTTAAACCCCTCTTGATCTGTGAAAGTTCATATGACTCACCGAGTTTGAAGAACAACTCGGCGAGCTCCAGGCAATCTTCATAGGACTCGTCGAATTGTTCATCCAACTCGCCGAGTCTAGGACCATCTTCATAGAACTCGCCGAGTCCCTCGACCCATTTCCCGAGTAGGCCAGATCTGAGACATGCAACGTTTCAAAACCACAGATCTATGGTCCTCGAGCATGTTTACCACGTAAAGTTGCAAACTTTACATGCATGCATGGCCCTATGAGCTCAAACATGTAATTCCAAGCCCTTTAAGAGGTCCTACACTCAATGGGGACCTCAATCACCTCAACCACAGAGACTTTTAACTACTAAGATGTCCAAAAGGTCCAAATCTAAAGTCCTTGCAGAACATTAACCATAAGCACATAGAGATTTAGGTTCTTAGGGCTTAAAACCACTTGTTAGGGACATAAAGGGGATTTAATGAACTAAAGATCAAGGTAGGAACTTTTCTACCTGAATAGAAGCACTTCACAGAGTAGATTCCGGATATTCTTCCCTTCTTGCACTCTTCAACCTTCTCCTTCTTCTCCCAAGCTCCAAACCACCTTCACAATGCTAAAAAAATCACCCACAAGGACACAAAGGGGCTAGGGTTCGTTCTAAAGATCTCTGGGAGTGCTAGGGGAAATGGAGGCTGGGTTAGATCGTTTAAATAGGGTGCGAACACCCGGGTTAGGGATTTAGTCCAAACAGGGTCTACTTGCCGAGTCCCACGAGCCTACTCGCTGAGTAAACAGAGTAGATCCCGCATCAAGTCCCGCTTCTACTCGGCGAGTTAGTCCTTCAACTCGCCGAGTCCAAGGTTAAAATGCAATATATAAGGAGAGTTAATAACCAAGAATACATACCAGGAACCAGGTGCTACAAATCTCCCCCACTTATTTTAGACTTCGTCCTTGAAGTTTGCTGCTCGATCCTGGAACAGCTCGGGGTAATGCTCCGTCATCTCTTCCACCGGCTCCCAAGTCCACTCCGATCCCTCCATTCCTTCCATTGCACCTTCACGAGTTCCACTCGCTTGTTCCTCAAATCCTTCAACTTCCTGTCAAGGATTGCGACTGGACGCTCAATGTAATTCAGGCTGTCATCAACCTATATATCCTCTAATGGCACTATCGCTGAATCGTCCACTAGGAACTTCCGCAGCTGAGAAACATGGAAAGTGTTGTGAATCTGGCTGAGTTCGGTTGGCAGATCCAGCCTATACGCCACCTTGCCCACCCGGGCTACGACCCTGAACGGCCCAATATACCTCGGACCCAACTTGCCCCGCTTCCTGAATCGAATGACGCCCTTCCAAGGCGACACCTTCAGGAGAACCATATCCCAACCTGGAACTCCAGGTCGGATCGGCGCTTGTCGGCGTAACTTTTCTGCCGACTCTGTGCGGTCTGAAGCCTGCTCCGAGTGTGCCCTTCAGGTTTTGTGATTGGGATGCCGAGGATCATGAAACAAGGTGTGAAGTAACCATGCAAATTACTTGGTACCCTTAAGTGTTTAACCCTCAATCGATGTGTCGGTTAACCACACACGCTCCATCGATACTATGATAAACATTAAGTTACCCTTTTCCTACCTTGCTAAATATGAATTAGTGTGCCGGTTAACCACACACGCTCCACTAACCTACTTAAACAAGGTGCAAAGTGTAATTTCATGGATTAGCACCTTATTCACATTTTCCTAAGTAACTAAGATTGGATATTATTAAGAGTTTAGTTACTTAGTATTTATCATTAATACTTTTAATGAAGGGAGAATTATAGTCTTGTCAAACCCATTCGGCTAATGACCCTCCACCAGTCAAGGAAGCGGTGGGTGAGAGTGGACACCAATTAAACTGCCATTTTATAGGCAGTAACCTTATACCCCCCTTGTAGACCGACTTCGTGAATGAGGCCTACTAATGGAAAGATTGGCTTTACTCTTATACATATATATAAATATTATGAACTTATAATATTATAAAGTATAAGAGTTGAATTTTAACTTTTAAAATTCTAAGGGCTAACTTGGAATTAAAGTATTCATAAGAGAAAACTTTTCAAATTCCAAAACTTGAGGGCAACTTTTGAAACTATTCAAAACTAATTAATTCCATAACTTATGTGTTTAAAGTAGTTTTAATCCAAAAACTCTTCAAGTTCCATAACTTGAGGACAAGTTATGGAAGACTTTAAACTAATAAAAGAATTAACTTTTCTTTATTTTATAACTTATGGAATTAATTAAGGTTACACTTTTTATTATTATTTAATGAAGAGACTCTTGGTCCTCCATAACTTGAGGACAAGTTATGGAGTCATAAGACCATTTTATTAGAACAACACTCTTCATTTTGTAACCTTTGCCAACTTTTATGAGTTTTATGAAACTTAAATGTGACTTTTCATATAACTTGAGGACAAGTTACAAAAACACATTTTAGAATCAACTCTTAATTTGGATTGAAAACAACTATTTCACTAAACTTTTCTATTAATCTAAGCAACTCATAAGAACAAGATAATTCAAATCAAACTTTTTCATGTAATTAGTCTAAACCTTAAACTAATACAAAACATGAATCTATTGACAATTATCTTTGAAATTGGATTAGCATGAACATTACCACATCAAAACAAGTTTATAAGTCCAAAAACATCTTAGGGTAATGTTCCTAGTCCAATTCCAGCCAAAAAAGTCGAATTTATGCTGTCTGGGGGTCCAACTCGTCGAGTGCACGAACCAACTCGGCGAGTTGGATGCATTTTGCCTTGGACTCGGCGAGTCCATTCATGGACTCGGCGAGTCTGCTGGGCAGACAGCAACAAAACTCGATTTTTCAGCTTCTATTGCAAGTATAACAAGAAAACAAGCCTAGGCTCTAATACCACTGTTGGATTTTGAGCATTCTAACACTCCTATGGTGTACATGCAACCCTATAAACCTTGGATCTATGTTTTCTCTATTATACATGAAAATAAGAACTTTCCAAGGCTTTAATCCTAGTTAGCATATTATGAAGCTCTTATACTACAAAGTACTAGTTAGATGACATACCTTTTGATGTAGCTTGATGTCTTCAAGCTTTAAAATCTTAGCCCCAATAGTGTGGAAGCCTCAAGTGAAATCACAAATCACCAAAACACCTTGGAAGACTTTAGAGAATATGAATACTTGGTTCTCTCTAGTGAAATCGGCTAGCCCTCTTAGTGTAACCACACTAGTGCCAATTTCACCAACCAAGGACATCTTTATATAGTATGGAGACTAGGGTTAAACCCATGACCTTTCATTTCATATGATCCATGGGTTAAACACTCCATGGACTACCCATGAAAGCTTAGCCCAACCTAAATGAACTTGGCCCATTCCATATATATAAGAGTCCATATTTAATTAGTTCATTTTGATCACTTAATTAATTATAAATTAATTCTTGATCAATACTATTTAAATAATATGATTTCATATTAATATATTAGAACTTATAATATATTAATATAAACCATAAATATACTATTCTCAAAAGACTATCCATGTAAATTGTGTCGGTGAAGTGCAACCCAAATGGACCATGCCGGGTCGGGTCAAGTACATACCAAATATAGTTATGGACTTAGACACTAATCCAACAGTTTAGATATAGGTTTATGGAGCTTTGGACCTTTTAAGGTCCAAAGAATGGACCTTTATGATGAAACCGAGTGTTTGAGCTTAGGGTTGTCACCCTCAGAGCTAAAAAGGTCCCATAAGCAGTAAAGTCTCCATCTTGAACATCTTAATGAGTTGATGCATGAGATCTAGCCCTCTTTATGGAAGAAGAATGTCATTTTGAGTGTTTGGGCTTGTTTGCGTCAGGTGAAGTCACCAAGTCAGTGACTTTACAGTTTAACACGTGGAAAAGGACTTGGATCTATAATTGTAGCTTCTGAAGTGGAGTATTAAGAACTTAATGAGAAAAAAAACTTAACAGGGAGGTTACATTGAGCGTACGTGCAGGGACGTCCAACGTACTCACCACTTACCTAGTACGCTTAGCGTACGTGTGTCTAGGCTTCGGGTCATTGGGCCTCGGTTTGGGCCATGCATTGGACTTTGGGCCTTAGTAGGCCAGTTGAAGTTAGATGATGTGGGCCAAGTAGATGTTTGGGCTTAGGGTAAGGCCCACTAGAGGGAGTGGCCCCGATTTAGCAAATTAGGCCATTGGTGGGCCACTAGTGAGCTTGGGAAGCTTACCTAGTATTGGGCCTTAGATATGGACCAAGTTGGACTAGGGGTAGAATGCTCATGTTATCCTATGAGTGATTATTGTATTGGACTAAGTTGTCACAACTAGAAATTTTGTGTCTTGTAATCACAACACTCAAGTAAAATGTTGAATCAAAAACTTAAGAGCATGTAAGATACTTACTTCATGGCAACAAAATTTCAATCAAGTACACCATACAAGCATTTCAAATAGTCAACAAGTAATTGGAAACCCTAGAAGTTCTTGTGTAGGTCCATTTTGGACGAGGACTTCCTTATTGGGCCCAATGGGCCAATAAGCTTCCAACTTGACTATCTTGGGCTTAGAACCTTAAATGGGCTCTAATTGGACCCACTTTCATTTATTTCCAACATTTTGGGCCATATTGGGCCTAGAATGAAATAAATCAATTATATTAACTACTATGGACCATAATTAACCTAATCTAGCCTAATAAAGCATAAAAATCACACTTATATTTTATAAGGCCAACAATCATTCAACCTAACTCTAATATGGGCTTAGGGGCAAAAAGCCCAAAAATCCTTTCTCTCCTCTCTCTATTCTCGGCCCAAGACAAGACCAAAAGAAAAGGAAGAGTTGACTTATTTCATGACACCTCATTTTTGTCCTTAGGTTTTCCATACAACACACATATCTACATGCAATAATCTTGTCAAGCTTCTCACTCCTCCCCTCCCTTCTTGTTTCGGCCAAGAGCACACACACACACACCTCACAAAAACACTCTCTAAATTACTCAAGAATCACCCACTCTCTCCATCCAAGATCTTGAAATTTTGGCTAGAAGCTTAAGGATCTTCATAAAGTGATTCATCATCTAAGGTAAGTTAATGGCTAACTTATGATCTAACTCCCTCCACTTCATAAAAATCTCTTCTAAATTCATTCAATCTTGTGATCTTGCACCTTAGAAGCTCCTAAACTCGAGATCTTCAAGGAAAGGTTGCTAGGGCTGAAAATCACCTCATTTCTTTCCATCTCTTCTCCAAAACCGAAACCACACCCAAAGGTGAGCTTCATACCCCCTATTTTTCGGCTTTTATAAGTTTTTTTTTTTTTGGGGGGGGAGGGAATACAAGCAAATGTGTAGATCTATGAGTTTATGTATGTTTTGTATGATTTCTATGTTTATTCAAAAATGTATTTTCTGGAAAATTACTCTTTTGAAGGACTAAAATGGAAATTCTTAAACCTAATGGGCCAAAAATGCACTTTTCGGCCCAACAAGGCCCAAATTGCAAGATTTTCAAACTAGAGGGGATGAATCTGTATTTTTCTGTAAAACAGAGGACTACTAGTGCTCCAAGTCCATTTCAAGGGTTAAAAACACTTTTCATATTTAAAAGGGACTAAAGATGCAAAAAATTTATATTTTGGGCCAAAAATGTAAAAATTGCGAAAATTGAGGTTTCAGCCGAGAAAACTTCATCTTGAGGGACTAAACCTGTTTTTCAAATAAACTTGAGCTGAAAAATACCCTTTCAATGAGTTTTGATACTAAAGTGTCTAGAAAAATGGTTTAAGGACTAAAACGGAAATTCTTTTATACAAAGGGCAAAAAATTGAAAATTTATCCAAAAGGAAGGGGCTGCAAAAGAAAATTTCTAGTGATTTTAAACAATAAATCTGTTAGGATGGAATACTAGTACCACGACCATCGACGAAATATAATACACCTTCAACACCAAAATCGTTATCAAACGAACTGATTCGTTCTCGAATCAATAACGAATCCGAACTTAATAACACGACGCTACTTCAATACACACGCGGAAATTTCGGGAAGTCAATACACACGTGGGAATACACCAGACGTCGATACACCATTTTTGGGCCCGAAAGTTTCAAATCGTGCTTGTTGGGCCTAACTAGCCCAATAACATGATCTTTAGGCCCGAAGGAAACTCGCTTACATGTAGTTGGGTCTTATATGACCTAATTCCGTGTAAAAGGACTTTCAGTGGCTTTTGTGCTGTTGGGCCCCAAGGGTCCTTTGGTACTGCTAGCGAAGTCGAGAATTCACCAATGCGAGTTAGGCTAAGGGCCCTTCGCATTCACGATAGCCTTGAACGACTTATGGAAATATCAGGGGCTTCGTACCCTCTTTTCCTCCTCGGTTGTGGGGCTATGAGTAGTCAGGGTGGTTGGATTAAGTGAATAGTACGAACGACTCCTAAGGGATCGTTTGTATAGTTGTAAACTAGTCATTTTCATTAATGTGTGATTATAACAATTCACAATCCATAATTAATCTAATGTCACCGGGACTCATCGAATACACACGTCGCAACGAAATAACAAAATATAAAACGCTTAATTCAATGTATTAGGAAAACATCGGGTTTTCCTAGGATTTTCAATTCATACACCTACGAGATGCATACCAAGTTTATCAATTTTTTTTACATTTATAGAAACGAACAATCATACTTACGGATCTTCACACTTTTTATACTATGCTCTTTTCAGAAAATATCGGATTTTCTGGTGGTTTTCAAAACAATACAAAACATTATATTTCAAACATTACTTGTGAACTCACCAACATTTCGTATGTTGACGTTTTTCAAAATACTTGTATTCTCATGTAACAGGTAAATCGAAAGGGAAAAATGTACTCAGTAATGTCTTGCTGTTTGTTTAATTAGTATCGAACTATTTACTTTTGGGCATGCAATGTTATGGATCAATGTACTGAATGTAAACGCTACCGGTTGTAATATTTCAATGCTTGGTGATGTATGATGTTATGTTTCATGTATATTCATTGTGATGGTATTCAATTGAGTCACAATAGCCCTCGGATGCTTTCGCCGTCTGGTTCGGGGGTGTGACAGGTTGGTATCAGAGCCAGGTTTATAGTGAACTAGCATGTCTAACCACACATTGATATGCAACTATAAACCAAAAGAGGGACTAACCCAACTCTGAACAAAACAAGTAAAACATAACAATAAAACACCCCTACTTGTATTAGGAATAAGAACATAACGCCGAACCAAACAAGATAACGCTAGTATCCCGGTTAATTCAGGACTGTTTTAGTGATATCAAGAAGTGGATGTAGCCTGATCAACTACATTCCCTCCAAGGTATAACTAACACATGTTCTGATGAGATCGCGAGCAAGGGAACCTAAAAACAAAACCCTATATCACCAAAAGAGAAGAACGTCTTTTTAGTATATATCATAGTTGTAGAGTCATAGGAGTAACGATAGTTTACACTTTCCCCCAGTCTTCATGGAGGGAGAGCAACCGGGTATCCAGTTTCATGAAGTCCTAGTAGGTCACGGGATGCTTGAAGATGAACCAGAAGGGAATCCAGAGGAAGCACACGACGTCGGACCTGACGAATACATAGACACCGACTACGTGTTCGGGGAGACCGACGATGACATCGAGGAAGGTCAAGACCTAGACAAGGATCACAACACGTCGTGTATGGATGAGGCGCAACCAGACCACCCCGCTCCACCAATGAACCCCCCCCCCCCCCAAGGGAGAACCGTTCTCCCGAAGCTGAGATCGTCGCCCTGCGGCAACAGTTGTACGCCATGGAGGCCCGGGCAGTGCGAGCTGAGCATGAGCGGGATGAGGTTATTGGAGACATGACGGAGATGGCTCAGTTGCTGGCACAACATTTCGGCATATGATCCCGCCACTATGTAGGACGCACCACGGAGTATTAGGGATAGACTTATCTCACTAGGTCATTAGGAACTATGCTATGTACCCCGACTCTATGTTTAAGTGACTACACTACTCATAGAGCCGTTATGCTATCGAACTAGTGTCACTCATGTATGCTCCTACGAGCAAAATTTTCATGTATTAAATGCGGATAATATTAGTGAACTTTTGCGTGTTTTATTATGACATTACAAATTGCTATGTGTTGAGAATCTATGATTGTATGCTAAATGGTAGAAGTGTTTAAGTTAGTACCATGCACCTAGTCAGTAGGATCACAACCTCACAGAAACCCCAAACACTCAACATCTTTCCGTTTCATGACAGAAAGATGCCTCACCGACCTACTCACGGTAACCCTGGACCAACCCCACCCGAAGCTGACACCACTGCATTCCAGGCGATCGTATCTGCTGCGGTCACCGCAGCTATGGCACAAATTCACCAAGGGAACAACGAAGGAGGCAACGGGCAAGGGGCCGGGAGTTCGAACAACAGAATGAATCAAGGACCCACCAAAACATGTACCTACAAGGACTTCACAAACGCCAAACCACGAACTTTTAACGGCACTAGAGGGGTGATCACTCTGAAGCAATGGATCGAGAAGGTGGAATCGGTATTCGAGATATGCGATTGTCCTGAGGAGATGAAGGTGAAGTTCGCAGCCTGCACTTTTTTTGATCAAGCGCTCACTTGGTGGAACGGACACGTGGAAGCCATGACACTCCCTGTAGCCAACTCCATGCCGTGGTCGGAAATGAAAGAAATGCTGATGGCTGAATACTGCCCACGAGGTGAGATTTAGAAAATGGAGCAAGAGTTGTGGAACCTCACTATGCAGAATGCGAATATCGATGCCTACATATCGAGATTTAGTGAACTATCTCTGTTATGCCCGGGTATGATCACCTCGGAAGGAAAGAAGATTGAGCGATTCATCTGGGGACTAACCTCTCCGATCCAATGGAACGTGATAGCTGCAAACCCCGAAACTTTTGACAGTGCAAAAAGATTGGCGAAGAAGCTGTATGACCACAACAAGAAAAAGGGTGAGAAGCCAGCGGAGGCTGAAGGCAAGAAAGGGAAGAACAACAAGAGGAAGGGGCGTCAGGGCCCCGAGACCTCTAAGAAGCAGCAGACAGTGGAAGTTAATGCTGCCACCGCACCAGTTCCAACCACACCACATGCTCCAGCCTCAGCTGCTTCAAATGCTCCCAGACCTTATTCCGGTAATCTTCCCAAGTGCAAGAAGTGCGGTTTCCATCACAATGGAGAATGCAAGGAGTTGCAGTGCACCAGTTGCAATCGAAAGGGACATATACCAAGGTGTTGCAGGGTTTACCCTCCTCGTAACCAAAAACAAGGAAGCAGCAACAACAACAACAATCGCAAGAACAACAACATCACCACTAGCGGCAACAATGCAGGACCTAGCCACACCTGCTATGGGTATGGGAGGACTGGTCATTTCCACCGAGATTTCCCCAACAACAACAATCCCGGAAATGGAGGAACAGGAAGAATGCTGACCATGGGTCAGGGAGAGGCGATTCAGGACCCCGCTGTTGTTACCGGTACGTTTCTCCTAAACCACACTTATGCATGCATCCTATTTGACACCGGAGCAGAGCGAAGCTTCGTGAGTAATAAATTTAAGCATTTATTAAAACATCAACCCTAGAAGCTCAATGAAACCTTTACGGTGGAAATGGCCAATGGGAAAACCGAATCCACTGGGGAAATCTACACCGGATGTACCCTAACCTTAAATCAACACGTCTTTTGAATAGACTTAATGCCGGTTTCCATTAGGAGTTTTGACGTGATTATCGGCATGGACTGGTTAAGCCCCCACCATGCTGAAATTATGTGTCACGAGAAGGCCGTTCGCCTTCACCTTCCCAATCACGGAACCCTAGTAATTTACGAAGACAAACCTAGCTTGAACCTTCGCCTCATCTCGTGCATCCAGGCACGGAAACATCTACGAAGGAACAATTTGGCGTTCCTGGCTCACATAGTGGATAAAACCAAGGAAGAGGTTAACGTTCAAGACATTCACGTAGCACATGAGTTCCCAGACGTGTTTCCTGAAGATCTTCCTGGAGTACCCCCAGAGAGACAAGTGGAGTTCCGAATTGACCTCGTTCCAGGAGCAACTCCTCTCGCTAAATCACCCTACCGGCTAGCTCCTGATGAAATGCAGGAATTGTCCAGCCAACTCAGTGAACTCTTGGACAAGGGATTCATCCGACCTAGTTACTCGCCATGGGGAGCTCCATTCCTCTTTGTCAAAAAGAAGGACAGATCTTTTAAATGTGCATCGATTACAGAGAGTTAAATAAACTCACTGTCAAATATCGCTACCCACTCCCACGAATCAACGATCTATTTGACCAGCTCCAAGGAGCTAGTTACTTTTCTAAGATAGATCTACGGTCCGGATACCATCAACTCAATGTCCGGGAAGAGGATATTCCTAAAACCGCTTTCTGAACTCGTTGCGGACATTATGAATTTGTCGTAATGCCCTTCGGTCTAACAAATGCCCCTGCCGAATTTATGGATCTGATGAACCGAATCTGTTGACCATTCCTCGACAACTTTGTCATTGTCTTCATCGACGACATTCTCGTCTATTCCCGAAGCGAAGAAGAGCATGGACAACATCTCCGACAAATCCTAGAAACTCTACGGTCGGAAAAGCTATACGTAAAACTCTCCAAGTGTGAGTTCTGGCTCCGTAGTGTGAACTTCCTAGGTCATGTTGTTAGCCAAGATGGAATTCATGTGGATCCCTCTAAGGTTAAATCTCTTGAAGGATGGGCAGTCCTGACAACACCCACGGAAATCCGTCAATTCTTGGGTCTAACAGGCTACTATAGGAGATTCATTCAAAACTTCTCTAAGATCGCCAAGCCACTTACCTCGCTTACACAAAAGGGCATACCATTTAAATGGACGGACAAACAAGAAGTCGCATTCCGAACCCGGAAGCAAGCTCTTTGTAGTGCCCCGGTACTATCCCTACCGGAGGGAATGGAAGATTTCGTGGTCTACTGTGACGCATCAAATCAGGGCTTAGGTTGCGTTCTCATGCAACGTGGAAGGGTGATAGCTTACGCATCCCGCCAACTAAAGACGCACGAAGTGAATTATATGACCCATGACCTAGAATTGGGAGTCGTGGTCTTTGCCCTGAAGATTTGGAGGCATGACCTTTATGGTATGAAGTGCACCATCTTCACGGACCACAAGAGTCTCCAGCACATCTTGAACCAGAAAGAGTTGAACACGAGGCAACGAAAGATGGGTTGAATTATTAAACGATTACAAGTGTGAAATCAAGTACCACCCGGGTAGGGCTAACGTGGTAGCTGACGCATTGAGCTGGAAGGAGTACTCTAATCGTCGTACGAAAACTCTCTCAATAACCATTCAATCTCACCTAACCACTCAAATTGGGTAGCCCAGTCAGAGGCCATGAAGACGGAAAATAGAGCAAGCGAAGCATTACGTGGAATGGAGAAGAACCTAGAGGCAAAGGAGAATGGAGTATACTATTTCATGACCCGTATTTGGGTCCTCAAACTCGGAGGATTTAGGGAGGTGGTCATGAAGGAAGCTCACAAGACGCGATACTCCATCCATCCTGGCTCAGACAAGATGTATTCGGATATCAAACAACACTATTGGTGGCCTAACATGAAGGCGGAAATCGCCACCTATGTTAGTAAGTGCCTTACGTGTGCCAAGGAAAAGGTGGAGTACCAGAAGCCCTCAGGGTTATTGCAGCAACCAGTATGTTGGGTTTTGAGCAATCTAACACTTCCTAAGTGTGCATGCAACCCTAATAAACCTTGGATCTATGTTTGTCTAAATACATGCAAAATAATAATTTTTCCAAGGTTCATAACCTATCTAACATGGCATGGGGTACTTTTAACCATAAAAGAATTAGATGAGATTACATACCTTTTGATGATGAGTTTGATTCCTAAGGAGTTTGAGGGCCAAGCACCAATAGTGTGAATGCGTCAAATGGAATCACAAATCACCACAAACTCTTGGAAAACTTTGAGAGAGTGTATACACACTTATAAAATCGGTCACACACAAACACACACACTAGTGCCACTAGTGGCTATTTCATGCAACATAAGCATGCTTATATAGTGTATATGATTAGGGTGAAACCCTAATAACCCATGACCTTTCCTTTCCCAAGGATCCATGGGTTAAAAGCTCCATGGATCATCCATGGACTTCCATACAAGCCTAACCCATTAACAAATGAGTGTTAGCCCACACCATATAAAACCAATAGCCCACAATCTAATTAGTCTTCCTTTTAATCTCTAAATTAATTCATAATTAATTTAAGACTAAGTGTAACGACCCGTGTCCGGTATGGTAATTCCTTGGTATTTATTTTGGAAGTTTTGCAAGAGGGACTCGGCGAGTTCATAGCCTGACTCGCCGAGTAGGGTCGCGACTTCGAGCACGTGTGAGCCGGGGACTCGGCGAGTCCATATCCCTGACTCGACGAGTCCATCCGTCTGGGTGAAACCCTAAATCCCCGGGTTGCCCACTATTTAAGTCACATTATAGCCCTATTTTCGCCTCCCTCACCCTGAGAACACTGTGAGAAAGAACCCTAATCCTCCCTTGTGTGAGCTAAGTGTTTTGTGCCATTTTGTGAAGGTTTGAAGAAGGAGAAGAAGCAAGGAGCAAGGAGAAGAGGCGTAGTGCAAATATCCAAGGGCAAATCTGAGTTATTTGAGGTATTTTCGGATTTTCCCTCTTGTTATATGCTTTAAACCTCCATTAGATCCCTCCTAGGATCTAGTGGATGCTTGTTCCAAGCCTTATGTCTGCATGGATGCTTTAATAAGTCGAGATATCTATAGATTTGAATGATTGGGTATTGTAGAGCCCAGATCTACTGCCTTTTTGGAGTTACTTTGCATATTAACCATAGATCTACCCATTTTGTGCATCTTTTAGCCTTATTTCCCTTATTCATGAGGTTATACACGTAAAGTTGGAAACTTTACGTGGTAAATCAGCTTATTGGACTCAGATCTATCAATTGTATGTGTTGGATTCAAACAAAATCGAGTAAAAATCAGTTGCATGGCGGCAACTCGGCGAGTCAGGAAGAACGACTCGGCGAGTTGGGTCGCGAGTCCCCGATTCCTTCATTTTTATCAGTGTCGAGTGGATCCAGTGAGTTAGAGAGTGGACTCAGCGAGTTGAGAGTAGACTCAGTGATGGAGAGACTCGGCGAGTTGTTCATACAACTCGGCGAGTCCAAGACAATCTTCTTAAGCTCAAGAACAACTCGTCGAGTTGTTCATAGGACTCGGCGAGTCGGATGAAGATTGTCTGAGTTCTTGGATCGGGAGAGTACTCGTCGAGTCGGTGCCATACTCGACGAGTAGCAGCGAGTTAAGTCGAGGAGTGAGAATAGGGACTCGGCGAGTTGGCGGCCCAACTCGGCGAGTCAGGTCAACTATGGGTTGACTTTGACCGAGAGTTGACTTTGTCTGAGAGTTGACTTTGACCTGGGGTAAAAGAGTCATTTTACCCAGTGCAGTGTTTAGTATATGATTGAGTATGTTTATGGTCTTGTAGCCGGGGAGACGCCGGAGCAGCAGCAGTTAGCCCTCAGAGCTATTCACTCAGCAGCCAGTTCACGAGGTGAGTCTCCCTTCAGTAGGATCGGGTCTACGGCCACAATGCTGGCCCGTGTAATTATCAGTAGTCCGGTCTTTAGTTTGATGTAGTAGCTAGCTGGCTTGACGTCTTTGTGATTCAAGCATATTTGTGTTATGTGTTCCGGACTTCGGTCCGATGCAGTCAGTTCCGGACTTCGGTCCGATGCAGTTAGTTCCGGACTTCGGTCCGATGCAGTCAGTTCCGGACTTCGGTCCGATGCAGTTAGTTCCGGACTCCGGTCCGATGCAGTTAGTTCCGGACTCTGGTCCGATGCAGGGGACAAGGTCCCGGCCAGTTCCGGGCTTCGGTCCGATGCAGCTAGTTCCAGACCTCGGTCTGATGCAGTGGGCAAGGCCCAGTATGTGATTTATATGTATTGTATGGTATGTGGTAGTTTGGGGGAGCTCACTAAGCTTCGTGCTTACAGTTTCAGTTTTGTTTCAGGTACTTCCGCTTGTAGAGAAAGGAGCTCGGGATGATGGCATCGCACACACCACAGCTTCAGCTTTTATCCTGGGAGTTGATTGGTTCTTGATTTTTATATAACATGGATATGATACAGTTTTTCGCATAGTGTTTTATTATTATATTGAGATACATCATGTATGGTTTATGATATGACACTCAGATTATGGTTTTGGTTATGTTGAAAAACGAAATTTTTGGGTCGTATTTTTGGGTCGTTTCAAGTTGGTATCAGAGCCCTGGTTTGAGGGATTCGGATACACTTCCGGGTGTATCTGAACTCAAACTAAGGGGGAAATAAAAAGATTTTTTTTTTGAAGGAAAATGTTTTCTAAAAGAAGTTTGAAAGCACTTAGAAAGAAAGAGATTTTTAAACAAGATAAGGGTGTGGTGCATGCGATCAGCCGAGCTCAAGTAAGTACTCCCAAATTACCCATACAAGTTATTTGTTCAGTTTCAGTTTCAGTAGAACAGCATGCTAGTATAAGACTAAGGATCTAGGAGAATGCCTTATGTGCCTGCTTTATGTGTTACATCTTTATGAGTATTGCATGCTAGTATTGAGTAGACAGCAGTAGGATAGCCTATTTAGGTTATGCCTGATAGTATGAGCTTAGCACTGCATGCTAGATCAGTTTCTCGTTTTGAGAATAGTTTTGCATGAGTATGTTCCCTTATTCCGAATGCTGCTTGCTTCGTGCTTTGTGGGAGTTCTGAGTGATGGAAGTTAGCCATTAGGTGAACACGTTACACCACATATGATCAGGGTTAAATAATCCCAGAGTGCTGGAACTGGCCCTATTGCGCAGCTCTTGTTTGAGTCCAACCGTTATAGGGACGGGTCTTTTACTTGAAGGATTATCTGATCTTCGTCACATGTGATGGTGTTCAGGTGATGGTTAATTAGCATTATAAGGAGACCTGCAGTAGCTGAGGACTAGTTGAGTTGAGTCTGAGGTTTTCCTGGGGCAAGCCTAGGATGAGAGTAGCAGAGATCAGTAGTAGTAGAAGTGACTTGGTGGAGTCAGGGCAGTTCTTGAAGAAAGTACGGATAGATGTGGAAGGTAGTATGGGCCCGTACTACTGGAAGCAGAGGATCCGTACTCGAATCAAGAAAGGCTGAGACAAGACCAGGAAGCTAGTTGTAGTATCAATGATCCCTCAAGATATTTCTGTTTTCTGATGTAGTTGTGATGTGTTTCAGAATGGTGGTTCTGCGTTCGAGACCAGCTGCCGGCAGCGGAGGTGCCGGGGAGGGATCAGGTTCAGGCTCGGGGGATGAGCGCATGGATGAGCAGACCCGAGAGTTTCTTTCTTCGGAGATTACGCGCATCATTATAGAGCAGACTCCTGTGATCTTCGGTTCGATAAAGGAGGGGATTCTAGAGCTGATGGATGAGAGATTGGGCACCTTCCGTGCCGAGGTGGCGGCCATGATGGGGTCGCGCACCCTTACTTTCAGGGAGTTCAGGGCATGTGGAGCTCCGGACTATCATGGGGCGCGAGACCCCATAGCGAGCAGCAGATGGTTGGCGGATGTGGCCAACGCTTTCCGTACTAGCAGATGTCCCGAGGGGGACAAGGTCAGATTGGCGTCCTGTCTTTTGAAGGACAGGGCACGAGATTGGTGGGAGGAGGTCGGGCATGCCATTGGGGATGATGCAGCATTGGACGCCATGACCTGGGCTGATTTCTCTACCAGGTTCAGGGCGGAGTTTG
This sequence comes from Lactuca sativa, assembly GCF_002870075.4. Taxonomy (NCBI): domain Eukaryota; kingdom Viridiplantae; phylum Streptophyta; class Magnoliopsida; order Asterales; family Asteraceae; genus Lactuca; species Lactuca sativa. The sequence continues at coordinate 228,657,091 of NC_056630.2, forward strand.
CACCGGTCATTGAGGTGCAACAGCTAGCTAGGGAGTTTCAGGACCTCACCCAGACTACAGAGACAGTGGCGGAGATCACCGCCAAGTTCAGGGAGAGGGCTCTTCTCGTTCCTCAGTATGTAGCTGATGAGGAAATGAAGAAGGCCCGTTATCATGAGATGTTGCGGAGCGATATCCGCCAGTTTGTGAGCCGGTCCAGCTGTAAAACGCTGGAAGATATGATTGCTAGAGCTCGGGAGAGGGAGATTGATCTTGAGATGGAGAAGAAGAGGAAACCGGAGGCGGTTTTGGGGTCAGGCGGTTCGGGCAAAAAGCCCAAGGTTTCGGATCACAGATCTAGGAGTCAGCAGAGCCATGGTCGATGTGGCAAGTGTGGGAGATTGCACGAGGGAGCGTGCAAGGCAGGGAGTTCCGGCTGCTACAAGTGCGGTCGGATTGGGCATTTGAGTAGGGATTGTACGGCCCCTGCTACTGCCGTCGCAGCATCAGATCTGATTTGCTTTCAGTGCAATCAGAGGGGACATAAAAAGTCCCAGTGTCCGAGTTTAGCTTCAGCGGGGAAGGTGGCTGCACCTGCCCCTGCTACCTTGAGGATTATAGATGGCCGGCAGGGCCGAGCTGATGCGCCAGCGGCGAAGAGTAGGGCGTTTCAGATGACAGCAGAGGAGGCGCGAGCGACTCCTGATGTGGTGACGGGTATGTATCTTCCCTTTTATCTCTTTATTATTATTAATTAAATGTTGCTTATGATTGTATGTTTTATTCAGGGTCGTTCTCTGTGAACGGCATTTCTGCTTTGGTATTATTCGATTCGGGGGCTACCCGATCATTCGTATCTCTTGCGCTTAGCAAGAGGTTCAGTAGAGCTCCAGGGGAGCTGGATTGTCCATTAGAGGTTGAGATAGCGGATGATAGGACCGTGAGGGTCGGCAGAGTGCACAGAGGGTGTTCTCTTCAGTTATTTGATGAGCAGTTTTCAGTGGACCTGGTACCTATTCCCCTGCGAGGGAATAAGGTTATTGTGGGTATGGATTGGCTAAGCCCCAATGGGGCGGTGATTGATTGTGAGCTTCAGCTAGTGAGGGTTCGCACTCCCAGTGGGGGAGAGTTGGTGATTCAGGGCGAGAGGCCACAGCAAGGACCGACCTTTTGTTCCGCCGCAAGGGCGAGGCGCTATGTTCAGCAGGGTTGCGCCGGTTTTGTAGCCTACGTTTTGGATGCCCGGGAGAAGGGCAAGTCGACAGTTGATGATGTTCCTATTGTTCGAGATTACCCGGACGTGTTTCCTGAGGATTTGCCGGGGATACCTCCTGAGAGGCAGGTTGAGTTCAGGATCGACCTCATCCCTGGTGCGGCTCCGATAGCCAAGGCACCGTATCGACTAGCTCCCCCTGAGATGCAGGAGTTGTCTACACAGCTGCAGGAGCTGTTAGACAAGGGTTTCATTCGGCCGAGCAGTTCGCCTTAGGGAGCACCGATCCTGTTTGTGAGAAAGAAGGATGGGTCGCATCGTATGTGTATTGATTATCGGGAGTTGAATAAGGTAACGGTGAAGAACCGTTACCCACTCCCGAGGATAGATGATTTGTTTGATCAGCTTCAGGGAGCGTCTTGGTTCTCCAAGATCGATCTACGCTCCGGATATCATCAGATGCGGGTTAGAGATGAGGATGTACAGAAGACTGCTTTCAGGACCAGGTATGGTCATTACGAGTTTGTGGTGATGCCATTTGGGCTCACCAATGCTCCAGCCGCGTTCATGGACCTCATGAACCGCGTGTGTAGGCCGATGCTGGATCGGTCAGTGATAGTGTTCATAGATGACATCTTGGTATATTCCAAGACGCAGGAGCAGCACGAGGAGCACCTGCGGGAGGTGCTGGAGGTTTTGAGGAGGGAGAGACTTTTCGCAAAGTTCTCCAAATGTGAGTTCTGGTTGCGCGAGGTGCAGTTCCTTGGTCACCTCGTCAACCAGAAGGGTATTCTGGTAGATCCGGTCAAGATTGAGGCCGTGATGCAGTGGGAGGTCCCAAAGTCTCCATCTGAGATTCGGAGCTTCCTAGGGTTGGCAGGGTATTATCGGAGATTTATTCAGGATTTCTCCAAGATAGCAGTGCCGCTCACCCGACTGACCAAGAAGTCAGTGGTATTTCGTTGGGGTCCGGAGCAGCAGACAGCATTCGAGACCCTCAGGCAGAGATTGTGCGAGGCTCCGATCCTTACCTTGCCAGAGGGAGTAGAGGACTTTGTAGTCTATTGTGATGCCTCGATCACAGGTTTGGGAGCAGTTCTGATGCAGCGAGGCCATGTGATAGCTTATGCCTCGAGACAGTTGAAGCCTCACGAGGCTAATTATCCTACCCATGATTTGGAGCTGGGGGCAGTTGTGTTTCCCCTCAAGATTTGGAGGCATTACCTTTATGGGGTCCGTTGTACTATATACACGGATCACAAGAGTTTGAGGTATCTTATGGATCAGCCGAGTCTGAATATGAGGCAGAGGAGGTGGTTGGATGTGCTAAAGGATTACGACTATGAGATCCTATACCATCCAGGGAAGGCCAATGTGGTGGCCGATGCCCTGAGCCGCAAGGTGTCGGCGGCCCCTATCAGGGATCTATGTTTAAGGATGACAGTGATCACTCCGTTGTTGGAGCGGATCAAGGAGGCTCAGGTAGAGGGTCTCAAGGAGGAGAGACAGAAGTGTGAGAGAATCGTGGGCCGAGTAGCTTCATTTGATTATGATAGTCGTGGTTTGCTGACGCTTCACGGGAGAGTGTGGGTACCGTACTGGGGTGGAGTACGGCAAGTGTTGATGGATGAGGCTCATAAGTCTCGGTTTTCTATCCACCCAGGGGCGACGAAGATGTACCGAGATCTTCGACCCGATTATTGGTGGCCCTGCATGAAGCGGGACGTCGCCTGGTACGTCGAGAGATGCCTGACCTGCCGGAAGGTCAAGGCGGAGCACGAGAGACCTCACGGCAGGATGCAGCCGTTAGACATTCCCGTGTGGAAATGGGAGGACATTACCATGGATTTTGTCACCAAGATTCCCCGGACCGCACGTGGAGTGGATTCGATATGGGTAGTAGTGGATCGGTTGACGAAGAGTGCCCATTTTATCCCGATCCAGGAGAGTATATCGGCGGAGAAGTTAGCCGATATCTATGTGCGTGAGATTGGGGCACGTCATGGAGTGCCGGTATCGGTGGTGTCAGACCGAGATGTCCGTTTCACATCCAGATTTTGGAAGCGGTTCCACGACGAGATGGGTACTCGTCTCCATTTCAGCACCGCTTTCCACCCTCAGACAGACGGGCAGAGCGAGAGGACGATTCAGACTCTCGAGGACATGCTTAGGGCATGTGTCCTAGATTTCGGTGGCAGTTGGGATACGTATCTTCCGTTAGCGGAATTCTCGTATAACAACAGTTATCATGCGAGCATTGATCGACCTCCCTTTGAGATGTTGTATGGGAGGAAGTGTAGGACCCCGATTTGTTGGGGCGAGGTCGGTCAGCGAGTCATTGGGAGCACAGAGGTGGTGCTCAAGACGACCGAGTTGATCCAGCAGGTCCGTAGTAGACTGCAAACTGCTCAGAGTCGGCAGAAGAGCTACGCCGATAGGAGGCGTTCGGACTTGGAGTTCCAGGTGGGGGATATGGTCCTTCTGAAAGTCTCACCTTGGAAGGGTGTCATCAGGTTCCGGAAGAGGGGCAAGTTGGGCCCCAGATTTATTGGTCATTTCATGGTTTTGGCCCGGGTGGGTCGGGTTGCTTATCGGTTAGATCTTCCTGAGGAGCTTAGCCAGATCCACAACACTTTCCATGTGTCTCAGTTGAGAAAGTGTCTGGTGGATGAGTCAGCAATCGTTCCCCTAGAGGATATTCAGGTTGATAGCAGCCTGAATTATATTGAGAGACCGGTCGCAATTCTGGACCGGAAGACCAAGACCTTGAGGAACAAGGAAATTCAGTTAGTAAAGGTGCAGTGGCAGCACCGGAAGGGGTTTGAGTGGACGTGGGAGGCTGAGGAGGAGATGAGGGAGCACTACCCAGAGTTATTTGCAGATTCAGCCGTAGCAGACTTCGAGGACGAAGTCTGAGATAAGTGGGGGAGAATTGTAATGACCCGTGTCCGGTATGGTAATTCCTTGGTATTTATTTTGGAAGTTTTGCAAGAGGGACTCGGCGAGTTCATAGCCTGACTCGCCGAGTAGGGTCGCGGCTTCGAGCACGTGTGAACCGGGGACTCGGCGAGTCCATATCCTTGACTCGGCGAGTCCATCCGTCTGGGTGAAACCCTAAATCCCCGGGTTGCCCACTATTTAAGTCACATTATAGCCCCATTCTCGCCTCCCTCACCCTGAGAACACTGTGAGAAAGAACCCTAATCCTCCCTTGTGTGAGCTAAGTGTTTTGTGCCATTTTGTGAAGGTTTGAAGAAGGAGAAGAAGCAAGGAGCAAGGAGAAGAGGCGTAGTGCAAAGATCCAAGGGCAAATCTGAGTTATTTGAGGTATTTTCGGATTTTCCCTCTTGTTATATGCTTTAAACCTCCATTAGATCCCTCCTAGGATCTAGTGGATGCTTGTTCCAAGCCTTATGTCTGCATGGATGCTTTAATAAGTCGAGATATCTATAGATCTGAATGATTGGGTATTGTAGAGCCCAGATCTACTGCCTTTTTGGAGTTACTTTGCATATTAACCATAGATCTACCCATTTTGTGCATCTTTTAGCCTTATTTCCCTTATTCATGAGGTTATACACGTAAAGTTGGAAACTTTACGTGGTAAATCAGCTTATTGGACTCAGATCTATCAATTGTATGTGTTGGATTCAAACAAAATCGAGTAAAAATCAGTTGCATGGCGGCAACTCGGCGAGTCGGGAAGAACGACTCGGCGAGTTGGGTCGCGAGTCCCCGATTCCTTCATTTTTATCAGTGTCGAGTGGATCCAGTGAGTTAGAGAGTGGACTCAGCGAGTTGAGAGTAGACTCAGTGATGGAGAGACTCGGCGAGTTGTTCATACAACTCGGCGAGTCCAAGACAATCTTCTTAAGCTCAAGAACAACTCGTCGAGTTGTTCATAGGACTCGGCGAGTCGGATGAAGATTGTCTGAGTTCTTGGATCGGGAGAGTACTCGTCGAGTCGGTGCCATACTCGACGAGTAGCAGCGAGTTAAGTCGAGGAGTGAGAATAGGGACTCGGCGAGTTGGCGGCCCAACTCGGCGAGTCAGGTCAACTATGGGTTGACTTTGACCGAGAGTTGACTTTGTCTGAGAGTTGACTTTGACCTGGGGTAAAAGAGTCATTTTACCCAGTGCAGTGTTTAGTATATGATTGAGTATGTTTATGGTCTTGTAGCCGGGGAGACGCCGGAGCAGCAGCAGTTAGCCCTCAGAGCTATTCACTCAGCAGCCAGTTCACGAGGTGAGTCTCCCTTCAGTAGGATCGGGTCTACGGCCACAATGTCGGCCCGTGTAATTATCAGTAGTCCGGTCTTTAGTTTGATGTAGTAGCTAGCTGGCTTGACGTCTTTGTGATTCAAGCATATTTGTGTTATGTGTTCCGGACTTCGGTCCGATGCAGTTAGTTCCGGACTTCGGTCCGATGCAGTCAGTTCCGGACTTCGGTCTGATGCAGTTAGTTCCGGACTTCGGTCCGCTGCAGTCAGTTCCGGACTTCAGTCCGATGCAGTTAGTTCCGGACTCCGGTCCGATGCAGTTAGTTCCGGACTCTGGTCCGATGCAGGGGACAAGGTCCCGGCCAGTTCCGGGCTTCGGTCCGATGCAGCTAGTTCCAGACCTCGGTCTGATGCAGTGGGCAAGGCCCAGTACGTGATTTATATGTATTGTATGGTATGTGGTAGTTTGGGGGAGCTCACTAAGCTTCGTGCTTACAGTTTCAGTTTTGTTTCAGGTACTTCCGCTTGTAGAGAAAGGAGCTTGGGATGATGGCATCGCACACACCACAGCTTCAGCTTTTATCCTGGGAGTTGATTGGTTCTTGATTTTTATATAACATGGATATGATACAGTTTTTCGCATAGTGTTTTATTATTATATTGAGATACATCATGTATGGTTTATGATATGACACTTAGATTATGGTTTTGGTTATGTTGAAAAACGAAATTTTTGGGTCATATTTTTGGGTCGTTTCACTAAGACTAATTAAATAACATAAATTCATATTAATATATTATAACTTATAATATATTAATAATCATATGTGTATAACTCTCATAAAATTATCCATAAATAGTTTGGATGAAATGCAACCCAAATGGGCCATGCCGGGTCGGGTCAAGTATATACCAAATTAGTTATGGACTTAGACACCTTATCCAACAGACTCCCACTTGGATAAGTCTAATAACTATATTTGCGTATGTTACTTCTGGAACCAACCAGCAATCGTAGCTCTCGAAAACTCTGTTAAACTATGAAGCGCCATTTTAGATAAGTGATCGTATAATCCTCTGTTCTTATGATATCAGCCGGCCAAATACATGGAACAATGTCGTACTTATTGTCCAGCAGTTTGTTTCCCAATTTTCGATTTGTTTGACAAAGAACTTAATCGAACACATCAATTTTAGTTCTAACCGGTAGGTACATAGGTCACAACAAAATCATCGAGGGGCCCAGATATCGTTCTATTTCTAGAAGGAACAGATAAACTTTGACTCATATGCTTGTTCTACTACTTGTTGAATTGTACACAAAGGCACGTTTTATAACATCAAGTTACTAATGCGTTTACGTGCAATCAATGCACAACCAACTCATAGGTAACAACTCATATCTCTTGGTTTGAAGATTTATATGATATTACCGTCTCACGATCACTCGAGATAAATTCCATGAAGTGATACAAGTGAGCGTGGGTTTATTCCAATACTCATAACTTATGAGCACTCATGAATGTTGTAGCAACCATTGCTATGACTAAACCCATTTAGCCATCTACAAACTCGATTCATGACAGTCTTGATTCATACCTACTTCCAACATATGAACGACTGTGGAGTGTTTAAATAACTTAGTCATTCGGAAAGAATAACCTAGGTATTTTTGAAGTCAAAACATGCAAAGTGAAACACAATAATAATCGAATCCAATATGGTCTCAGAACCCTTTTGAATATAAATAGAACCACCTTTTATTTATCACCATATTGATTACACATTATTCATTGTATAATGTTTCAAACAATCAACTTAAGACTTGAATAAAAAGAATAGTCGTCCCATGCTCCTAGCATGTACACTTTGTTTTTCTAAACAATAGTTATGCCATACTCCGAGTATGCACACTATGTTTGTCTATGATCCTTACATTGTGATGTAGATCAATTGAACATGATTCCATTGATACTCATTTCACAATCCCAAATCCTTATTGTAAATGTGAGAATCCCCGATTCCTATCATTTAGCAAAAAAACTGTTAGATTTTTAAACTTTTATGCAATGTTCCTATTGTAATGATTATGCACAAAGTCACCAAAACCTTGTCACCAGTCATTACAGAGTTTTCCAAAGAAGGTCAACTTCTATGCAACGGAAGTCTCATATTCAAAGTACATTGCTTTGAACATCCTTCTTGCATTAAGGTTTTCTAATCGTACATAGATTGAATAATTTCCACCTATGGAGACATTTCCATAGTCCCATTTTGAATATCACTTCCGAACAAGAGTTACTTCTTTTCAGAATATGTCAATATGGTCCTTTTCGACAACTTACATCATACTTCCAACTTTCCCTGAGCAACCAACCTTTGGCGAACCTCAGATTTGTCCTCGACAATTGCTTAATCACTTTAGTCATATCCAGTTCTAGACTTTTCCCTTCTCAATGCCTTAAGCATTTGGAAAATTTAGAAAAGATGAATATTATAGCACATGCAATCGATCCTATATCCGAAGCATGTGGGACACGATTCATGATGTTTGACATAAAGACATGAAACTAGACAAGTCTTTTGCTACAATATTTTTTATTTGCCATGTTTTCAAAATTTAACTATGAAGAGGGATGTCGTAATCATAATCAAATTTTGAAAACGCAATATATATAGAATTTCTTCAAGTTGAACCATTCCAACATAAAATTCATATATATATTCTTGACTAAAGATGATTAAAACCTCAATCTAAGCTTTAGAATTAAAACGAAGTATAATTTCCTCTCCCTTAATTATAGAAAAACAACTTTTCAACCCCTGCAACGTCACGAATTGAAACTTTTTTTTTCTATAATTAACATTCCTACCTTGCAACACTAAACGTAATAATCATGCTCCCACTAACATGATGATTATCAGCTTAACACTTATGCTCCCACTAGCTCTGACATATTTCTAGAAATCTGCTGGACTTCTGAAATTTAGATGCATACACCCTTTCTTAGATAGCTCACATGTGTGTCTAAGCAATTTCAAGAACTATGAAAGGGATGCCGTAATCATAGTCTCAATTGCTTGGGCATTTGCCGTTTCTCACAAGTCCATGTTAGTGTGCCGGTTAACCACACGCGCTCCACTAACGACTTTTGAAAATGCAAATAACACAATTGATATCTACGTAAAATCTACTTAGTGAAAGCTTTTCCTCACCATCATTTTCATGAATCGGAGAGAAACCTTATGACACTTAGATTTTATAGTGTATGAGTTCCTATCCATTTGAATTTGTCAAAACCATAATCACAAGATAAGATTAGTGAAAAATTCAGCCTTACATGGATTAAACTTGTTCAATTTTAGTTTCTTGTCACCTTGGTAGCACAAGGCCCACCAATGCTTCCAAGTTGAACTCTGATAACTCATATGCAAATCCAACTTATTTGAAGTAGGTACATAAATAAGAATTAAGTCAACACGATAGGTTGCAAACCTTAAGTTATGTGCTAGTGATAAATTACAGGATTTACTCTTGATTAAATCTTGAAACTCTTTCAGGATCTTTAAGGCTCCCACTGTCCCCTTGACATATAAGTTTCCCCAGTCAAGAACCATTCCTTGACAAAACAAATATTCAAGGGATAGTGCGGATTCTTATCAAGACTAACACTTCACACAATTGGTCTTAGTTGGTCTTTGTCTCATCCAAGACATCACAACTTACCAATCTCAAATGTACAAGGGTAGAAACATTCTACACTATATTTGATAAGTGTTTTAAACCTTACTTTATGTCACTCAATATTACAATCTTGGAGTATGACTCTAAGAATTGTTTTGGAACGAAATATGACTCATCTTCTTGATTTTAACCAATCCAACAATTCATGACCTCTCTTCTTAGCCATAACAATGCACTAAGATGTCCTTAGAGTATGAAATTGTGATATGGTTTCATAATCATTAAGATGATCATGAAATACGATACTAAAGTACTCTCCCATCCTTTCAGATTTGAGAAACTTTTATCTTTCTGCCTAATTTGATTCTTCTCATTTGTTTTGTCATACATTGTAACCTTTCCAATGTTACAGAATTATACTTAACCTTATAAGTATAATCATATTTACTAATCTTTAGTAAATTATGACAAATCAATCTTTGTGGTGGACCTTGACTAGCGCACACCCAGTGTACCTAATTCCTTAGTCCTTCAATTGACTCACATATACATGTGATCAAAGAATTAGTCTTGGTTTTCAAAGATGAAAATTCTCATTCATCATACAATACAACTTGTATGATTCCAAGTTTCTGTCCAATTGAAACTTGGGTGATGAAAAACCTTCTTCATTTGGTAAATTCAGACACTACCACAAATGAAAGAATCAAATCCACTTTCCAATATTGCTATTACTGGAAACATATAAGCAACAATTTTCCAAAGATGCCATTGTAAGGATATTTTCAAAATAAATAAAATTAAAACCCTTTTTTACTTTTATTTTAAAACTTTGCGGAAAAACTTATCCTTACAATCCACATGAAAACCATGTTGTTATCTATTCATAAGCAATATATTATAACTCTAAGCAACAACTCAAAATTCTGATTGTCGAACCATGCGATCGAAACCCACCTTCGCAATCAGAATCAACATATACTTATTTTACGCTTCCTACCTTTTCTTTGATTCTTAAAAACATCAGCATGTGACCCATTCACATTATGTAATAAGAATCTCTAAATAGGAACTTAATAGAGTTAGATAGTGGACTTTACCCGAAGTAGAGTCAAACCTCTTGACTTGATCAACCTTATGACCTTTCAGGTGAATAGGGCAGCTTCGCAACCAATGCCCCTTCGTTTGGCAACAAAACATATAGACCCTTTGGTAATGGCACATGAGACTATCTCAGACTTAGCCTTTCTCTTTACCATTTGGTCAACAGAGTTGACTATGGCCGATCCCTTTCCATTGGGAAGAGAAATCTTTTTCTAGATATCCAATGCTACCATTGTCAATGTCCATTTAAGACTTGGGAAGTTGTTCTTTTAATCAAATTTGCTTTACTGGTGTTCCAAATCATTGCTGATTCCACAACACCAAGCAAATAGATAACATCATTAAGGGTCATGTCATAGTCTGTCTCATAGTAGTCCCAAAAAGACTCACTATGTTACTAAGAAAGTGATTGAACATCCAACTTTCACGAGACTTTGACACCCAACTCTCCCGGCTTGTCAATATGTGACTTTATCTCCAAGATGTGAGCACACATAGACTATGCTTGCCAATAGGGATTGAGTGACTTTAAACTTTTCAAGAACTTCTGGGTGAGGGAGAATAATTGGAGGAGGTGGAGGAAGTGAAGCATGATGTTGAAGGACACCATCTTCAAGAGATTTGGGAAGATCATAGTTGTCTTAACCAGACATCTATAATGGGAGAAAATCAAGTTAGTTGATTCAAAGTCCTTAATATAACACCCAATATGAAATATTAAGGCTAGGACCCAACACAATATTTTATAATTTGGAAGAGGGATGCCGTAATCCAAGCTATAAAATATTTGAACGTAGGCAAATGACGATTCACCAATTTCCACCATGAAAAAAAGTGAAATAATTTATTAGGTTTTAATTGAATTTGAAATTCCTAGATCTTTTGAGATTCATTGAACTTTTCAATGGCATGTTTCAATCTCGAGTGTGCCCTCTCAAATTTTGTGACTGGGATGCTGAGGATCACAAAACAAGGTGTGAATAACCATACCAATTCACTTGGTACCCTTAATATTATCACCTAATCAATGTGCCGGTTAACCACACACGCTCCATTGATCTATGACAAACATTAAGTCACCCTTCGTGATCCTTACTAGTCCAAGTTAGTGTGCCGGTTAACCACACACGCTCCACCAACGACTTGGTAAGGTACAAAGTGTGAATTCCATGGGCTAGCACCAAATTCACATTTTTCCAAAAGTAACTAAGATTGGGAATTAAATAAAAAATATTTAGTTACTTTATAATAATCATTATACTTTTAATGAGAATTTAAAGTCATTGTCCTACCCGTTCGGCTAACGGCCCTCCACCAGTCAAGCAAGCGGTGGGTGAGAGTGGACACCCATTAAGTTGCCATTTTATAGGCAACAACCTTATACCCACCTTATAGACCGGCTTCGTGAATGAGGCCTACTAACGGTAAAACGACTTGTTCTTATATATATATATATATATATATATATATATATATATATATATATATATATATAATAATTAACCATTAATGTTATAATAGTATAAGGGTAGAATTTTAACTTTTAAAACTTCTAAGGGTTGGAATTAAAGTTTATTAAAGTGTGTGAAACTTTACAAATTCCAAAACTTGAGGGCAAGTTTTGTAACTATCCTAAACTTTTCATTTCATAACTTATGAATTAGAGGTTCATAAAAATGAAGACTCTTCATTTTCATGTAACTTATGTGTTTAAATGTGTGTGTTAAAGAGAAGTGACATTTGGAAATCCATAACTTGTGGACAAATTATGGACTCCATTAAAACACATAAATGATCAAGAATTAATTCTAAACAATTCAGCAAATAATTTCTATCATCTTCTAAATTCATAAGAACATGAACATGATCATCAAAATTTCAAGAATTATATGAACACATAAAAATCATGGAATTTTGATATATGCTATTGTAAATGGATTAGAACAATCATTACACCAACTAAAATAAGTTTTAAAACATCAAAACAGTTTAGGCTAAAGTTTCTAGTCCATTTCCAGCAGCAAAAGTCGAAAATCTGCATTCTGAACCTTCTACTCGCCGAGTGCACGAACCTACTCGGCGAGTAGGATGAGTTTTGCCTTGAACTCGGCGAGTCCCCCCCATGGACTCGGCGAGTCCATCATGCAGACAACAAAAATTTCAACTTTTTTCCCTATTTTGCATCAAGTATCAAACAAGCAAGCCTAGGCTCTGATACCACTGTTGGGTTTTGAGCAATCTAACACTTCCTAAGTGTGCATGCAACCCTAATAAACCTAGGATCTATGTTTGTCTAAATACATGCAAAATAATAATTTTTCCAAGGTTCATAACCTATCTAACATGGCATGGGGTACTTTTAACCATAAAGGAATTAGATGAGATTACATACCTTTTGATGATGAGTTTGATTCCTAAGGAGTTTGAGGGCCAAGCACCAATAGTGTGAATGCCTCAAATGGAATCACAAATCACCACAAACTCTTGGAAAACTTTGAGAGAGTGTATACACACTTATAAAATCGGTCACACACAAACACGCACACTAGTGCCACTAGTGGCTATTTCATGCAACATAAGCATGCTTATAGAGTGTATATGATTAGGGTGAAACCCTAATAACCCATGACCTTTCCTTTCCCAAGGATCCATGGGTTAAAAGCTCCATGGATCATCCATGGACTTCCGTACAAGCCTAACCCATTAACAAATGAGTGTTAGCCCACACCATATAAAACCAATAGCCCATAATCTAATTAGTCTTCCTTTTAATCTCTAAATTAATTCATAATTAATTTAAGACTAAGACTAATTAAATAACATGACTTCATATTAATATATTATAACTTATAATATATTAATAATCATATGTGTATAGCTCTCATAAAATTATCCATAAATAGTTTGGATGAAATGCAACCCAAATGGACCATGCCGGGTCGGGTCAAGTATATACCAAATAAGTTATGGACTTAGACACCTTATCCAACACAGTAATCCCTGAGTGGAAATGGGAAGGAATTTCTATGGATTTCGTGACCAAGCTACCTAAGACGTCGGATGGACTAGACACCATATGGGTAATAGTCGACCGACTGACGAAATCTGCCCATTTCCTGCCAATAAAAGAATCCTACTAGATGGAGAGATTGACACGTTTATACATTTGCGAAATCGTGAGACTCCATGGAGTGCCAGTGTCTATTATCTCGGACAGAGACAGTAGGTTCACTTCATGTTTTTGGCAATCACTCCAGAAAGCACTGGGAACTCATCTGTACATGAGCACCGCTTATCATCCACAAACGGATGGTCAAAGTGAACGAACCATTCAAACGCTCGAGGACATGCTTCGCGCATGTGTGATAGACTTTGGGAAGTCTTGGGATACCCATTTACCTTTAGTCGAATTCTCGTATAACAACAGTTACCATTCGAGAATTAAGGTCGCTCCTTTCGAAGCACTATACGGGCGTAAGTGTAGATCGCCGTTATGTTGGGCTGAAGTAGGCGACACCCAGCTAGCAAGAGCACTCACGTTGGACAAGGCGCTAACGGGACCGGAGATCATTCGTGAAACCACGGAAAAGATCATTCAAATCAGAGCTCGATTACAAGCATCGCGCGACCGACAAAAGAGCTACGCCGATAAACGGCGAAAGCCGTTAGAATTTCAGGTCGGGGATCGAGTACTGTTAAAAGTCTCACCCTGGAAAGGAGTTATTCGTTTTGGGAAGCGGGGAAAATTGAACCCACGATACATTGGACCTTTCGAAATCGTCGCCCGAATAGGTCCAGTGGCATACAAACTGCAACTACCCGCAGAGCTAAACAGTGTACACCCCGTGTTCCATGTCTCTAATCTAAAGAAGTGTCTATCAGATGAAACAATCGTCATTCCCCTTGACGAGATCGAAATCAACGAGAATCTCCTGTTCGTGGAAGAGCCAATTGAAATCATGGACAGGGAGGTGAAGCGTACTAACCAAAGTCGCATCCCGGTCGTGAAAGTACGATGGAACGCAAAGCGTGGACCAGAATTCACGTGGGAACGCGAAGACCAAATGAAGCAAAAGTACCCTCACCTATTCTAGCATTCTTAAATCTAGCTTTCAAATAGAATTTCAGGACGAAATTCCCTCTAACGGGGGGATGATGTCACAACTAGAAATTTTGTGTCTTGTAATCACAACACTCAAGTAAAATGTTGAATCAAAAACTTAAGAGCATGTAAGATACTTACTTCATGGCAACAAAATTTAAATCAAGTACACCATACAAGCATTTCAAATAGTCAACAAGTAATTGGAAACCCTAGAAGTTCTTGTGTAGGTCCATTTTGGACTAGGACTTCCTTATTGGGCCCAATGGGCCAATAAGCTTCCAACTTGACTATCTTGGGATTAGAACCTTAAATGGGCTCTAATTGGACCCACTTTCATTTATTTCCAACATTTTGGGCCATATTGGGCCTAGAATGAAATAAATCAATTATATGAACTACTATCGACCATAATTAACCTAATCTAGCCTAATAAAGCATAAAAATCACACTTATATTTTATAAGGCCAACAATCATTCAACCTAACTCTAATATGGGCTTAGGGGCAAAAAGCCCAAAAATCCTTTCTCTCCTCTCTCTATTCTCGGCCCAAGACAAGCCCAAAAGAAAAGGAAGAGTTGACTTATTTCATGACACCTCATTTTTGTCCTTAGGTTTTCCATACAACACACATATCTCCATGCAACAATCTTGTCAAGCTTCTCACTCCTCCCCTCCCTTCTTGTTTCGGCCGAGAGCACACACACACACATACACCTCACAAAAACACTCTCTAAATTACTCAAGAATCGCCCACTCTCTCCATCCAAGATCTTGAAAATTTGGCTAGAAGCTTAAGGATCTTCATAAAGTGATTCATCATCTAAGGTAAGTTAATGGCTAACTTATGATCTAACTCCCTCCACTTCATAAAAATCTCTTCTAAATTCATTCAATCTTGTGATCTTGCACCTTAGAAGCTCCTAAACTCGAGATCTTCAAGGAAAGGTTGCTAGGGCCGAAAATCACCTCATTTCTTTCCATCTCTTCTCCAAAACCGAAACCACACCCAAAGGTGAGCTTCATACCCCCTATTTTTCGGCTTTTATAAGTTTTTTTTTTTGGGGGGGGGGGGGGGGGGAATACAAGCAAATGTGTAGATCTATGAGTATATGTATGCTTTGTATGATTTCTATGTTTATTTACATGTTCTTATGTGATTATAGTGTTGGATCTAGTCAAAAAGGAACTCAAAACCGAGATCTACATTATGTTGAATGAAATAAGTATAAATCATATTATTTCATACAAATCAACTCTAGAAAAATAACCAAGTTGGTTAATATGAACTCATTTGGGCTAAAATCCCATTTTTGGACTTTAAATGTTAAAAATATAAAGTTAAAGGGCCAAAAATGTCAAAATACAAATTCTGATGGTTGAGATGAGTTAAAACAGTTTCAAAAATGTATTTTTTGGAAAACTACTCTTTTGAAGGATTAAAATGGAAATTCTTAAACCTAATGGGCCAAAAATGCACTTTTCGGCCCAACAAGGCCCAAATTGCGAGATTTTCAAACTAGAGGGGCTGAATCTGTATTTTTCTGTAAAACAGAGGACTACTAGTGCTCCAAGTCCATTTCAAGGGTTAAAAATACTTTTCATATTCAAAAGGGACTAAAGATGCAAAAAATTTCTATTTTGGGCCAAAAATGTAAAAATTGCGAAAATTGAGGTTTCAGCCGAGAAAACTTCATCTTGAGGGACTAAAACTGTTTTTCAAATAAACTTGAGCTGAAAAATACCCTTTCAATGAGTTTTGATACTAAAGTGTCTAGAAAAATGGTTTAAGGACTAAAACGGAAATTCTTTTATACAAAGGGCCAAATGTTGAAAATTTATCCAAACGGAAGGGGCTGCAAAAGAAAATTTCTAGTGATTTTAAACAATAAATCTGTTAGGATGGAATACTAGTACCACGACTATCGACGTAATATAATACACCTTCAACACCAAAATCGTTATCAAACGAACTGATTCGGTCTCGAATCAATAACAAATCCGAACTTAATAACACGACGCTACTTCAATACACACGCGGAAATTTCGGGAAGTCAATACACACGTGGGAATACACTAGGCATCGATACACCATCTTTGGGCCCGAAAGTTACAAACCGTGCTTGTTGGGCCTAGCTAGCCCAATGACATGATCTTTAGGCCCGAAGGAAACTCGCTTGCATGTAGTTGGGTCTTATATGACCTAATTCCGTGTAAAAGGAGTTTCAATGGATTTTGTGATGTTGGGCCCCAAGGGTCCTTTGGTACTGCTAGCGAAGTCGAGAATTCACCAATGCGAGTTGGGCTAAGGGCACTTCGCATTCACGGTAGCCTTGAACGACTTATGGAAATATCGGGGGCTTCGTACCCTCTTTTCCTCCTCGGTTGTGGGGCTATGAGAAGTCAGGGTGGTTGGATAAAGTGAATAGTACGACCGACGCCTAAGGGGTCGTTTGTATAGTTGTAAACTAGTCATTTTCATTAATGTGTGATTATAACAATTCACAATCCGTAATTAATCCAATGTCACCGGGACTCATCGAATACACACGTCGCAACGAAATAACAAAATATAAAACGCTTAATTCAAAGTATTAGGAAAACATCGGGTTTTCCTACGATTTTCAATTCATACACCTACGAGATGCATACCAAGTTTATCAATTTTTTTACATTTATAGAAACAAACAAGCATACTTACGGATCTTCACACTTTTTATGCTATGCTCTTTTCAGAAAATATCGGATTTTCTGGTGGTTTTCAAAACAATACAAAACATTATATTTCAAACATTACTTATGAACTCACCAACATTTCATATTTTGACGTTTTTCAAAATACTTGTATTCTCAGGTAACAGGTAAATCGAAAGGGAAAAATGTACTCAGTAATGTCTTGCGGTTTGTTTAATTAGTATCGAACAATTTACTTTTGGGCATGCAATGTTATGGATCAATGTACTGAATGTAAACGCTATCAGTTGTAATATTTCAATGCTTGGTGATGTATGATGTTATGTTTCATGTATATTCATTGTGATGGTATTCAATTGAGTCACAATAGCCCTCGGACGTTTCTGCCGTCTGGTTCGGGGGTGTGACATAAGTGATGTTTCGTATTGGTAGTTCAGGAAGCCGAAGGGTTAGCGGTTCGGGAATGTGCCAGTCATCAACCAGAGGAGTATCAGCAGGGTTCAGTAGTGCGAGGTGAGTCTCCTCATTGTGTGAATGGGTCTACGGCCACAACATCGGCCCATGTAGTTATAAGTAGGAAGACTCGGGGGTTAGGCCTAGGCATTGTATGCTAGTATGTGATTCCGGATCAAGGTCCGATGTCGGGCGAGTACCCGAGGAATGCATGTATGATAGTTTGTACTTGTTGTCTGTGTGATGCTCGTATGTTCCTGGTAGGGAGGTGAGTGCGGGCGAGGTCATGTATCTCACCAGTAGTAGAGTATGGATGGGGTTCCATATCTCATTAGTAGCAGAGTAGGGGCAAGGCCCGGTATAGGAGAAAGGTGATTGTGGGCGGGGGGCCGTATCTCACTATCAGCAGGACCATGGACGGGGTTCCATGACTCACCAATAGCAGGACAGGGGCAGGGCCGAAGATAGGCGAGGCCTTAGTACGGGAATACAGTAGAGTGTGTTTAGCTTACGTGTTATGTGTTATGTGATATGTTTTATGTGTTTAGCAGGTGAGGCCTAGAGACAGGTGGGGCCTAAGAGAAACAGATATGTATATCGAGCGGGGCTCGATGCTAGGCAGGGCCCGATGTCGGAGCTAGTCCAATGCCGGGCAACTCCCGATGCGGCAGGCGGGGGCCCAGTATGTGGCTATGTATGTGGTATGTGGTAGGTTGGGGAACTCACTAAGCTTCGTGCTTACGGTTTTCAATTTTGGTTTCAGTTACTTCCGGTAGTGGAGGGAAGAGCTCGGGGTGATCGCATGGCACACACACCAAAGGTGTTTTAGCCTGGGATGTTTACTCAAATAAAATAAAATAATGTTTTAGTCATGATACTCTGATGTGATATGGTTTGTATGAATGGTTGACACTTGTGGTTTTATTATTAAATTAAACACGAAATTTTTGGTCATGATTTTTGGTTCGTTACATTATGTGCCTTCATCTTCATTATTATATTGATCAAAGGCAAGTGTTAGCGTTGGCTATTTAGAATTTCATGAATCATAACCAAAATTGAAATTTTCTACACTTAACTCTTCAGTTGACAACAATAATTTCCATTGTTTCAAAATTTGACTTTCGCGAAAATTTAACACTCCGTCATCTATTTTTACAACAAACTCCTTTCTAAATTTTTCAAATTTATGATACATATAAAATATTTTAGTTTAATATTATCAAATAAGAAAAAATACTTTAAAAAGAATACCTAATCATAAAAATCATATCTGAATACACTAATGAAATCATAATTGAATACACTATAAATTACCTCTATAGAACTAACTTTATAAGCATCAAATTCTTCTTCATCGTCATCAAATAATTCCTCAACGCCATCATATTCCT